>NC_054870.1:46588763-46905233 GCF_018320785.1 Cheilinus undulatus | reverse complement strand
GACTCTGAGATCGTCTGATCTGATACAGAGTAGGGTGAGCAAGAGACCTGTTCCTGGCTCGTGTCACCCCTAACAAAAACCTCTCTCAAAGTTAAATAGATACTGCGTCTCTGATTGTGATTGCACTGAGGCTAACAGCATCTTCATTTTTTACTGCAGTCATTTGTCAAACTGATCCACTGTCAGAAAATCCAGAAAGGTTTGCTCTTTTGCTCTGTAATCAGCTGCATTATTCATGAGCAGTCATTTGCAAACGCCAAATTTTGACATTTCCTGTTTGCAGTCTAATTTTCCTTCAAAATAAAAGTCAACTTGCATTTTGCCAGTTAAAAGCTTTTAATGGGAAAATGCAAGTGCAGGGAATGTTTTCTTTTCATAAGCAATAAATTGACACTTCGCCAGGGCAGCTCCTTGTTAAAGGATAACTGTTAACTGTTATGTAGCATTTATTGATAATAACCTGTTATATTTGATTAATGGAACAGTATTTTATCTTTGCTTAATTGTTAACGTAATATTATCTATATATATTAAAACGAGGTTGTGTTTGATGCTCCCCACCACTTTGAAATGTGTCCCCATTTTGTCATTATGACAGTGTTTAATGGTTTTTGTCAGCTAAACTGGACATGTCCCCAGTTTTTATTTCAGGGATCTGGCCTCCACAATACAGAAGACATTAAAACAGACAAAGAAAATCCTCTCTGACCTCGGCTCTATTTAACTACTTACCTTAAAGATGTTTTTAAGTTTCTCAGCCCCTTTTTTAATGTTAGTATTTAGGGGCGCTAACCTACATGCCAATTAGACTGTTTCATACACCCACTGCATGGATATATTTCACATTCATCTGGTAAACCTCTCATAAAAAGAGTTTGGTAAAGGCAGGACTTTTCATAAAGTTCTTAGAAGGTCATTGGACAAGTGCTCTCATAATGAGCCAATCAGAGTGACAAGATAAAATGAGGTAGTAGACATACGCAACTCCAGTGCTAACCTGAGCTGTACAGGCTAGCACTGCCGTGGTAAACAGCCAGAGCTCTGTG
This sequence comes from Cheilinus undulatus, assembly GCF_018320785.1. NCBI lineage: Eukaryota > Metazoa > Chordata > Actinopteri > Labriformes > Labridae > Cheilinus > Cheilinus undulatus. The sequence goes on along the minus strand of NC_054870.1, from coordinate 46,904,187 downwards.
GCTAAAATTCATGCTGAAGCCATAGGAACACATGCAAAACAACTCTCTGCTGAGGGAAGCTTTTGGTGTGACTTTTTGCTCTTCTTTTAACCCTTAGAGCTCACAACTATTTTTCACCGTCATGTCTCGTCTGGACTTTTTGACTTTAAAGGCTCATAAAACATCAACCCTGTGGTGCACAGTCAAGCTCCATACATCCTTTTTCTTCAGGACAACCTAGGCTTTAAGAATATACCTACTACAGTAATGTCACTTGAATTTTAAAAAGTTATAGGACTCTAAAGCAAAAGAAAAAAACAAATTGGAATTGAAACTTAGAGATTTTTATTTATAACAGACAGAAAACATTAGTGACTATGCCTTTTCTTTGCACAGACTTGTTCTCCCATCTCTTGGGGACACCGGTGGGGAAAAAAACATTCTGTGACTGATGGTTTTCAAAATATCTACATATATAAAAAAAAAAATGTCCATGCGCTTTTTGCTCTTTGATTCATTTGTTGCCATTCGTCAAAGCAGTCGAGACGCAAGTGGTCAACTGCCACTCCCACAATGCATTGCGGTAAACAATATGGTGATGCCCTGGGCAAAAAGCCGAAGTAGCTGATCAAAAATGGATTAAAAATGGATAAAAAGATGCCTATTATTGGATATAACAATGTGGATTTTATCTGTAAAGACCCTGAAAAGTCACCAAAGTTCTGGGCTCGCTAGAACCGTTAGGGCTACTGCGACATCCATAGAGATGAGAAAGTTGGCTTTTAGAGTAAAAAAAAGAGTATGTGCCTATGACCTACGGTTCAAAAGTTATCAACGTTGTAATAAACTTGTCACTCCTTGTTATTTATGACAACACTGTCCTCAGAGACCCCAGAAAGTCAGGTTAGTTCAGGGCTCGCTAGAAAATGTTCTGTAAAAGCTACAAATGCATGGAGGACATTATTAGAAATGTACAACAGAGAGCTTTCAGATAAAATAAACAATTCAGTGCCTACAGCTTAAGGTCCAAATGTTACCAAATGATTTATAAAGGGATGAGCTGCATGAGCGCTAAGGGTTAACAAATAAATGTGGTTGAGGTCTGATTAAGCTGCTGTTTTTCTGCAGCTACATCCAAGGTGATCGCTGTCCTGGCAGAGCCATATGTAAACCAGCTTGCATTTAAACTCAACCCCTCCCGTAATGATTGCAAACTCATGCTGAAGCAAGTTGGGAGAAGAGAGGATCCTTTGTCTATGAGAATCTTTCATCTTTGCTCTTTATTTTATGAAGAAATGTGGTCGCCTGATAAAACTGCCCCCATACTAGAGCTACATCCCAGCCAATTTCAACGCTGGTGGCAGCCATTGCTATTAGCTCACAGTGCAACTTGACTGAACGTTACAGATTGGAGCTTTGCAATATGGATTTGACTGATGACAAACATGAAGTCTGGCCAGTTCATCTGCCCTGCAAGGCTATAGTGATGCACAGTATTAATGGTATGATATTTGTGTTGGCAGATATTAGCTTAACAACTGAATTATCGTATCAACAGATATAACATTTCTGCCCATATTTACCTCAGCAAAGGAGGTAAATATGATCAGGTGGGTTTGTTCGTTTGTTCATTTGTTAGTTTGTTAGCAACATAACTCAAAAAGTCATTGACGGATTTTGATGAAATTTTCAGGAAATGTCAGAAATGGCATAAGGAAAAACTGATTCGATTTTGGGACTGATCCGGATCACCGTCTGGATCCAGGAATTTTTTAAAGGATTCTGTACTACTGGGAGATAGAGCTAATGGCAGAGGTCTGTGCTGTTACCACTTTACACCAGGAGATGGCGGACATGAGTAACTTCAATCCCAGCAGCAGTTATTGGATGTGTTTCTATTCAAAGTTTTGGAGTTTGTAGAGTTTGAAAGACGCACGCCCAGTTGAAGAGACGAGTCGGAATGTAACAGAGAGAAAGACAGTGAACTGTAATGAGAATACTCACAATGCTGGGAGGAACAGAGGAATATTCACCCTCTGCCATGACTTCCAGTCGTTTGGTGAGACCATGGGGACATCTGTTGGCACCCGTAGCAAAGCCACTGCTTTGCCTCACCGTGTTTCTGAGTAATCAGTGAATGCCGTGGTGGGGGGCACATTTTTAGTTTCATAAACTTTCTGTGGTTTTGAATTTCGATTTTTTCCCTGACTGCAATCCTCTGTTGTGCCTTTTCCATATAAATTTGATTTTTGCTCGCTCAGCCATCACATGTCTGCTTTTGCATCCTTCCTCACTGTGTACTTGGTAGAAAATCACTGAAACACCAACCATAACAAGGGGCAGTAAATGAAAGATTCACAGGACTTAACATAACCTGAGAGAGGAGCTTGGGGAGTAATTGGCAACTCTGGTCCTGTGTAGTGTTTTGAAATGCCTTCATTAAAGCTAGAGTTTGCTCATTTTTAGGTTGATTTCCTGGCATTTCCAGAGTGAAGCTCGTGGCTGAGTTCATGCTGAAGAGTTGAAACAGTGCTCTCTGAGATTAAACCTGTCGTTTGGCTGTGAAACTGTCCCTTTCAGTTTGTGGAGTCTCACTGAGATGTGAGACATTTGTCAGACAAACAGACTTTGTTCTTTTCCTAATTTACTCACACTATCTATAACAAATGTAGCATCCCCTCTGGTGCAAATTTAGAGCTCCACGAGGCATGAAATGAGGTTGGATTCTATTTTCAGCTCTGGATATAGGCCTGGTGAGACGAAACAGTGGAGCAGGTTGGATGGAGAGCCTATGTATCCATGTACACATTTACCGCTGGCAGAGACAGAACAGCTGGAATGGATGGTGGACGTATGGGCCCACTGTCACTGATCGACTCCTTTCAACACAGCTGGAGTTCAGGAGGTAGATGGTGATAGATATGCAGACACATGCTCTCACTTTCTCAGTGTCTTATGGAAATATCCTTCTTACATGCTGGGTCGCAAACTCCCCGAACACAAGAACAAAAGGCTTTACCATGGGAAATGCAGTGTTACATCTGTGCTCAACTAGGCAGCATTTGTAAAAAGACAAGAGACACAGTGCCTATAAAAAGTATTCACCACCCTTTAATTGATTTTATAAATCAGTCATGGCCAATATAATTTGTCTCTTTTGCAAAAAAAACCCTTTAATGTCAAATGAAAACAGATTTCTACAAAGTAATGTCAATTAAATAAAGATATGTAAGGTAAAATCAGCTACTGCATAAATATTCAGCCCCTTTAAAGTGACTGACCTAATTCAACAGAGTTCCAGTCAACTGGTGCTGGTAGCCTCACAACATGTGAATCACCTGAGTGTTGTGAAAGTGTCCAAAGTGGTTGCAGTATAAAGACACCTTTGTCTGGAAGGTCCAGTCACTGGTTAATCAGTATACCTGGCTACCATAACACCATGAAGACAAAAGAACACTCCAAGCAACTCAGAGAAATGGTTTTTGAAAAGGCTAAGTCAGGGAATGGAGGCATACGCATTTCCAAGGCACTGAACATCCCCAAAGTTCATTTAAATCCATCATCAGGATATAGAAGGAATATTGCACATGTGTAAATCTGCCTAGATCAGGCTAACATCACAAACTGAGTGAGCATGCAAGAAGGAGACTAGTGAGAGAAGCCACCAAGACACCTATGACTACTTTAGAGGGGTGCCAAGCTTCAGCCACTGAGATGGGAGAGACTCTGCATACAACAACTGTTGCCAAGTGCATGTGGGAGACTCCATGGTCAAGTGGAAGAAAGTTCTCTGGTCTGATGAGACCAAAATGGTGCTTTTTTGCCATCAGACAAGATGTTATGTTTGGCAGACACCAAAGGCTACACATCACCACAAACACACCATCCCCACTAGGGGTGGGAATCACTAGTGACCCCACGATACGAAATTATCACAATACCTGGGTCATGATCTGATATTGCGATGTTAAACATTTTGCAATACAGTGAGTATAGGGATTCTATATATTACAATATATTGTGATCTATACCATTTTTTTCAGCAGTTTAGCTGATTTAGCATTAGTCTTGGCCTCATTCTTGTCGTAATCCTAAGTGTTTTATTTTCATGTAGCACTTCTTGCAAACTTCGTGTCATGTCAATCTCATTCGTGCCCTGCTTGCATTCCTAATGTCCTACCCCTGGTGCTGCCATGTGTGTTGTACTAACTGTCTCCTGCTCTATAACCGTCACCTTTGCCGACCTCACTGGACAAACAATTGTCCCAACAATTGATTTTATTTTTCCATTATCATAGACTTCAGTTCATATCAGCAGTTAGTTTGAAAAAATTGATACTTGGTGGACGAGACGATAAGATATATCACCAGAGAAAATATCACGATACTGTGCTGTCTCAATTTTTCTCCCTTCATAATCCCCACTGTAAAGCACAGTGTTGGCAGCATCATGCTGTGGGGGTGCTTGTAAAGGTAAAATACCACAAAATATGGTCAAAGTTTAAATCTTATTCAGTCTGCAAGAGAACTACGGCTTGGGAAATATTTATTTTCCAGCAAGATCAGACCCTGAAGCATACAGCGAAAGCTGCACAGAAATGGTTTAAAGATATCAAGGTGAATGTTCTGGAGTGGTTTAGCCCAAAGCCCAGACCTCAATCCAATCAAGAATTTAAGCCTGTACTTGAAAAGAGCGACTCACGCCCGATCCCAGAGGAACCTGACAGAGCTTGAGCAGTTTTGCAAAAAAGAATGGGGTAAAATTTCTGTGTCCAGATTTGCAAGCCTGCTTGAGACCTATCCACACAGACTCAGTGCTGTGATTGCAGCCAAAGGTGCATCTACTCAATACTGACTTGAAGGGAGTGAATATTTATGCAGTTTCTTATTCAACATTACATATTTAATCTAATTGACATTACTTTGTAGAGATGTTTTCACTTTGACATTAAAGAGGTTTTATTGTAAAATTTATTCTGTAAAAACAAGCCAAATTATATTGACTATGATTGATTTATACAATAAAAAAAGGGTTAAACATCCAAGGGAGTGAACACTTTTTATAGGCACTGTATATACGGTTAAAGATGTTTTCTCCTGCTGTGTCGGCCCCCTGACATTACAGTGCACAATGGTTGGAGTGCAGATGTCTGGCTGTCCTTCTTTTATCATGAACTTCCCTCTTTTCTTTCATAACCTTTCTGCCAATGTTGACTTTTGGTCCACATTACTGATGCGATAAATCCACTTTTTCTAACACCATGTAAACAAGCTAACCTATGCTGCTTTTATTTTAAAGTGCAGCCTAATTTCCTCTAGGTTTCACTTTCCATCATCCTGTAGTTGTGTACCAGTCTGGAAGCTGTACAATGATAACACTTTGTCAGATCTAATTGGTTTACACATTTGCAGCAGCGTGAGCCTGACATCAGAGGAGAGTATTCGTGATGCAAATATGAATTAGAGAGCAGCTTTGGTCCTTTTCTTCATTTGTCACAAATCCTCTGACTCTGAGTGGAGAATATATCTTCCTTTTTTCTAAATACTTTGTGTGATGTGAAGTTATCACGCTGTTTACTCGACTGGAACAAAAAAATCTCTCCAACCTTGATCCACAGCCTCCCCATCTGCAGTCCTTTCTCGAGCCAAGCGGCGGCACGCACAGAGCAGGCACAAGTCGTGTCATGAAGGCTGATGTTCAGTCAAGGGGCAAGATCTAGATCTCTGTATGTAAACAGAGCCACGGCTACACTCAAATTTGTTCACATGCTCTTCCATTCAAACAGAGACGGAGATAAAAGAACCAGAGGAGTACAGTTATAATGTAAACACTTCTATTCCCTGCAGATTAAAACCCTTTAATGTTCTTTCTTCTCTATGCATACATTTTTAAAACACATCCACATGGTTTACTGAAATGCATGACAGAAAACACACTGAAAAAATCAGATTCCCACAGGACTTGATCACCATGATATTCTGAATATTTTATGTAAATGGATTGTATAAGTGTGGGACATATATTTATGAGTTTTGGGTTCATACCCCAACCATATAATTCATGGGACTGTTTCTGACATGTTGTGTAAATGGTTTTACTCATATGGCCGTCCTTTTCCACATGTGGGTTTTTATCATAGACTGTAGGTGAATGGACGTAACCACTCTAATGTTGAGCCTCACCCACCTTGGTTATTGAGTCTGGGTTAGACAAATTCCTTCTCATTTAAAACACCTGAAAATACCCAGCTGCTTGGCTAACTTTCTTTATATTTCGTTGATGTCATTGTTTTGTAAGCATGCCTTCAGTGGAAGACTAAAGATGGAGATACAGTACGGTCAGACACCAGTGATGCCAGCTGTCCTTCATCAGTCGCTGGCTGTCTTGTCTTTACTGACTTACCTCTGGACTCAATCAGTGATCATTTGTTGAGCCAAGGGGTCTGGAATATCCTCTAAAACATGGGTGTCAAACTCAATCACAGAAGGGGCTGGATCCTGAATTAAGGTCTAACCTGAGGGCCCAACAGGGTCCAATTTTAACCAAACTGTCAACCTCATTTTCGCCAGTAAGAAAATATGGGGGAAAAAACTAGCACTGATGATAAATAATTTTGAGATTTAAGTCAAAATGATAAGTTAAAAGGTTTAAATCTGAAGTAAAGTCAAACTTATTTGTTCAAAAGGTCAAAAGACAAAATTAGATGTTAAAATAATGTTTTTAAAAGGCAAATATATATACATATATATGTATATATATTTGTCACAATCACAATCAAGTTTTTAAGGCAAAAATATGGCTTTCAATTGAAAATAGTGCACCTGAAAAGTCAAAATATGATAAAAAGGTTGAAATAATAAATTGAAATGTTCAAAATATTAGATAAAAAGCTGAAACTATAAATAGAAAATGTCAAAATATTGAGTAAAAAGTCAAAATAATCTATTGAAAATGTAAAAATTTGAGATAAAAAGTGACAAAAATAAATTGACAAAGTCAAAATATGAGATAAAAAGTCAAAATTATAAAATAGAAAATGTCAAAATAATCAGTTGAAAATGGTCAAAATATGAAATAAAAGTCCAACTAATAGACTGAAGTCATAATTCTGCAATGCATAATTGAAATATGAAATGAAAACACAAATGAATTTTTTTCCCATTTTTTTTTAGCTATATATTTTTACTCTTTTTCACATTTTTATGACTTAATGATATTTCATATCGTCAAGGTTAAGTTTACATTCTTATACTAGAGGAAATCTGCAGAACTTATATTTTAGGGCCAGTTATAACAAGAACATCATATGATCTTGCGGGCTGGATGTAATTGTACCATGGGCCGGATTTGGCCCCCGGGCCTTGTGTTTGACACCCCTGCTCTCAAAGTTGCAAACAGGGCTTTCAATACAATAGAGGGTGTTAATATGCACAATATGCCATTCAACAACACCAATTACTGCAAAATCACCAGACTCAGACTTGGGAAATACTCTGAAATGAACAAGTTTTATGGATGTCTAATAATACTCTTACATCCTGCTGGATTTTAAGTTTTCTTCTTCTACTGCAGATAGTCTATACAAGAATGACATCAACTATACACTGCTGTGAAAAAGTAACTGCCCCCTAAACCTAATAACTGGTTGTTCCACCCTTGGCGGCAAGAACTCCATGTAAGCATTTGCAGTAACCGGCAATGAGTCTTCCATATCGCTGTGGAGGAATTTTGACCCTCTCTTTTTTGTAGAACTGTTTTAATTCAGTCTCATTTGAGGATTTTCCAGCAGTGTTCTTCACCTCTGAACTCTCCCATGATGCCATTGTTGCCTAGTCTCTTTCTTACTATCATGTTGACTGACCTTAACTGAGTCATTGAGGCCTGCAGGTCTTTAGATGTTGTTCTGGGTTCTTTTGCTTCCTGGGTGAGTATTTGATGTGGTCTTGGAATAACTCTGGTAGGCTGGTCACTCCTGGGAAGGCTCAACACTGTTCCAAGTTTTCTCCATTTGTGGATAATGGCTCTCTCCGTGATTCGCTGGTGTCCCGAAACCTTAGAAATGGCTTTGTGCTCCTCTCCAGACTAATGGATGTCAATGACTTTGTTTCTCATCTGTTTTTGAATTTCCTCAGATGACATGATGTGTTGCTGTTTGAGATATTTCACTTTAGGTTCTATTTAAGGGATTTCTTATTTCTGCTGTATAAACTGGAGTTCTTATTTAAGATATATATAATTTCTTTACTGTTGAAGCCTGATGTGGGTAGTTTTTTTTTTTTTTTCTTTTTTTGTCTTTTTTGCAATTCTACAGTGGTTCCATAAGTCATCAGGAGGTTGCAGATTGATATGTATCGATAAATGTAGAGTATTTTAGCTGTTTACAACTATCTTAGTCTTTGGAGTCACCAAATAAGGTGAGATATATTTTTGATGTTGCATTTTAGGCTTATCCCAGTCAAACTGACCAAAGACTTAAAGAGTATGTGTGCATGGTTCTTCTAAAGTAGTATGAAAAGCTCACGTATAAATGTTAATGTTTTGGAGAATTGCTTAAAAGCGTCATCACATCTTTCATTTCACTGTGCTGACTCAAAAGTCCTTATAATTCCTGACTTCTTTGAATAAATTTCCCTTTGTATTTGAAAACCTACTGCCATGAACATTTGTAGTAACATACTCTGTGCAAGTTGTACAAGTGAGATCCTTCAGAAAGTGTATTCAGACATGTCTTTACATTTTCTAGTGCAGTATAGGGACATCTTCTGTTGCATAACTTCTCATCTATAATTGATGCGAATGCATAGATCATCCCACACCTGCTGCACCAGTCCCACTTGTGCTCGTTGGACTGGAGAAGCTGCAAATCAGCTCCTTCACTTTGAAGAAGAAAGCCTGTAGTTGTGTCACTGTCAGCTGCTCGTCTTTGCTCCCATCGTCATTCAAAGTGGTTTAAATTACCGTGGATGAAACCACAGATATGGAGAAGCACATGAGACCGCCAATTCAGAGCAGCTTGAGAAAGTGCTGTGGAGAAGATTCAGTCTTAGATCGCTGCTGGAGATGCCCCCCCAAGACCCTCATTATTTCTAACTCTTAATTGCAAGTATAAATATTTAAACTTTTGGAGGGTCTTTATGCAATGGCCAAGAGGCTGTATTCAGGACAAGAGAATGAGGAAGAGGTTGAAATGTTACTTAGCTCATTGGCCAGCTAAGAAGTTAGCCACAGGCATGAATTTTATGGTTTGGAATGGATTTGCAAACTCAAACTCACTCCCTTAGATGCTTAACCTTTTTTGTAAATCAATCATGTCCATAAGATTAGGCTTTTTGACTTAAAAAAAAAAGTTATATAAAAAAAAAACCTTAATGTCAAAGAGAAAATACTTCCCCCTTTAAAGTGGCTGATCTAATTCAACAGAGGTCCAGTCATTGGGTAATCAGAACTCATGGCTACCATTACACCATGAAGACAAAAGAACACTCAAAGCAACTGGACAGTTTCTCCCATTCTTCTTTGCAGAACCTCTCCAATCAGGCTGGATGGGGAGCGTTGGTGCACAGACATTTTCAGATCTCTCCAGAGATGTTCAATCAGGTTCAAGTCTGAGCACTGGCCGGGCCACTGAAAGACATTCAGAGTTGTCCAGAAGCCACTCCTTTGTTATCTTGGCTGTGTGCTTAGAGTTGTTGTCCTGCTGGAAGATGAAACGTCACTCCAGTCCAAGGTCCAGAGCACTCTGGAGCAGGTTTTCATCGAGGATATCTCTGTACATTGCTGTATTCATCTTTTCCTCAACCTGGACCAGTCTCCCAGTTCCTGCTGCTGAAAAACAGCCCCACATCATGATGCTGCCCTCACCATGCTTCACTGTAGGGATGGTATAGGCAAGGTGATGAGCAGTGCCTGGTTTTCTCCAGACATGACGTTTGTCATTCAAGCCAGAGAGGTCAATCTTTGTTTCATCAGACCAGAGAATTTTGTTTCAGGTGGTCTGAGAGTCCTTCAGGTTCCTTTTGGTGACCTCTAGGTGGGCTGTCATGTGCCTTTTACTGAGGAATGGCTTCCGTCTGGCTGCTCTACCATACAGGTCTTATTGGTGGAGTGCTGCAGAAATGGTTGTCCGTCTGGAAGGTTCTCCTCTCTCCACAGAGGAACACTGGAGCTCTGTCAGAGTGACCATCAGGTTCTTGGTCACCTCCCTGACTGAGGCCCTTCTACCCCGATCGCTCAGATTGGCTGGGTGGCCAGCTCTAGAAGAGTCCTGGTGGTTCCAAGCCTTCTCTGTTTTAGGGATGATGGAGGCCACTGTGCTCACTGGGACCTTCAATGCCCCAGAAATTCTGCATTCAGCAGCTGTTGCCACCTGGGTTCTTAACCAGTCAAAGAGTGGCAGAGAGATAGCCAGTTGAAGAAAACATATTAAACCATTTTACTGCACAACCTTAGCACTCAGAGCCAACTGTAGCGTATCTTACCCTATCATATAACATCTATAATGAACTCGAAGGCTTAAAAAGGTGTTCAACAAATGAATATCTGACATCATGGTGGATGAATACATTATTTAGTCTATAGTAATATCTGAGACACATGGTTGCCTCCCCCTGGTATTGTTATTCCCTCTGTTTGTCAGAATTAATCTTGAGGACAAAAGCATCAACTGAATAAGGACCACATCCCTCTGTTCTCACTGCTCACTCTTCCTTGTAATGGAAATTCTGCCAGTTAAATGCCATGTCCCATCTCGCTGTCATCCCTTTTTTTCCTCCTCAGTCCTTTTATCTGCTGTTAATTAGAAGTTGTGAAGTGATGACTCCTACCTCAGCGTAATTAATCCAGGGTCTACTGTGGCCATACACAGACGGCACATCATTGTCTGTGTATGGTCACAGAAGAGCAGAGCTCGCGAACAAGGAGAGCAAAGTGTAAATGAGCGTCTGCGAGTAATTAGGAGGCTTATACGGTGAATCTTGATGAGAGAGTGTCGACGGCAGACTGGAGAAGTGCACAAAACACAAGGTCAAAAACCTCCTCTGGTGCTTCATTCACAAACCACCATAATCTGCTTTTAACTAATACTTTTGTCAAATTTTTTTGCTTACTACAGTTAACAAACAAGTGCAGACATTAATTGTGACCCTGACATCCGAGCCGAGTCAAGAATGTGTAAAAATAGACACAAAAGTTAGCTCCATCTATATCTACACTTTTGTTTAGGAGGACAGAGTTCCATCAGCTGACCTAGTAATAAAAAGTTTGGCGCCACAGTCGCATCCTTCTGCCTCCTCCGTAGCAATCTCTCTCTTCTGAATTTACATTTTTCAATCATGTTAAACTCCCAGAAAATGTTAAGCCTCCGTTACACTTTCAGCCTGTTTTGCATATTCCATCATCACCACATAAAGTCTATATTGGTATTACCCTTCATGTTCTATATTCCCAGGTTCAGAGCAATATGCAGGGTCAGCAGCTGACTTTCTCACTGCATTAAATCTATAAGATTTATGTTTGAACTGATTAAGACAAGTTTTACCAGGGGCTGGGTACTCTGGCTTCCTCCCATCACCAAAGACATGCTTGGTAGGCTAATTGGTGACTTGAAATTGGCCGTAGGTATGAGTGTGAGAGTGCCTGGTTGTCTGTCTCTATATGTCAGCCCTGTGATTGACTGGCGACCAGTCCAGAATGAACCCAACCTCTCACCCAATGACAGCTGGGAAAGGCTATAGTCCCCCTGTGACCCCTAACGGGATAAGCAGTATAGAAAATGGATGGATGGATGGATGACACTGTAAGCACTTCTCAACCTACTAAGGACTTTTTAAAGCTACACTGCTCCACCTATGCATGAAGCCTAGTTGAATGTAATTTCTAATTTAGGACAGGATTTATGCACTTGAGCCGTTGCACACTTTAGTTTGTTTGAATGCAAATTTTGAATCTGATAAAAAAAAAAAAAACATGCATTGTACTGCACTGAAAAAAAGCAGTCAAGATGATTTAATGGCTCTTTCACTCCTTGAAAAGGAAATACTTTGCCGAGTTCATTGTACCCTCTACCTTACAAGCCTTCCAGTGCACGGTGCCAAGAAGCATCCCCACAGCGTGATGCTGCCACCATTATGCTTCACTGTGGAGATAGTGTGTTTGTGGGGATGTGCAGCAGTGTTAATATTCATCAACAGCCTGTATTCTGTGACAAAAGCTAGACTAAAACTTGACAGCAACTTCACTGACTAGCCACATAAAAATACAGTGTTATTTCTGTTGGTTGGTTTGGACATTATAGAAACATTAAACACTGTAAAGCACTTTAGCCACTCTAATGTTTTGATTTTCTTTAAATACTCCCATCAACCTGACTGTCTGCTGCCTGCCTCAGAGCAGAAAAGACAGGCAATGTCAGAAATGAGCTAGTGAGGAAAAAGTGCAGCTAAAGAGGCAGATATTTCCCCCTGGAGTTGATGGAAACAGAAGCCGGGCTGAGAGGAGAGTGAACATTGGATTTAATTTTATCAGGAGGCCAAAAACAGAACTCCAAATGAATCACAATGCGCCCTGTGTCTGCAAAATACCAAGAAGAAAACTGTTTGAAAATGAGAGTTCATGCATTTTCCGAACTTTACAATATGTCATTGTTAATTTGCTGCTTGAATTTCTGCACACAGTGGTGCTAACATGTAAGGATGCTTTAGGATTTATTTGTGCAGAAAGAAGCTCACTAACACACAACAGTAAAACTGTGAAAACATTTTATAAAAATAGGTAAGCAAGCTAGGATTAATCACAATTTCATAATGTCTGAAGTGTTTCAGTTACAGCTGGTGTGAAGACATAAAGATTGAAAGGATTTCACCACCACAGCACTCCAGTGGGGCTCACTGTGGACCTTAATCCTGGGGAGGATTGTTGAACAGAATCCATTTTAGATTCATTCATTTGTAACCTTGCAAAGAAGGCAGATCCATCTTGCAAAGCTCCAGTCTGAAACAAATATGCCTGGTCTACGAACAGACCAGACCTATCAGCATCATTTGAGGAGAAGGAGGTGGTTGCTACAGGCAAGGTTTAGTCATACTCAAAGTCATGAGCAATAGCTGCTGCTAGTGTAGCGATTAGCACAGATGCAGCTGCAGTATAGCAGCAGTTTTATCAGAACTGGACCACATTTCTTTATGAAAAGAAGAGCAGAAAATGGCATTGAGCGCTTTTCATGGCGGAAAGGTTTTCGTCTCTTCTTCCCTGCTTCAGCATGAGTTTGTGATAGTTACAGGCGAAGTTTAGTTGATTGTGATTGTGACAGAGGGATCGCCAAATCACCCTCTGAAATTTTTTTAAGAGTCCCGCCCGTCCTTTATGCTTTGTATTGAAAGTTTCCCAGATGAATGTGGAATACGTCCCATTTAAAATGAACTCCAAATGGACCACTGTCAAGAATGGGTGTAGCAGACCTATAGAAGAAAGCTTGGGAAGCAGAAGACTCAGGTGATGAGTACGTATAAAAAGCATGAATGAGATGCAGCAACAGAAGGGCAGCTCCTGTTAATAGTTACTTATGTGGCAGCCTTTGTATCATGCAGTGTTTGCATGGCAACGATAAACGGCCTCCTCCCTCTTCTTCTTAATGGTATTTAATGTTGTTAGCAAAAACATTTTTGTTGCATTACTTCTGCCTGAATGTGTCATTACTTTCAGGACACAAAAGCAGCATAAGAATGTTTGTGTTTCTGCACGTTGAGTGCTTGGCATAGCTGTAAATGGCACAAAACATGGCTGAAATAAAAGTTTAGTCAGTGAGACTGTAAGGTTTTTATGATTTTATTGGTGTCAATAAAAAAACATATGATTGAAAAACATGAAACCAAAATAAGTCAGAGTAACACAAACAATTCAGATTGCAAACGTATTGTGAACTGTGAGTAAATGCATAATGCACAGTCTGTTTATCTGCAGGGCCAGCACTGTTTACATCTGCATTAGTGACTCATGCTGACCACAGGCTGACAGAAAGAGATGATGGTGACTCATTTTACAAACGTTAATGTGTTTGTTTTAAACCTGATACTGTCCTGTAGGAATAAAAATGTTGCAACAGATTGAATGAATAGAGTTTACCTTTTGCTATCAGGTTAATTGATATTTGTAATTTTTGTGTTTTCTTAAGTGGCTATCTTGTACCGTATGGTCATTCACTGACCTTGGATTGAACATTTCTTAGCAGTGATGTTTCAGTCGACTGTTTTTATGTGGAGCTCATAGATATGACCAAATTTTGTTTTTTTTTTTGTTTTTTTTTTGTCTAAAACAGCAAATCTCTTTGAGGAGTAGCTCCTTTCAGTCAAAGTTTGTCTTATTGATGTAAGGACTTATCAGGTTTCTCCTCCCAGCATGTTTAACTGTCTAATCTGCATTTAACTGTCCAGTGAGATTTTCTGGGTTTATCTGCATCAAACTGCGATCTGTTTACATCTCTGGCTCCCTTGCTGCTGTAGATTGCAGCATGATTTCATGTTGTAGCTGTTTTATGAATAAAACACTCAGATGTGAGGTACACGGTGACTGCTGACCTCCTGACATTGACTGCTTTGTTGCACCACACAGCTTCTCTACAGTGTGCCAGCAGGCGTTCCATGCATGGATTACATACGGTCCAGATACAAGACTGCTGGAAGCAAAGATGCACGGAGCATCAGTCACATATATTTAACCCTTCATGCCTGAGTCTAGCTCGAGTTCTTTACTTTTTTGTATTCTGTGTGCTTTATCACTAAATCAGACCTTTTGTGTGGATGAAAGTGAAAAATATTAATGTTGCAGGAGTAGTTTGAGCCTCTCGAAGATCCTTTTTGATGATGCACTATTTATGTCATCTCTCCTTCGTGGCGCAGTCATGCAACATCTGCTCACGCCACTCTCTTATTTTTACTAGTGATCTCTCTCCACTGCAACAGGCGCTTCCTCTTTGATGTATGTGTGAACGTGTGCAGCCGAGTGAGTGCAGCGATCTCATCAATGGCTTGATCGATTGAACTGCTCCTCTTGAACTTAAATCTTTCATTCTCCCCCTCTCTGTCCTTGCTTACCCCTGCATTTAAATCTCATTTGCTGTTCCTCTTAAAATAACACCAGGTAGTGAAAGGGAGAAGAGAGACATGTGGCCATTTGTGTCTCTGAGGCAGCAATACAAATGTGACTCTGGGGATTAATTTGGACACAGCGTCTGTAAAACAAGGAGGGAAAAACAGGTGCAGCCATCCACAGCATGTGAAGAATAACTGGAAAAAAGATTCATTTAGTCCAGGGTTTGCCAATTTAAAAAGTCAGATGTTTAACTGAATGACAGAAACATAAATCAAGCAAGCTTACCAGAGATTAGCTGAAGGATTGTTCTGAAACTAAGCTAAATTCTCAGCTCCCATCAGTTCAGAGCTTTGACAGTGTATTACTACGGAAGGCATGTCTTTGTCTCCCTAAATTTTACTAAATTAAAGCCAGAATTCCTCTGTGATGGGCGCTGGCATATTGTTGTGGTTACATGATTTGGAGCCAAGACATGCACAGATTTGAGCTTACAGCTGCAATTGTAGAGCTGCCACCAAGCATTGATAAAATGTCAACCATCCTGCCGAACAGTTTAGTTCACGGCAGAGCAGATTGTTTTGTTGGTCTTAAGCAGACGTCAGTGTTTATACAGAGTTCAGTGAATGAGTTGTTAGTTTTTGTTCTGTTTTCTGTTACTTTTCCTCCTCTGCTTATGTTACTCGCATTCCTCGCAGTCTGCCAGTGTCTGTGTATCGTTTTTGTTTGTCCATCACTTTTTCTCCTGTCTCATTTCTTAACTCTGGGAAACCAAAATGCTTCTAAAAGTTGCTGTAGCATCCACAATCTTCATGCTGCAAGATCAAGCCAGTGAGTGGAGCACAAAGGATGATGGGTACACAAGGTCAGAGTTTTCAGACCCCTCTAGCGACGCTTTTTCAAAAAAGTGACAAATCTAGCAACTTTTTCTGCTGTTATTGTAGACTTTTTGAGGCTGACGTGGAAAGCATGCATCATTCTTGCTCCTCTCCGTGAGCAGTGGGTGCTGCCGTGGGCCCCTCCCCGTCCCAAACCCTCACAGGCAGCCCAGTCATCACGCAACAGTCCCTCTCAGCTGCAGTCAGAGCAGGAAATGCTAACCCCTCCACGCCCAGACTGCAAATTAACCGCGCCATGAAGGCACCTTGACAGTTTTTCTGTTGTCTCTTTTTGGTCCATTTGGATTGTTTATGTAGATTGTATACAAGAAAACATATTATCAATTAACCTGACACGCCAGATGAATTTGCTTCACACATCCGTCCAGAAAACCTCTCACAGACAGCGTTTTGGAAAGGGCAGAGCCTTTGAAAAAAAAAAACTCTGAGTGTGATTGGATGAACGTTTTGTCTGTCACATCTTTACGGCCAATCAGAGCAACAGAACACATGACATCGTAGCCCCAAACTAAGGTGGGCTCCTACAGTGGAGTAAACTCCATAGAAAGCTGCTATGAATAGTAGAAAAATAAATAAATAAAAACCTAAAATAAAATTTTAAGTTAATCTGCCAGAGTATCTCTTTTGAGTCATTTTTGCCAGGCCCAAGCCCAGATGAAGAAAGAGGGTTGGAATTGTGACGTTAGTAATATGCAAGAATAGACAGAAGAAAGGTAATTTGTAGTTCTTAACATATTTAGGGTGTTTTTTACTCACTTTTTGTCTCTCTCATGACGTTATTCCTCTCTCCTACAGTGACTATTATAATTAAAAAAGCATACGGCCAAGTCGGCGGTGACATAATTTACTTCTGGTGACTTTTAGGACAGCCAATAGCGACTTTCCTTACTGAGGAGTTGGCTACACTGCTTCCTTTAACTCTGCTCCACTAAAAAACTTCACTTTCTGCCCTGAAGATCATTGAAACCGTCAGAGGAAAATGTTATGGTATTGTAGATCTCATTTATCTAGAAGTCAAGGATCCTGACATTAAGACGTGCTACCCTTTCCTCTGGGTGTTGAGATTGGTCCATTCAGAAATATTCAGACTTTGTGAGCTGTTTAAATGTGCTTGAAGTGTGAAGTGAGTTCATTTTTCTTTTGTACTGCACAAAATATCCTGATCTAAGAGAGCCACTGTATTAACTGGCCTGTCAAATATCATGTAACTGCTGTGGCCTGATGAACAAAACTGAAATGTCTGCTTACATTTGTTTAAGCTGGCTAATTTTGTCTCTAAAGCCCAAAACAGGAGACATGAATGTACGTTTACTTCATCTTTAGTTTGTCTTCTGCACTCTGACCCTGGGTGGGTTAAATTCTTGGTGTTATGTAAGTCCATGTGGACTGGGCTTATGATCGTATGTATTACACACTAATAATGAAACTATACTCTAGAATCAATTCAAATGTCCTTTACAAAATAAAGAATGAAAATATTACAAATATGCAAGCACTGTGGAAAGAACCATAACACTTTTAAAGCTTATACAGCTATAATAGTTAATAATCCAGTTATATAATTATATAACTATTGTTCATTTAAATGTTATTGTAGTTCTTTTTTCAGGCATTTTTGATGTGAATCTAAAACTTCCCAGACATAAAGCCTTCTTCTGTACCAAAAAATATATCAAATATCAATAAAATACTAAAAAACAGTGTTGATTTCAATATAACCATGTTTCCGTCAGAGAAGATTCCTCCTCTTCATCATCCTGCAGATTAAAGAACTGTAAACATTCGTCTAACCCAGTATGTAACATTTGATCTGTTAATTGGTATCACAGCTCGGATGAGAGTATCCTCTTGCTAATTCCAGTTTCTGTGTTCTTCGCTCCCTTCTCTGCTAAAGCGGAAACATTTTTCACAGCTGATCTCTCTTACTCGGTCTTTTAAATCACAAAGAAGCTGTGTGGCATCCTCGTATCCTGATTTAGAGATGGGAAAGAGTCTGCAGCAGAGGAGGAATGGGGGTGCAGCCCGGGGCCAACCAGCAGGGGAGGAACAGAACAGTGGAGCCTCCAGGATAATGTGCTTGGTGTTACCACTGGAGGTTCAGATATTCTGCCTCCATGCTGACACTGTGCATTACAATTCATAGGAAAGCATTCTCTCTTTGTAACTAACTTAAGCCTGGGATTTATGGATTAAAGGATCAATACTCACATGGTAATAAATATGGAGGTAGAGCAGCAGCAGCCTGTTGCAGCATAAAGACGGGGGGCTCTCTATCCAACCAGAACCTCATTAATCATATTTCTTACCATGGTCTCAGCAAAGACTGATTTATTATGGACTGAATGGCACCTATTAATTGTTCTAAGTCTAACTTGACACACTAGAGAGACTGTTTCACACATTAATGGTGTGGGATATATTTCACATCCATCTAGGGCACTGATACTCAATGTTGGGGTCGGGACCTCCTTTGGGGTCGCGAGACACTGAGAAGGGGTCTCAAGATGCCTTAAGAAAATAAGAATTATTCAAATTAAACTATTGCCCCTTCATACCAATTTTGCTCAATTTCAACCAGCTTTCATACATTTTTCCTGTGAATTTTGTCAATTTCAACACAGTTTTGCCACTTAAAAACCATTTTTGTCCATTTTAAACCCTTTCCACCACTTTTTCTGTTTCAGCCACTTCTAAACCAGTTCTTGCCACTTTCCACCTATTGTTGCCTCTTTTGACCCAATATTGCCACCATTAACAACATTAGATGCTGATTTTTGCTCATTCTAATCCATTTTAACCACATTTCATTATTTGTTATGCATATTTTTGCCAGTTCAACCAATTTTTGCCAAATTCTGCCTATTTTTCTGCCTTAGTAAACCTTTTTTTTGCAAGTTAATATCATTTTTTTGATCCAGTTTCACCAAATTTCCACCAATTTTTATCACTTTAAAGCCATTGCAGCCATCTGTTAATCCCCTTTTACCATTATTTATGTCCATTTTGCCACTTTGTTCAATTTTTTGGTAATTTTTTTGGCACTTTTACCTCATTTTTGCCACGTCTAACCCATTTATGCTACTTTTAAAATCCAATTTCATACTTTTTCTACCATTCTTTGCCATTATTGACCCATTTTAGTTATTTTTTAACCCATTTTTTTCTGTTTTTAAGAAAAGGGATTTACATTTTTAAGAAGGCTATTTACTACTCAAATGAATAAAAAGGACATTTGTTTCTTTGATAAGAGCAGTTATTATTCAGGTTAAATATGAAATATGGATTATCACGGCTTAACTTTACAGTGGACCATGATTTTGCTGACCTCCATGGTCCCCCAGTTTGGCTGGGCCCAGAAGGCTTTCCCATTTAAATCAAGCTTGTTTGGTTAGGAGAAGAGCTTTCAGTGAAGTTCTCGGCTCTTCTTTAATAAAGAAATATCCATGGTGAACTAAAGCAGTGGCTCCCAACCTTTTTTCCTTTGAGCCCCCCCTACGTGTATCCAAGAAAACTTGAGCCCCTCCCCCCAGGACTGACACGGAAAAAAAGAATTCCCATATATTATTATTAATTTTTGTGTAAATCCAAATGAAGAAGCCCTAAACACAAATTATTTTACACAAAACCACTGTATGAATTATTTATGAATGTTATACAATGATTTCTGTTAATATGTGCCAATCTAATTTCAACAACCTCAGGACAGACTAAGCCTTGTGCCCCCCTAAGCTCACTGGAGCCCCCCTAAGGGGTCCCGGACCCCAGGTTGGGAACCAAGGGCCTAAATCCTGGAAAAAAATCTTTGGAAAAAAATGTTGCCTTCCATAGCTGCATACAGGTTCTCTCTACCATCTACCACTGTTTGCAAGCTTGCAGTCGCTCCAACTAAACAACACCTGTAGCTATAGCTCTGCAGCTCTTTCTCCTCAAATGACACTGATTGGTCCACTCATTCCCTGCCCTGGAGCAAATGTTTTACCTTAAAGCTTTGCAAGATGGACCCACCTGAAGACTGACATTAAATCTGGCTAATTTGTTAGTACTGTCTCTTCACTTTTCTCAGCCTGCAGCCGCCTTTGTTAATAATTCAAGAAACTTGTCAACAAGCAAACATTTAATTACCAAAATAAGAGACTGTTTTTGAAAACACCTAAACACCAGTACACTCTGCTGTTGTCCCCAGGGCTAGAATGAGTCCCCAGTGACAGTTGGTCTGTACTGTCCTGCTCTACTTCTGAAAGTTTTAATCCCAGGTCTTTGTGAAGACCCAGCACTTGGTACTTTGGTGCAATGCTGCATTTCATCTAGCACTGCATGGCAGCAGCTGTGTCCGACCAGGACTTTGTCCTTTCTGATGTTTCTTATTGTCTAGACCTTTGCTTGTGTTGTACTTACTCTCAGATCTTCATCACTGTAGACCAAAGGGTCTGCTACATGACAGTGTAACGATGGTCATGGACATGTATAGGCTATCAGACTGCTTTTTTGTTATTTTTTTAAAGTGAACATGATACATGACAATGGCCCTCAAGCCAGGAATCACAGAAACACTGAGAGTAGAAGTATTTGATGAGCCACCATATATCTTCAACTCATCTTCCTTGTTTATTCCATACTCAAAACAATCAAAAACAAAAATGTGATTATGTTTACTCAGAAACAAAAATGAATTTTTAACTTCTTGAAAATAAGACACAAAGTCTGAGACCTAGGCTGACACCTTATTCTTCAACAAATGCCATACAAATTACAATGATAGATATAGCATGTTCAAATGTAGCTTTGAGATACACTATGTGGACAAAAGTATTTAGCAGTCCTGTTGCCACAGGTGTTTAAAATCAAACAAGTAGCTATACAGTCTCATCTGCAAACATCTGTGATACAAAATGTGATGTTCTGAAGAGCTCAGTGACTTCAAGCGTGGTTCTGTGATGGATGCCACCTCTGCAATTAGATGGTTCGTGAAATTTCATTCCTGCTGGATGTTTCACAGTCAACTGTATGTGATAATATTAGAGGGTGGAAGTGTTTAGGAACAACAGCAACTCAGCCACAAAGCAGAAGACCATGTAAAATCACAGAGAAGCATCACCAACTGCTAAGGTGTGTGATGCGTTTGAGTCGCTAACTCTCTGCTGATTTCATAGCTGAAGAGTTCACAACTTCCACTGGCATTAATATAAGCACAGAAACTGCAGTGGGAGCTTCATGAATGGGTTTCCATTGCCGAGAAGCTGCATGCAAGCCTCGCATCACTAACTCCAATGCCAGGTGTCAGATGGAGTGGTATAAAGCACACCGCAGATGCAGGTAGAATGTTTCCTTCCTGACTGCATTGTGCCAGCTGTGAAGTTTGGTGGAGGAGGGATAATGGTATGGGGCTGTTTTTCAGGGTTGGGCTAGGCCAGTTATCTCCAGTGAAGGCCAATCTTAATGCTTCAGCATACCAAGACATTTTGGACAATGCTATGCTTCAAACTTTGTGGCAACAGCTTTGTGAAGGCCCTCTTCTATTCCCGCATGACTGTGCCCCAGTGCACAAAGCAAGGACTACAGAGGCATGGTTTGAGTTTGGTGTGCAAAAACTTGACTGCCTTGACCTCAACCCCATGGAGCGCCTTCCAGCTCAACATCAGTGCCTGACCTAATAAATGCTCTATAGAATGAATCGCACAAATTCCCACAGGAACACTCAAAATTTTGTGGAAAGCCTTTCACAAATAATTGAGGCTGTTATAGCTGCAAAAAGAGGCCAACTCCATCTTAAAATACATGTGTTTGAATCTCCCTGTTGTTGTAATGGGCAGGTGGCCAAATACTTTTGTCCACATAGTGTACTACTGGGGTAGGTTTGTTGTTTGCTGAAATACAGATCTGTATCCTAAGCCAAGCTAACTGCTTTTAGCTGCTTAATTTTTCCAGCATTAATGATTTTATATAATCCTTGGAAAACACCCAGATTTGCTAAAATGTTCCACTTTTCTCCTTAAATTGACAATATCTGTCTCCATTAGGTTGCTGCTGGTTTACACACAAACTACCATGAATGTGTGAGAGTGAGCAGCTTCCAGAGAGAGGTCATGAAACCCAAAGAGTCTGAACAGATCTGTCAGAGAAAAAGAGGCTGAGGCTCAGAAGAAGAATAACAAAGAAGCTGACTGGATGGATCTATTTTCAGACGATAAAGACTCCCATACCGCCTCTGTAGGCTGTTTAGGCTGTGATAGGCCGGCTAATTGGCGTCTCTGCTTGAGAAAAATTAGCATCGGTGAATATTTGAAAGCTGGAGCCTTTTGTCTGAAATAGTTCAAAGGGGAATAATCCTTACTGAAGATGACGCGCTTCAAATTTAATCTCTTCAGAGAGGTTGTTGTTTTTATTGCCTGCTTAGTCAGATGACAACACTGAGTATTTACAAAAATATATATTATTGAAGCTGAATGAAGAGGGTGGTAAATCAAATTCATTTAAAGCAGGTGTTTGAAATGTAACTTATCTGCCTGTAATTCTTCAACAGAGTGGTATTAGTGATGTCTAGAGGAGTCTCTGCGTCTCTTACTCCCTCTTATAGATTATCGGCATGCTCGCAGCAGTATCACTAATGACTGAGAGTGTAAGCTGTTGATTTCCTCAGGAATCCTAAAGCCATGAGCAAGCGCATCCGAGCGTCTCTCTGGCTCATAACTGCATGAAGAACTTCATAAATAGTGAGCAATAACATGGTGTGAGCTTGGAGAATTCCCTGAATGATGAGTTTTCATTTCTCCTGACTGGCAGATCTGACGTGCTTTAAAGTCAGAATGCAGCTTATTACAAACTGTTATACTTGAAAGCTCAGATACTTTTTGCACCACCATTTTGCATCTTTTAATTTTGTAAATATAAAAACAATTTCATGGTGTTATAGATTCTTCTTTTACTCTAAGTTGACTTTTATTCTAATTATTTTGAAAGACTACTATTTGTCATGGTGCAGTCATCCTTAAAGGGATACTTCAACATTTTGGCAAATTCACCCATTGCCACAATTCCTATAGTCTTAGTAATAGGTTCGTTTCCTTTAGTTGTCTGTGCAAGCTGATTTTAGATCTGGGGGGACTGATATACCAGCTGCACAGCTAACGCTATTAAGACAGATGGTATTTTTGGTTTTCCCTCATCAAACTCATCAAATACACAATCCAACAACTCCAAAATTACTCGTGGACAAGTTGTGACCTGCACGTTCACCACACTATGAAATAATAATGTATAATTATGTAACATTACGACACATGAAGCAAATACTACTTTCCGAGTAAACCACTGGGCGGAGTGACACAGTGCACACCTGTGGTCTCGTAATGTTCCATTATATTTCATAGCGTGGTGAATGTGCAGGTCACAACTTGTCCACGAGAGCATTTTGGAGTTGCTGGATTGTGTATTTGATGAGGGAAAGCCAAAAATACAGTCTGTCAAATCCGCTCATTATGGCAATGAGCGAATTTGCCAAATTGTTGAAGTATCCCTTTAAAGGTCAGAGGACAGGGTGACATTTACAGGTCAAGTGATGTTTAACAGGTGTTGGTGGTCTGTTGAGGAATGCTGTTCCCCCCTTCCCAATCCCCTGTCGGCCTACACTCTTCGTTCCAGCCCAACAAGGCCTCAGCACTCAGCACTGATGTATTCACACCATAATATGGCACACAGTTTGAATTCAGTGGCTTAGTTTGGGTCATTTTAATCAAATAAGTATCTCCACCTGTTGGGAGGAACATCGTTTATATATCAGGTCCATGCTGCACATCGTGCTTGTGCATGTGCACAAAAGCAACATCCACCTCTGTAAATCATGCTAGGGCCAAGGAAATGTACCGTGCCTGATCAGTACAGAGCACCCACTCTGGTCAAATAAACTAGACTTTCTTTTAGGGTGAGTGTGCTCTGTTTGAAATTACAGTGCTGTGAAAATGTATTAGCTCTCATACTGATTTCTAAATTTTGCATACTTGCACACCAATGTTTTTATAACCTTGCAAAGCAGATGGATTCGCCCGTTTCTGTGTTTCTCACTGGCAAATCCATCTTGCAAAGCTTCCATCTGAACAGTTTGGGCCCGGTTAGAAAGTGACAGGACCAATCATGTCAGTCGTTTACTGACATTTCTGCAGTCGCCATGGTTCGTGTTGCAGCTCTCTATGGAGTTTACTCCTGGATAGTGACACACCTTGGTTTGGGGCTACGATGTCACATGTTTTGTTGCTCTGATTGGCCCATAAAGTTGTGACAGACAGAACATTCATCCAATCACCCTCCAAGTTTTTTTTCAAAGGCTCTGCCCTTTCCCAAACACCGTCTATGGGAGGTTTCCCAGATGGACGTGTGAAACACATAGATCATATAGATCATCGAACAAATTTTATTATCACACAAAGATAACTAGAATAAATACAAAATGCAGTTTTTAAATAATGATTTCATTTGTTAAAGGGAAAACCAAACCTATCTGGCCTATCTTACAATGTAATAGCGCTCCAAACTTAATTACTGGTTGTGCCACCCTTGGCAGCAACAACTGCTAGCATTTGGGATACCTGGCAATGTCTTTCACGTCAATGTGGGGTAATTTCATCCCACTTTTCTTTGCAGAACTGTTTTAATTCAAGAGGGTTTCTAAGCATGAATGGCCTGTTTAAGGTCATGTCACAGCATCTTAATCAGATTTTTGTCCAGACTTAGACTTAGACACTCTAAAACCTTCATTTTTTAAAGCTTTTCAGAGATGGACATGCAGGACTGTTTTGTTCTGCTGCATAAACCAAGTGCACTTGAGCTCGAGGTCACGAACTGATGGCGGGACATTCTACTTAAAATTTCCTGGAAGAGAGCAGAACTCATGGTTCCATCAATTACAAGTCTTCCAGGTCCTGCAGCATCAGACTTCACACTACCACCATGTTTGACTGTTGGTATGATATTCTAATTATGAAACACTGTTAGTTTTACTCCAGATGTGACCTTCCGAAAATTCAACTTTTGTCTCCTCAATCCACAGAATATTTTCCCAGAAGTCTTTGGCATTATCAAGATGTTATTGGCAAATGTGGGACAGGTTCACCTTGGCGCTCTCCCATGGATGCCATTGTTGCCCAGTCTCTTTCTTATTGTTGAACCATGAACTCTGACCTTAACTGAGTCCAATGAGGCCTGCAGGTCTTTAGATGTTGTTCTGGGTCGTTGATGCACTCTTGGAGTCATTTTGGAAGGCCAGCCACTCCTGAGAAGGTTCACCACTGTTCCAAGTTTTCTCCATTTGTTGGAAATGGTTCTCACTGTCACTCACTGGAGTTCCAAAGTGATAGAAATGACTATTTTAACCCTTTCCAGACTGATGGATGTCACTGACTTTGTTTCTCATCTATTCTTGAATTTCTTTAGCTTGCAGCATAGTTTTGGAGCTCATTACTGAAGAGTGGAAATGAGAGACCTAATTTTTTTCTGCTGTTGTCAGGAGGAATAGCCCACTGTTGTCTAAAGTTATGGTTCATGCCTGGCTAATCACGCTTGTGTTGTGTAGAAGAGTATGACTGTATGTGTGTTAGACTCTCTACTGTGGATGCCCGTGCTGATGGGGATCCAAAGAGAGAGAAAAATAGATGATAAAATATACAGTTTTTACATGAGGATCCATCCTCTTTGTACCATGACATAAAGAGCTACGTATGCTTCTCAGGTTTGGTTTTAATGTTTGGCTTTGTTTTCTGTCAGTTTCCTCATAAATCTAATTGGACGAGTGTTTATAAATGTCCTCTTTATTTCATCTGAATCTTTTGTTGTCTCCTGATGTCAACACAGACCCAGAATATTTGATGTGTAAACCACTCTTGTAAGCTTAATATAAGAGTTTAATTACAGTGTTAAATCAGAAGGTCTGAGAGGGGCTACGGTCATTTGGAGAGAGCTGTGATAGCCAAGGGAGCGAGTGTTCCCCATGCGTGTCACTATAAGTCATTATTATACCCCCCCCCTCCAGCCCCCAGCACACAAAGTGTTCAACGTGGGGTCAGGAAATCAGGCAATTAAAGGAGCCGTGGACATGGATGAGAGCCGACAGCCAATGGGGGAGCGCAGAAGGAGTCAGGAAGGCGAATCTCGTCTCCCCCTCCAGGGGCTGACTGGTCCACATCCCTCAGCCCACTACATGCACAGAGCACCCACTTAATCACCCTGTTTATACAAATCAAGCCAATGCGTCGGCGTCCGATAGACTAAGTATTTACTATGCACTATTACCCCACGGTTTAGAGGAAGCGCTTGGACTGAACTGTATGTGACTGGAAATGGCATGAATGACTAAAAAGGCCCATGAACAAATACATAAATAAATAAATAACTGCAGAGGATCCACTGCCCCCAGACTGGCGTATGAGTCCATGGAGGAGGGCATAAAGCTCTAATGGCTTATTTTGGCCTGTAAGGCAGAGATCTTCATCCTGATGGTACAAGTGTGTTCTTATTATCCACCAAATGAACCTTTGAATAATCAAACAGACAAAGATCACGATCACAACCAGTAACAAGCACAAACAAAAGAAAATGTCACTTAGTTTTCAAATTAACCATCCAGGAAGGAGTGGGAAGAAACCCAAACTAACTCCGACCTTCCTGCAGTCTCTGATTGTTAATTATCCTCTCAGCATCTGTATTCATATAAATAAGCTTATTAATTTTCTAGAACTTGTCACAATATTTGACAATCATCAAAGATTAATCTTTGTCTTACACCGTATAAATTACTTACACATAAATTATACATTCATCCTGATATATTTCCATTCCACTGGTGTGGATGGTTTTGAAAACACTCAGGTTTAGTGGGCATCAGTAAGAGGGAAGGCCGGGTTTGGATATGGAAGCCTTAAGAGGACATACTGAGCATCCATACGTTTCATTTTGCTTTATTTTTCCAAGGTAACAATGCACTTGTGGAGTAATTTTGGTAAGCCAGTCACTCCTAGGAAGTTTTTATCCATTTGTGGACAATGGCTCTCACTAGAAAAGGTCTTTTCTCCAGGTCTTGACTCATTTATGTCGTTACCTTATTTTAAAAATGTTGTTTTCTTACAATATCGAGTTCATATCTCAAGATTTTAAGAAAGATGACTGAATTAATTTGCTATTGTGGGTAAATAAGCAGTGCTATCTCAAAGTAAGACAGCAAGTTGAGATCTAGATGATATGTATTATGTGTTAACTAATTCAATAAATTGCTTAAAAGAGCAATAAAACCTAAAAGAACAAAAATCGGTTTTGTTTTTTTAACATATATTTCAAAATACAGAAATTACACAGCTGTATCCCTCAAACTTGTAAATGTAAAAAAGTTGCACAACATCCTTTGGAATCAGGAAATTTGTTTGGAGTCGGTACATAACTTGTTTTTTGAGATATAGTCAATTTTGTGACCTGTAAAAAAAAACGAGTCAGATGAGTAGTTGGAGTCTTCATCTGACACTGTAATTAGTTCGAAAGCTTTGCACCAGCTGTAAAACCGTTTAGCGTGATCAGGTTATTGCGGCTCCATGATTACATATGTGTGGAAGTGTGTCAAAGGTGTGTGTGATGGATGTCTGGTGTGTGTGGGTTGTGTGTCTAAGTGTTTTTGGAAAAAAGTAGGGGTGAAACGAGAGTGAAGGCGAGTATGTATGCAGGCTAATTTTTTTGGTGTATTCCGTGGAAAACAACTACAACTCCCAGGAAAATACGCCACTTCCTCTTGTTGGGGGGGCTATCGGGTAGGGACACGTAAGAATCATGTGACAGGTCATGCCCACAACATGATGATGTTTATTTCAACGTAGGAAGTGCTGCAAATACCCATGGTCTCATTTATAAAGATTTTTGTTATGTGCGCTTTATTGTGTATTTTTACAAACCCATCACAGCAATGATAAAGCACTCTGAAACATGGTGAATGTGTAAAATGTTAGTGTAACTCCCAGATTTTATATGCAAAAACACTGATTGACCTATCTTATCTGGTTTAAAATCTACAGTCAATCAAATGTAAATATGCTAATTGAGGCACCAGTGCTATGCTGGGTTCTATAGGGTTAATAAAATGGCACCTGAATGATTGCACGATATGTCATGCATAACATCTCTGCTGCAAAAAAAAGTTTAAAACTGGTATTTTGACACGAATGTCAGGTCAAAGAAATATCGCACCTTTTGTGATTTGAAAATTGTGATTTAATCTAATTTTCAATTAATTGCCCAGCCCTACCATAGACAGACCAGCTTTAAACTGTCTCCTGTTACTAGTATTTATAGATCTTTCATGCATGTTCTAAAAGCTGATTTGATATTAATTAATTTCTTTTTACTTGAAAGGAAAGCTGTTTTTTGTAAAATCTCCTACCAGGGTTGCCCTAGCTTACACAAACAATGAGCAGCCGTCCATGCAGACATTATACACAACTGTAATACATCCTTTGCACGTTGTCTGACACACAGTCAATGCAGCCCTCAGATCTAGAGCACCTCTTTCTCAGAGTGAATTCTGGGTAATTACTGTGGCGAATGGAGTATGATTTCAGGTGACATTTGTCTCCCATGCTGCTTACACCACACTTCTCTAATGAGAGCCTGCCTCATTGTTGTGATAAATCCCCTCGTTTTTGGCCCCCTCTATCTGTATTCAATGAGGAGCGCGGCTCCTCCATAAAGCCAATAACCAGCTCACAAAGCTGTGCATTCACAGCTCCGGGGACACATCAAGTTCTATTTTTGTCCTACAGTGACTGCTCGCTGTGAGCCGGGGTGCTCTCGCCGAGGCGGGTGAGAGTGGAGTGGAGATGGAGGAGAGTGAGTGTGAATTTAACACCACTGACAGCACACACACTCACACACACACCTGCTCTTGGCCTTTTGAAGGGTCTCCAACCACCTGCTGCTGGACTGGATGGAGAGGTGTGATCGCAAGTGATCAGAAACCGGTTTGATCAGGGTTGAAAGCGACCTGGCTGAACGGAGCGTGCAATCTGAACACTTCAAAGATAGAAGAAGATCTGACACTTCAACAAAACACAGTTTTTCAGTCTGGAAATGACCTGACATCAATAAGTAAATTAGATGTTTATATTGTTTCTGCTGCATCTGTCAGCTGTATTTTACCACCAGCTTCTTATTTGAACCTATTCCCTAGCTTTGAATAATTTACCATTAAAGGAGGACTCTAATTCCAATTTTGTCAGTCTGCCAGCCTCAATTATGTTCAAGAAAATTGATTCATTTTGCCAAATTGCTGCATAATTGAGGTGTAAAGTCTCCGGTGTATTCCTTTACTTTGGGTTCATCTCTGACCAGGATGTTTGCAGCTCTGTCAGCCGTCTCCATGGCACCGTCTAAGACAGAGATGATGACTAGTCGTGCATGTAACGGGGAATTCCTGCCTATTTTCTACCCTGGACTGTATGTTTGCATATGAACTCATGGGTATTAAACCCTGGTCTTCCACATGACAGGAACAGATACTACCTGATGTAGTGACTGGCATTGATTGGGACCCCAATGGGGGTCAAGAGGCACTGAGAGGGGGTCTCCAGATGCCTTAAAAAACTAAGAATATTTTTTAAATTACACTCTACACCAATTTTGCCAAATTTTAAACCGTTTTCATCACTTTTCCCACCAATTTAGCCAATTTTAACACATTTTTTCCCACTTAAAACCATTTTTTGTCAATTTTAAACCCTACCACCAATTTTTTTTATGCCTGTTTTTGCCACTTCAATACCAAATCTTGCCACTCCCTGCCTATTGTTGGCTGGGACAACATTCCTCTCCAGAAACTCCAGCAACCAGTCCCACCACTTCCAAGACTTTTAAAGACTATTGTTACAAAGAGAGGGGGTGCTACAAATGTAAAACATGGCCCTGTCCCTCCTTTTTTGAGATGTGTTGTAGCCATCAAATTCAAAATGAGCTCAAATTTGTCATGAAATGATAAAATGTCTCAGTTTTAACATCTGACATGTTGTTTAGGGTTTATTGTGAATGATATATAAGTTTATGAGATTTACAAATCAATGCCTTCCATTTTTATTTACATTTACATGGCACCACAGCTTTTTTTGGAATTGGGGCATTAGATGGGGATTTACTCATACATCAGAGAGGGCAGTTAGGAAGGAATTGGTGTCCTTCATTTTCACTGTCCTCTGCCCTGTCACTTCAGAAATGGTTTCTTCTTTCGTGTCTTAAGTGATTAATGCATGAGCTTGATGAGCTTGAGGACTGAAATGGTAGTTATCTAGGTTGTTTCCACAGTGAATGTTAGAGGTTTGATCCCCAGTGTAGCCATACGTGCTGAAGCATCCTTCTGCTGCATAAATAACTCTTCGCTCCGTCTGCAACCTTTTAATCAGCTCTAACTTCCAGGCTTTTCAGTGCCGCATCCCATCCAGAAAACGAGAAGAAGGCTTTTTCCAGCTGGAGGGATCAATAAAAACATTTCAAACATTCAAGGAAGAGAAGCACTTTTTTGGGGGGCCTTGATGAAGTTCACATAGCTGAATGAAGATGATTTTATTGAACGTTTTCTAACTGCCTGCCTGGATTTTAAACACCCTGACATGCATCGACACATGAAAGCTGCTTCATACTGTGACATATTCAGACAAATCCCTGCACATCCTCCATTCATAAAGGCTAGATATACTTCTGATATATGAGACTGGAATTAGTTAACATATTCCTAAACAACATGAAAACTAGCAATGGGGCCTGGTGCAGCTAATGTCAGTTCTGATGACTACTAGAATCATTTTAAATAACTGAAAACCTTAGTTTTACCTTTCACATAACCCCAATGGTCCAACAAGAGCAAGGTGGGAACACACAGATAAGAAGAGAAAGAAGATCAAGAGAGATAAAAAGTTGTTAAAATAAGACTTGTGGTGAACTTGGGTACTTTGGTTATTTCAGTTAAAGCCAACAAACACTTTCCTGCAGCTGAAAATACCAGAAAAACGGCCCTATTGTGGATTTTACTACTTTTATATAACATTTTAGTAATAACGCCACAGTGCTGAGCTGCTTTAGGAAGTTTTGAAGCTTTTTCATCTTAGAGTACCTGCTTCTTTGGAAAAAGGTTAGATGATATATTGGTATATTGGTATATTTTTATCTTTTGACATAAATACAACCATTATTAGTTAAAGCAACAGAAATGCACATTTTAAGAAGATGTAGGCCGTCTTTAAATGTGAAGTCCCTCTCTGGCTCGTGAACAAGCCGGTTCAAGGAGCCGGCTCTTTTATGAACGGTAAGGTCTATTTAGGAGTCCTGGAGAGGAGGGTCCGTTAGATAGTCGATCCTCAGATTCAGAACGAGCAATGTGGTTTTCGTCCTGGTTGTGAAACAGTGGACCAGCTCTACATTCTCGATAGGGTCCTGGAGGGTGCATGGGAGTTTGCTCAACCAGTCAACGTGTGTTTTGTGGACCTGGAGAAAGCATTGACTGTGTCCCGCGAGGAATCCTGTGGAGGGTGCTCTGGGAGTATGGGGTGCTGGACCCCCTGACAAGGGCTGTTCGGTCTCTGTACGACCGGTGTCAGAGCTTGGTCCGCATTGCCGGAAGTAAGTCGGACTTGTTTCTGGTGTGGGTTGGACTCCGCCAGGGCTGCCCTTTATCACCGGTTCTGTTCATAACGTTCATGGACAGAATTTCTGGGCGCAGCTAGGGCACCGGTTTGGTGGCCTCAGGATTAGGTCTCTGCTTTTTGCGGATAATGTGGTTCTGTTGGCTTCATCAGGCCGTGACCTTCAACTCTCACTGGAATGGTTCGCAACCGAGTGTGAAGCGGCTGGGATGAGAACCAGCACCTCCAAATCTGAGGCCATAGTCCTCAGTCGGAAAAGGGTGGAATGCCCTCTCCAGGTTGGGAATGAGACCCTGCCCCAAGTGGAGGAGTTTAAGTTTCTCGGGATCTTGTTCACGACTGAGGGAAGAATGGAGTGGGAGACTGACAGGTGGATCAGTGCGGTGTCGGCAGTGATGTGGTCTCTGCATCAGTCTGTCATGGTGAAGAAAGAGCTGAGTTGAAAGGCGAAGCTCTCGATCTACGTTCCTACCCTCACCCATGGTCACGAACTGTGGGCTGTGACTGAAAGAACGAGATCACGGATACAGGCAGCTGAAACGAGTTTCCTCCACAGGGTGTCTGGGCTCTCCCTTAGAGATAGGGTGAGAAGCTTGGCCATCTGGGAGAGACTCAGAGTAGAGCCACTGCTCCTTCATGTTAAAAGGAGCCAGATGAGGTTGCTCGGGCATCTGGTCCGGATGCCTCTTGGACGCCTTCCTGGTGAGGTGTTCCGGGCAGGTCCCACTGAGAGGAGGCCCTGGGGAAGACCCAGGACACGTTGGAGAGACTATGTCGCTCGGCTGGCCTGGGAACGCCTTGGGATCCCCTGGGAAGAGCTGGACGAAGTGGCCGGGGAGAGGGAAGTCTGGGCTTCCCTGCTTAGGCTGCTGCCCCTGCGACCCGATCTCGGATAAGTGGAGGAAGATGGATGGATGGATGGCCTCCATTATATGTATACCTCACTGACCATTAGATCTTGATTCTCAATAACCATTTAAGCATTTAAATACCTATTGACCCAATCTTTTCCATTGACTGCCGTTCATTTTATTGAATATTTTTCACCCAGAAAGGGGAGGGACAGGCATTGTTTGTGCAAAGTACCCGGATGGGCTGTTCTGGTCTGTGTGAGAAGGGCCTGTCTATTTGACCTGTAATGGGCACAGCGATTTTTGTGGCAAAGATTTAACAAGGTGCTGGAAACATTCCCCAGAAGTTTTGATCCATATTGAAAATATAGCATCATATAATTAGGGTGCTCTATTAGATTCATCTCTGACCAGATCCAATTCACACTCATTTTCATGTTCAAGAGGCTAGTTTGGGATGAATTGGCATGTTATCCTGCTGGAAGTAGCTATCAGAAGGTAAATGAGGGTACACTGAGGTCATAAAGGCCAGCAACCCCATACTATCAGAGATGCAGGCTTTTGAACTGTGCGCTGATTACAAGCTTCATGGCCCCTCTCCTCTTTCAGACACCATGTCTGTTGTTTCCAAAAAGAATTTTTAAGGTTTGACTAATCTGACCACAGAACAGTTTTCCACTATGCCTCAGTCCATTTTAAACGAGTCTTGTCCAAGAGAAGATGGCATTTTCATACTGCTTGATACAGCTCTAACTTGTGGATGCGGTAGATGGCATGGCGACTGTGTTGATGAACAGTGAATGGAGTATTCCTGAGCCCATGCATGGATTTTCAGTACAGAATGATGTCTGTTTTTAATGCAGTGCTGCCTGAGGGCCCCGGAAATCACATTCAGCGGCCGTGTCACCAGAATTTCAAACTATTTCATCCTAAATGTATGACAGCTTTTTCACATAGCAGGGGCCCTTTAATTTTTTTCTGCCTCTGTCCCTCAAACATCCTGAGTCTGCCACTGGCAGCAGAGACTGAAGTCTGACCTGTTGCTCCTTTTCCACGTCATCCTGCTCTCTCTGCTCTTTGTCTGATTCTATCCACTGCCATGATGATAAAGATATTAAAGCTCAAAATGAATCTAACAATGCTCAGCTGGAAGTGCACCAAGAGAATATCCCCCACATCATTACATCCCCACAATCAACCTAATCTGCTGCTACAAGGCAGGATGGATCCATGCTTCCACATTTTTATGCCAAAGTCTGACCCTATCATCTGAATGTCACAACAGAAATTGAAATTTATCAAGCCAGGTAACGTTTTTCCAATTGTGTGAATTATAGCTTCAGTTTCCTGTTCAGAGCTGCCAGGACTGGAGTAACACCCGGTGTGGCCTCCTGCTGCTGTAGCCCTTCTGCCTCAAGCTTCAACATGTTTCTATCAGCTGGAACCAGTCTGTTCTGTTCATTTCATTAAGGCATTTTTGTCCAGAGAACTGTCGCTCACGGGATATTTCCTCATTTTCTTACTATTCTCTGACCAGCCAGTCTGGCACCAACAACCATGCCATACTCAAAGTCTCCTAAATCACCTTTCTTCCTCATTTTAATTCTTGGTTTGAACTTTAGCAGATCATCTTGGCCATGTCTACATACATGAATACATTTGTTCCTGTGATGTGATTGGCTGATCTGAAATGTGGTTCATTTTATAAAGATAAAGGGAAAAATAAGGGGATGAACTCACACATATTTTTTTGTGTTAGTCCTCTTTATGGTAATTAGATAGAAACAAATTAAACTAAACCTTAAAACATCCTTATTAGGTGCAGTCACTAATAGAGATGTCAGTCCTTTTTTGGGTCAGCCTGGACTCAGTGGAAGTTTTTTTTTTTTTTAAATCTTGCTGTGGAGAAAAAACTGACATGAAAGATTGGAGTGTGTTTTTCACAGTGTGACGCAACTCTAACACCCTTTGAAACGACACGAAAGAGAAGAAAATGATCTGAAAGAGCAGCCACATTTTTTGTGACTATCCCCCCCCCCCGTCTGTCTGCGTGAGTTAGTTCATCTAAAATCTCTCTTACAGTGTATGTCTGCGGTGATTCTAGTCCACTGTACAGGTGTGTATGTGGGTCACATCATCGCCTTTCATTACTGCTGCCCCACTTTCTCCTCCACTGCTGGCTGCTCTTTGATTTCTTGGTCATTTTTCATCCTAAGCCTGAACAGATGTCTTTATTTGATACTCGCCTCGGATGTTTCTTTACTTTTAGTCACAGTGACCCCTAGAGGCCCAGTAGAGGCTCTGCAGCGGTGGATACTCTCTACAGGTGTTTCTGACGTTGCTTTTGCATTTTTGACAGCATATGATTCCCATTGTCATAAACAAATGTTAAAACATGGCATTATAATATTCAGATGTAAATACAGTAAAGCTGTACCTATAAATGATTGTAGAAATAGTTTAGTTTAGAGGGACTTGGGTTGGGAACTTGAGTATTGTTGTTAAAGACCCACTCAGTGCATGCATTATTGTTGAGTATGTTCTATAACAATGTAAAAATAGACCACATTTCTCCCTTAAGGATTTATAAGGTATAAGTGAGTGCTTCCTAACTCTTTTTTTTTTGCATGTTTGTCAAAGAAAAAGGAAAAAAAAAGAATATATATATATATATATATATATATATATATATATATATATATACACACACACACACACACACACACACCCACCTACACACACACACACACACGGGAATGAAAAAAAGCCATCCAAATCAACCCAGCCTATGCTATGTGACAAAGTAAATGTCCCCCTTGTTAAAGCATGAATTAACTGTAATTAATCACATTTTTAGGAAAGCTTTTAATTTCACTAACCACATCCAGACCTGATTCCTGCCAGACCTATTGACTCCAGGATCCCTCAGTCTGGAAAGAGCTACAAAGTCATTTCTAAGGCTTTGAGACTCCAGCAAACCATGATGAGAGTCATTGTCCACAAGTGGAGAAAACTTGGAACAGTGGTGAATCTTCCCAGGAGTGGCCAGCCTACTGAAATTACTCCAAGAGTGCATCAACAACTCATCCAGGAGGTCACAGAAGCACCCAGAACAACACCTAAAGACCTGCAGGCAGGCCCACCCCTGCCGATATGCAGACTACACATAGCGCAAAGGGCCTCATCACCCTGGGCGGGCCTCACTTTGAGTACTTATTCTTCTCTCTT
This sequence comes from Cheilinus undulatus, assembly GCF_018320785.1. Taxonomy (NCBI): domain Eukaryota; kingdom Metazoa; phylum Chordata; class Actinopteri; order Labriformes; family Labridae; genus Cheilinus; species Cheilinus undulatus. Next base: position 46,868,498 of record NC_054870.1, on the reverse strand, counting down.
GCACATCATTCCAGTGTTTGCATGATAAATATGATCCAGGTAATTCATATACAACGTTGACCAAACATAAACTCTACCTGGCTGTCACTCATCAGTAAATAAATCCTAAAGAGATCTATTTTTGGAGATCAGTGCCATCCGTGATCAATTAAGTGCATGCAGTGGCCGCCTGCTCTCCCTTGCTCTTTCTCTCTCTCTCTCTCTCTTGCTCCTATTTGCAGCACAGAAACTCTCATCACGTCTGTCAGCCATTATTACTCAAACATTAATTGCTACCATTTACGACTCAGTTACGGTCAGTGTTCATGATTTAACAATGGGAAAGAAACTGGGCAACAATCGCATCATGGGAGAGTCCAGAGGTGAAAGCTGGTGTAACATTTAAACATCTTGATCATCTCAAAGACTTTTAGCAAAATATTCTGTGGACTGACAGGACAAAAGTTTTGAAAGGTGTGCACCGTTACATCTTGGGTAAAAATACATCATTTCATCAAAAGAACATTATACCAACAGTCAAACATGGTGGTGGCAGTGTGATGGTCTGGGGCTACTTTGCTGCTTCAGTACCTGGATGACGTGCTGCACTTGACCCAACCAGAGAATCCTGAAGGAGAATGTCCAGCCATCAGTGCATGGCCTCAAGCTCTCTTGGGTTATGCAGCAGAACAATGACCTGAAACACACCAGCAAGTCCACCTCTGAACAGCTTAAAATAAAACAAAATTAAGGTTTTTGAGTGGCCTAGTTAAAGTCCAGACTTAAATCTGATTGAGATGCTGTGGCATGACCTTAAACAGGCCTTTCGTGCTCGAAAACCCTTCAGTGGGGCTGAATTTCCTCAACACTGATGTGGAAGACTCATTGCCTCCAAATGCTTGCAGTTGTTACTGCAAAGGATGGCACAACCTTTTTTTAGGTTTAGGGGGCAATTATTTTTCACATAGGGTCAGGTAAGTTTAGTTGGCTTTTCCCTTGATAAATGAGATCATCATTTAAATCTGTATTTTTTTGTGTGTGATAATCTGAAACATTTAAGTGTGACAAATATGCACAAAGTAAGAAAACAGGAAAGGGGTGAATACTTTCCACAGCACTGTTGATTGTCTTCTGAATAACCTGATTTTTCTGCATAAATTCCTGCCATAAGTTGCACAAATACATCATATAAAAGTTGCTTTTTCTTTTTTGATTTGCACTGTTTAGTGATGAAATGATAAAGTTTTATAATTTAATATGCTTGAGCTTTACTCTGGCTGTGGTAATTGCCTGGTAAAATTGCGGACGGGAGAGAAAAGCTTTTGAAAAAGATGCCGTGTAATTACAGTAATTTAGAACAATTTGAATATTGTCAAGCACAGCGAGAGAAGTGTTGCTTTAAGAGGAGATGCTTCAGCAGAAACAGCTGAGAGTTTCAGATTCAGAAAAAAAAAACTTAAAACCTAAAATGCATTAAATATAGAGTTTAACTCTGAACAGGCACTTTGTGATGATAAAGTTTACTGAAATCTGCTCCAGTATATTAAAACAAGTGTCTATCTTGAAGTCATTCTGGTTGTATGTACTATGACACCAGTCATACTGTGTCTGGACAACAGAGGGCGCCAGAGCCAAATAGTTGAGAGAAACTCCTCTGAGGAAAACGTCCTCTCTGAAGTCCTCACTGGAGGTGAACAACACATGAAAAGCTGAATTCAAACCAGTGTTATGATTGGGGGCTGACTGGTTTCAGTGGTGGGATAAATCAGTGCTTTCATTCAAAGAATGAATGCCTGTGATTTAACCCTGGAAAATATTTGACCTTTAGAAGAGCTGAAGATAAGAGCATATTTTCAGGAGAGATTCTGTTTTATATTTTCTTTAAATGCCTTTCTACATGTAAGAGCAATGATCTGTATTAAGTTGATTTGGGGAATGTTTTTTAATTCTTATTATTTTTTCATAACTTTAATTCAACATATGCCGTTGCTTAAGATGGAATATTATTGTGACTTAAATGTAGTTTCCTAATAATTCTGCACATGAACACTTGCCTAATAGTCTATGGATCTATGTGTAGCTAATGCAGAGGATGATCTGTTTCCTGGGATAGACTCCTAGGACCTTTTCTTGAAAGACCTCTTCAGTTTTTCTCAAATTAAAACATCACTGTCCTGCAGAGTACAAATCATGATAAAGCCTCTGGGCCTCTCTGCACATCTGGACTATAAATAAAAGGTACACACACTCCACCATGTAGCTGCAACAACCTTAATTGGAATGGAGAAATGTGCTGTCGGGGGCTGATCCCTCTGGTGGGATGTAAATTTAATAGAGACTCACTCTTCCGCTGATTAGGCGTGGGCCACCAGGGTAGAGGTGTGATTATAGGGGCAATCACGAGGTATAACAGCCCAATGGCATTTTAATAGATGCTGCTGGACTGTGTTAGCGGCCGCTGTAATTAAGAGGATAGCCCACGTTGGTTTATTTCATCATGGCAGACAGTCAAGAGCGATGTGTCTCTGCTGACAGCTTCATGTTTGTTGTGAGTAGGAGGTTAAAGGCTGCCTGACCCAAGGGCCCGGCTCTTTAACAGGCTCTAACTTTCTGACTTCCTGTTTGTGTTTGTTTTAGTGAGCATGTGTGAAGAAGGCTGCGGATCGCTGGTATGCAGGACAAAGAGTTTTAATCTAAATGTTTGTCAACTGTTCTATTATGTTGTATTTGTCTGCATTACTGCTGACTCAGTAATCCTGACTCTTAAACCATGTGTAATCCATAGATAAAACAGACTTTTTAACAGCAGAACCTCGTATTAGGTTTATTTTTTTGGTTTCTTGATTGCCAGTAAAGTAATTTCTAGAAGAAAAATGACCATATTTTGCTGGTTTTATTGTTTTTTGTATTAGAGTATAGCATATTTTTTGGCTCTCTGACTATTCTCAGACAAAACAGGGTCTGTAAGTTTGTTGGATTGAACTTTTTTTAACACCTCATCGACCACATTTTGTTATTGTTTTGATTGCTATCATGACATAAGCTTCATATTTCCCCCAGTGCAAATTAAATGGCCCTCCTCTGGTGTGGAACACGTTTCCACTGCTCCACAGTCGAGTGTCGGTGTGCTTTACACCACTTCATCAACGCTTTGCATTGGACTTGTTGAAGTGAGGCCATGGAAACCCATTCATGAAGCTCCTGCTGCTCAGTTTTTGTGCTCACATGAACGCCAGATGACGTATGCAACATGTGCCTTAGCAGTCAATGACCCCGCTCTTTGATTTTAAATGGTCCTCAGCTTTGTGGCTGAGTTGCTGTTGTTCCTAAATGCTTCCACTTTCTAGTAATATCACATACAGTTGACTGTGGAATATCCAGCAGGGATGAAATTTCACAAACCATCTTGTTCCAAGGAGGCATCCATCACAGTACCACGCTTGAAGCCACTGAATTCTTCAGAATGACCTGTTTCATATCACAAATGTTTGGAGACTGCATGGCCAGGTGCTTGATTTTATACACCTGTGGCAACAGTTCTGATTGAAACACCTGAATTTAACAGGTATGGCCAAACACTTTTGTCCATATACTGTACCAGAGGGCTGACTCTTTAGTTTTTTTTTTTATAGTAAATGCACTATACAACAAAGACTGATTGATCAATAAAATATGATATTTCCTTATTGGCAACAAAAGAACAGATCTCCAGCCAGGGTGTTCAGATAAAGTCACACCTCTATTATAAGCAGAGGTGTAAAAAGTTCCAGACTATTGTACTCAAGTAAAAGTACAGTTACTCTGGTTTCAAAACTACCTGAGTAGAAGTAAAAGTAGCCTACTGGTCTATAAATCTACTTAAGTTTTCAATTTAAAATTTACTTAAAGTGCTGAGCACTGAGTAGATACTTTTGATACCCAAGGGGCTTTCACAGTCAAATATGACCTGTCCTGAATGTGCAATAACAAGAAAATACTGACCTCCATCCAGGCTGTTTATTATAGGTTTGACACAACCTAAAGTATGATGCAGCAGCTGTTTTGGGAAGAAACATGAAATCGTTCTCTTGTTATGTGCATGTACCGACCATCAGCCAAACCACTGGTTTCATGTTGTTGGGAGAAAGCTTGGACCTCCTTGTTGTGGCTTTTAGTGTTTATTTTTTTACTCAGTACTCAATGCTTTTTAAAATGTAATTAAGTGCTTCACTCAAAATATACTTAAGTAAAAGTAGCAATAAAAATACAAGTACAAAAAAGAGCTACTCAATTACAGTAATTTGAGTAAACGTAATTAGTTACCTTCCATCCCTGATAATGAGGTAAAATTCATAGAAAACTAGAAAAGCACACAGAGAGCACAGACCTCCACCATTAGCCCTATCTTCCAATAGTAAAGAATCCTTTAAAAACATTCCTGGATTCAGATGGTGATCCGGATCACTCCCAAAATCTAATCAGTTCTTCCTTATGCCATTTTTGACATTTCCTGAAAATTTCATCAAAATCCGTCCATAACTTTTTTAACTTTTTATGTTACGTTGCTAACAAACAAACTAACTAACTAACAAACCCTGCCGATCACATATCCTCCTTGGCGGAGGTAAAAATGACAGTTTTAATTTAACTCATCGAGTTACTACGAAAAATCTGGGGCAAGGCAGGCCTCCTTTAACAAGAATAAAGCCGGAAGTCAAACTCATAGCAAAGAAATGAATACTGATGAAGAACATGCTCTGTGCGTCCCTTAGGAACAACTTAAGTCGCAGACGTGAACTCTAACTTGATGGATAACTTCACTCATGGTGCAAATGTGTCTTACATCAAAAACAACAACAAAAAAACCCAACAGTCTACAGCTGTGAAATTATTCTCTCTCTTTGTGCTACTTTGTAGTCAACAGAGGTGGAAAAAGTACGAGTATAGCACTCAAGTAAAAGTACAGTTACTCTGGTTAAATCTTGCTCAAGTAGAAGTAAAAGTACCAATTTAAAAATGTACCCGAGTACCCCAAAAAATACTCAATTACAGTAATTTAAGTGAATGTAATTACTTACTTTCCACCACTGCAATTAACCAGGATATAAAATAACTCCTATATTGGTATTTTAACCTTTTACAGCTCTGTTAAGATGCTTAACATTTAAATGAACTTTCCAAGGTGTGAACTGTTGATTCATTAGCACTTGCTGGAACTGATGGCTTTCTAAGCATCCAACAATTAAGCTTAATGACTGCTAATCCAGTACGCCTCAACAAAAGCCTGAGGCTGGTGACTGCACACTGCTGTCCATAGTGAATAACATCCTCAGAAAGTTAAACAACTCTCAGATGGTGTGGAGTTGACTGACAGTGTTTCAGCAATCACATAGCACAAGTTTTCATACAACTCTTGTTAAAAGTTGGCGCAATAATTTATCTCATGGAGTTCCCAAAGGACTGATTGATTAATTATTGAGTGATGTTCATATTTATCAGAGTTCCTGTTTTACACATTCATCGATCACATCCTTTATAGTGCTTTATCCAGCGTGCTGAATCTGTGAGGATCAATGCAGCTGTGTGCCAGCATTCAGACCATTAATGTAACTAAAATGCAGAAAGTGTTTTGGCTTCTGTTTTCTCCTTCCTGCTCCCCAAGGGAACCTGCCGAAGTCATTAATCCAATAAACTGCTGTCGGTTGCAGTACCTTGACAGCGGCATGCCCGCACAGATGAGCTGCGTCTGCTCTGAAGATGTATCGCTCCTGTAAGAGGGAAAGTTAATTTGACTTGACCTTTCTGCTACGTGAAACAAGCTGTTATTTAGGACTTCATGCCTCGCCCATCCTCTTCCCACGCCCTGAGAGTTGTTATTAAGTGAGAGGGCAGTGAGACGGAGTCTTTTTCAGTTTGGTAATGAACCCCCCTGCTCTCATGTCTACAGCTCGCCTACATGCTTCCCATGCTAAGCAGCACCCGGGACTGACCCGGGCCAGGACAGAGCAAGGAGAGACGGAACAGAGGAGATCAAATATTCACTTCCTTTACTCCACAGAGGAGAAAATGCTGAAATTATCTCTACAGTTTCCTCACAGAGAACACTGACGATAGCATCAGTCACTCGATCATCAATATTCATAGTTCTATTAAACTAGATTGTCCTTTTTATTTGATTCTACACAAAGTCACTGAGAAAAAGCTAGTTAATTATTAACAGTGTCATTAAAGAGTCCCCTCACAGTCATGGTAGCACTCTGCAGCAATTCTGACCTTGACACAAAACAGCACGTTTAGCACTAGTGTAGTGTCAACTGAAGCAAACATTTAACTCTGATAACTCATTCAGTCTTTTATTTTATCTTGATTCATGACAGTTGAGTTAAACCAAGGTTTACTCACCTGCAATGTCAGGATCACAGACTGTATACAACATGGACATATTCTCAGTGATGTCACCCACTGGTTTTTGAAGCCCACTGATGGTGGTGATGATGTCTAAAACCAACTTATAATCAAACGTGATGCAATGTCGGCACTGAGGGAAGCCTTTTGCCTCCTGGAAATCAGAAAAGTTTCCACCTGCAACTCTCAAGGTCACCTGGTTGAGCTACCTGAAACTGAAGAATAATAAAAAAAAAAACATAGAGGAGAAAATTCTCAGTAAGGATTTTTCTTTTGTTTCTTTTATTTGAAATGGTTTAAGCTCATCATGAGTTGTAAAGAATGGGATCTGAATAATTCAAGGCATATGCTGTGCAATTTCAAGACAATTTAGATACATATTTTAAGTCAGGTGACCCACTTAGAAGTCCATTCAACTTTCAGCCTGATCTTACATTGTTTGTCGTATGGTGGGGCCATAGACTGTAGAAAGAATTGGACAAAGCCTGTGTGACGTCAGCTGTCTGCTTAAAATAGGTGGACTCAAACTGCTTTGGAAGCCAATCCGTGGCGGGCTCCATACTGAAATTGCTATCTCAACCGAACTTTGGATCAACCTAACGGCTCGCCCACTAAGATCGACTTCCTGTCAGCTAGCAAGCTAGCATTCTGGTTGACTGAAACGTAGCTTCTGCCTATCTATCAATCAAATGAGGCTTGCCAATCAGTCTGAAGTGAGGTTTTTCCTAGATATAATCTAAAGCATTGTGGCACAAAAAACCCAGTTTATTTATAGTGTAAAAACCAGCTTTTTTAACAGATGTTCAGACGGGACTTCTGGTGTTCCTGTTCCTGCAGCCAGTCTCAAGTGGACACTCGTTGTATTGCAATTTTTTGCAATACAGCAACTTTCAGGACTGGAGGTTGCCGCTTGGGTTGGACAAGTGAGAGCTAACCTGATACGCCAGATAAACTGTTTTATATATCCATAACATGGGATATATTTCACTGTACAGTACTGTGCAGAACTTTTAGGCATGTTGGGCCAGAAAACAAGGCTTCAGTAAGACATGTAATGGTGAGTAAGCTGCTTGAGGGCAACACCAGGCATAAAGAAGGTTTGACACAACCCAGGTCATGCTCTGGATGTCCTTGCATATTACCAGGGACATGGGAAAATAATGTGTTGGAAAAATATTAGAGTCCACACCTTTAGGGCAGAGTATGGGTGGATATGGTGAGTAAGCACAGCCTAGGCTACTGACCAGACAGGTAGAAGGGTTGCCACGAGCCCCTGGTTGTGGTGTGGGTGTCCGCCGAAGACCTCCGGGCCTATTACCGGGGGTGAAAAGACCTGGACAACAGACATGCAGTTTAGCTTGACACATGCCTATGTGTCGACACGTGTCAGGCTTGATTCTGGCCACCCTCCCCTCACTCCAGACCCATGTTGTGGCACTCTGGGTACCAACATGAATCCTTAGCGCCCTATGTGCCTCGAACTTATGCACACTTTCAGCTGGGAAACCTCCCTTACAAAGCGTTTGGGAAGGGCAAGACTTTTCAAAAATTCTTGCTGGGTCATTGGGTAAATGTTCAGTCTGTCACATTCATTACGGACCAATCAGAGCAGCAAGACAAAGTGATGTCGTACACATGCAGCTCGAGTGCTAACCTAAACTAAACAGGTTAATGCTGCTGTATCTTCTCTGCCAAGACTACGTTTTTTGTGTTCTTTGCTCCTCTTTCAATAAAGAAATGCTGTCCAGACCTGACATAAAACTGTCCCTTAAACTATACCCAAACTTGCATACCAGCTTACAGTACAACATAACCTTGCAGGTAACTATTACAAACTCATGCAGTTAAGCAGTTAAGGAGAAAAGGAAAAACATCTTTTTTTAATGAAGAAATAAGATCCAGCTCTGGTAAAACTGACACAACGCTATAGCTACATCTGAGCCTGTCACTGCATCAGCAGCAGCCATTGCTACCAGCTTCCAGGTACAACTAAACCCAGACCCTTACACCTTCTTCTCCTCAAATGATGCTGATTGGTCAGACCTGGCACAATCATTTCAGATTGGAGCTGTGCAAAATGGATTTGCCTGATAAAGACATGGATTCTCAGGATATGTGCTAATACATCATTGCTTTTACCATCTAATTTGATTAAATTACCTCTTTTTGTTATTTCAGCTCAATAATGCTCACATTTGGATGTCACTGCCACAGCATTAGATGTTAATTTATCTTAAATCAGTAAAGCTGTGCAATTGGATAAAAAACACCACTAAAGGATCTGTTAATGCTCTGGTAAAGAGGCAGCTGCAACAACTCTGCCAATCTTAGCCAGCATCGTCTCCTTCCAAATGATGACAGACACATTTACACTGTTTACTGATTTAGATTAGACAGTAAGAAATCATTTACTCTTACACACACCGTCCAGCCCTCCAAGTCAATCATCTTCTCACATCCTCCATGCTGCCTGATGTGCAGCTGAAGCACTTTTATGCATAATCAATACTATAGATTTCTAACCACCTCGTTTTCCTCCTTCACATCCCGCCCTCTAAGATTACAGTAAACAGCTGATTTGTTTTTGTGAGGATAGAGAAAACATTATGGATGCAGATATCAGGGTTTGATAGCCAGATAGGGTTACCTCAAATCATTTGAAGTCAGTAATGAATCGATTATTGTCTTAAAAGATGATAATTAAGGCCTGTTCATGTAGTTAAAGACATGTATACCACCTGTCACTTTATTGGGTACACCTTCAGCTGATCACAAACACAAATACTAATCAGCTATTGATGATCGTACAGGTTGAAACCCGATTACTTTGTCAGCCCATTTTACTTTTTTTCTGGTGCCACAATGAAAGTTAAATTCAGGGTGTTTGGGGGGTAAAAGGATGCACATCTCAGAAGTGCAGAGCAATCGAGGAACAGCAACAAGGACAAGTAGAAAATCTCCACATGTGTACAGTGCCACAGGAAGTATAATAATCTCAGCAGTCTTTTATCACACCTCTGCTTGTTTTCTCTCCTGAACTTTTAGTGAAATAAATGAACAATTACTGGATGGATTCAAAGCATTTGTTCAAAATGCTGACTCACAGAGCTGCAGGGTTGCAGAGTTTAAGTCTGTGCAGCAGACCCACATTAATACTGTAATTTTCTGGAGTTTCATTTTGAAAACAAATGATGGCAGCAAAATTAGCTTAGAGACAACCACACACACTCATGGAACCATCCTCTGATGGGATAGAATGGCTCCCTATGGGAGAATCTGACTGTGTCCATCCATATAAGCTTCAACTGGTTTTATTTGTTAAATGTCAAAGAGTTGTTGTTAAAATCAAAAAATGTTCGATGCCCAGTAAGCAGCTGGTAATGTCAAATTTTGAACCAATACAGATCAATTTGATTAAAAAATATGCACTTTTTTATCCATAGTCTCCCTTTTAAATTTGGCAACATGATGAAATCATGTCAAAAAGTGCATAAAAACACAACAAGAGAGCTGCATTTGAACATAACCTGAGGTAGAAGAAAGTCAATTTTTCTCACTTTAATAAAAATAAAATAAATAGAATGAAAAAATAAAATGAAATTCTGTAAATAATGATTTTGGGCACATCTTTAAGTGCATAAAAAACTAAATTTGCACAGATGTAGCTACAGTTGAAAAGGACATGTTTTTAATTTGGTATCTTGGGGCTACCTCTGTCTACATTGCTAGCATCGCATCAAAACAAGGCAGTGCATTGCAATGTTCATTTTTGCAGCTATTTTCAATTTTAGTGTTCATCTTTAAATGAAATGCATTTTAGTTTTAGTCCCATTTTAGTCATTTCTACCCTTTTTAGTTTTAGTCAAGTTTTTGTTGATGAAAACTCTAAACATTTTAGTCTAGTTTTAGTCCATAAAAAGTTCTCACATTTTAGTCTTTACTTTTAGTCCAAGCATTTATTTTCTTGCCTAAATTTAGTACCAGATCATGGTAGTGTGTTCTCTGCACCCTGCCCAACCTGGGGTCCCTGCTTTCTACAGCTGAGAGGCAGAATAGCTACAGATGCATTGTATTTTGACAGATTTACCTACAGTGGAGAAATATCACAGACTTTGAATGTCTGACAAAAACTAAATTACATTTTAGTCTAGTTTTAGTCATTTTGAGAAAAAACTAAATTTAGTTTTTGTCAGTTTTAGTAATCACAGATCTATTTTGTTAGTCTTAGTCTAGTTTTTGTCATGGAAAAAAGGCTGTTGATGAATAATTTTAGTCATAGTTTTAGTTGACAAAATTAACATTGGTGCATTGTAGGTAGAGTGTTGCTAGACTACGTATAGTGTTGCATTCACAGTCTGAAACACTGTGGGAATCCATGAAAACTTGCAAAACAGGCTCCCTCTGCATCTCTGGCATGACCACAGGCTGGGCCACTTTGGGATTGGTTCTGGGCTGCATGTGGCCCCCAGGCTGCTAATTGAATAGGCCTGCACTAATAGATGAGGAAACACTGTAGACTCTCTCTGTCTCTGTAGGTAGCCGAACCAACTAATCCTGCCACTGAATATTGTGTTAACTTGACCAAAACATGTATGTGCTGTAGGACATGATCATTGACTGAAAGTGAATGCTGACGGTCATCATCATAATGCCGTTGAGTAACATGACTAACTATCTTGGCCAAAGCAGTCACCGATGTTTTGAAATTAAAGTTCTGGCTGGAACTTTTAAGATTTTAGTGATTGAATAGTATTCTGGCTGCTGTGTAAGGGTCTAACATGACAAAAATTAACAGTTTAAGTTAATATGGCAATTTTCTATGCAGATGACAGGTGTTGTAAAAATGCATATTTTGTATTTTATGTTGCAGCCTGATGCTACAGTCATTTAAATTAATTTTTATTCTCATTAATCTACACCAGTGGTTTTCAAACTTTTTTTGCCAAGACACACCAGAGATCAAGCTGAAGTCCCAAGGCACACCGTATTCATGTCCTTGCAGATCGCCTCTTTTACATGCATGCAATGTGAGCTAGTGCCACCTACAAAATCAGTTTGGTTACTGAGTTTTCTTTTGTAGTCTCCTGACTGCCTGTGAGCCACAGAGTGCAGTGCAGCTTAATGGTGCAAAGGTTATCCCCAGTCACCCTGTTCCTATTTTCCTCTTTGTTGCTCGCATTGAGATGGACAAGTTGTCATATTTAGGGTTAAATTTAGTATATTTTGTTGTCCCTCATGTGTCTTGTCTTGTTTCCTGTTTTATTTTGTTTACTTATCTTGTGTCTTTTTTCAGACGCTCCTTCCTGCCCATCCCTACCTGTTCCCCACGTCTGTGATCACCTCATGTGTTTCAACTGTGTGTAATTGTCTCCCTTCCCCCAGCATATTTAGTCTTCCCTGTCTTTTCCTTCACTGCCAGATACTCTCATCCTTTGTGTCGGCGTTCCAGCATTCCCCTCGTGTTTCTAGTTAGTTTTTGACCAGTTATCTCATTTTTTGGACCTTGTCTTAGCCTGCTGTTTTTGGATACCTCTGCCTAGTGTTTGGTGAATTTCTGTGTACCGACTTGGATTGATTAAACAGACTTTGAACTTTGCCTCTGTGACTCTGAGTTTTGCATTTGAGTCCATTTGTTTGGTTCAGCATCACACAAGTAACAGGGAAAGAGGTAGCATAGAGGATGACAAGGCACCAGGAATGTCGTACCAGAATATATGCTTGATTTTCTTCCACTTTTCTCTCTCTCTAAACTTGTTAGCTTGTTTTACAAAGTGGAGATTGTGATGCATGAATATTCTCCATATCCATTTATGAAATGTTATGGTCTGTCTTGTGCTAACATGGAGACAAAACTGTGTGTCTCACAGCCATTACAGGCTGATCAATAGGGGGAGCTAAGGCACCATCCCTCCACTGCTCTATTAGATAGAGCAGTGGTTTTCAAACTTTTTTCACCCAAGGCACACCTAAGGTTAAGCCAAAATCTCAAGGCACACCATATTCATATCAATACAAAATAGACTTTTTAAATAATATAACAGTCAAGGTGGTTCATGGGGGATTAAAAGGTGGTAAAAAGGGGTTAAAAGTGATGAAAAAATTGGCAAAAAATATCCAAATAACAGCAAAAGTAGGCTGTGCAACTGTGAACCACGTGGTTTTAAACTCATAAGTGCAGTCTCATTATTTCATAGCCGCACCGCATACTGTTCATCCTTACTAGTGGAGCATAATGTCCAAACTAACACAAATATTGTTGCAGATATGATGACCAATCAGTGTAAAGCATTTTTAATGCATTGTTTGCTACAGTGCCACATCTTGTTTCTGCAGGCTAATGGCTGAAATAACTCCTGCTAACTGTCATTAATACTCAAACACCACCAAAAAGGTACATGCCAAAGCATTTTGATAACTAAACCAGAATCAGCTTTTAAACTAAGCAGCCTTTGAACTAATTCTTAGCTGGTGCAACTCAGGCCTCTGCACAGGTCATGTAACTGAAACCATAAATGTCTGCACATCTAAACCAGCCTTTGATTTGCCAAATCTACATATTCTTTTCCCCCATTTCCATTAAAAGTTAGTTTTTGCAGCTCACTCTTTGAGAAATGTTCCAGGTTGGGATTTTATCATACGTTTTACCCCAATTTATCTCTTAAAATTAAGGTCAACGTTCCCATCAAACACCTTTCCTGAGCAATTAATCCCTCCTGGAGGAGAGACTTCTGGCTAATGTCGTCCTTAGCTCTGAGTTCAGGTATTTGCCTCTCACTTTCATGGCCATCTCAGTTTCCCTAAAAGAACCAAGCAGCATTTCCTGAACTGCCATATCCCATAATGTCTTTTCCTGCCTTGAAGTTGCATGTATTTATTCCCGGAGAGGCGTTTAAGGAAGCATTTTCATGTTTGATTAATCTGATCATCAGTAGAAACATTAGAGCAGTAATCATCAGGGCAGTTATGGATTGTTTGACCTGGAAAACGGCTACTGTGCCGTCTCTTATTCTGCATGAATAAACATTAAGAAGCATCTCTTTTAAGAGGACAAGAGCATCCCTCTGTACATGGGAGAATAATCTCCTCGTTCTGCATCTCTTTCTATCAGCCTCTGAGTGAAATCACAAGGCAGCGCTGATGGAACCTTTTTACTCTTTCTTAGTGCTCATGCACATTTATCCCTATTCATATACAGATATGCACTATGTGAGAGCTGTCATGGCGTGTCTCAGAGCATGCACTGGTTTGATCCTCCTCCACATAAAAGTCTATATGAGTCACAGACTGGGATCTTTAATGATCTCACCCGCTCCTTTTTTCAAGCTCTCTGTCTTTTCTATCAATAAGAGCACACACTCTGAGACTGAATCTTCTCGTTTCTACCAAACAAAATCCTGGAAATGAGATTCCTAACGGAGGATTGTGGCTGCAGAAACCAGATGGGACTCTCAAGGAAACATAAAAATGCCAGGATGTGCAGTTTCTGAAAAATATAAATCATGGGTGACATGTTTATCATGTAATCCATCAAACGTCCTGTACTGTCTTTTAGTTCGTCCTTGCTCTTCATCCATTAGCAACCATCCACTGATCCTGATGTTTTCTATTTTAAAACCCAAACACAGGAGGAGAAAGTACAAAGGATCCAGTGGCTTGGGTTGCAGAGGGACGTCAGACAGGGTGTGGGCAGAGTGGTTTTAGAGCTCCCTGTCCTAGTTAAAGCAGGGCAGGGGATTCTTTCTTGAGTGTGAGGTGGAGTCTGAGCAGTGAATTATTCAGTACAGCTTCCTTTAGGCATGCTTACACTCAGCGGCCTCTGCACACACGCAGAGCCTCTGCAGACACACATGTCTTTAAAAGGGGTCACAGGGACAGCTGAGGCATCCTCAGATCAATACGGGGCAGCAGCTTGTACCACTGACAGCAGTCTGCTTCTTTCTGATTGGTTATCTGTTTGTGTATAACGGCCTCTAAAGAGCCAAGGAGGAGCTGTAGCTGAACACACGCAGTTTAAAATTAATACTGATGTCTGTATGACCTACAAAGCAAACAATACCATCAGGGACACAATTGGTTAAATTATAACTGTCATTGAAGTGCAGACTACATTTGTAGGTTGTTGATGGTGCTTTTTAAGGTAGACTGTTAACCATGTTGAATTTAACATATTTCAGCAGGAATATATTGAACTCAACTTTTGTTTTACTTTATTATCTAGGGTTTTTAGAGTCATTGAATGAGTTATTATTTGCACAGCACCAAGTCATAACCAAAGTTATCTCAAGACACTTTACAAAGAGGGCAAGTCTAGACTGGACTCTCTGTTGTAATATTTATAAAGAAAGACCCAGCATAACCACCATGAGCTCAGCTCTAAGCAACATTTAGAAAAGTTTCAGTGGCAAGGAAAGTGTTTGTTTCACCAGGCAGACATCTCAAGCAGAACCAGACTCGTGTTAAACAGGCGTCTGATGAAGCTATGATGGGGTTGCCAATTGATAGAGGGGGATGCACAACAAGAAAGGGAGATGCAAAAGACAGAGTAGAGTGATACAGACAGGGAGAAGACCACGATGCAGAGAGAGAGAAGGGTGTAGAAAGAGGGGAGAAGGAGATACAAAATAAGAGAGAGATGCATAAAGAGAGAAGAGGAATGCAGAAAGGGAGGGAGGAGATAGAAATAGAGAGAGGAGGGTGATACAGAAAGAGAGAATAGGGAGATGTGGCAAAAAGAGGAAGATGCAGAAAGAGAGGAGGAGGATGCAGAAAGACAAACAATGGAAGATGTATATAAGGAAGGGGGAGATGCAGAAAAGGGGAAAGAAGTTACATAAAGAAAGAAGAGGTGAATGCTGAAAGAAAGAGGAGGGAGATGCAAAAAGAGACAAGAGATATGCAAAAAGTCAACAGAGGAAGATGCTAAGAGTTAGTAGTGGGGAGATACAAAAAAAAGAGGGAGACACATAAAGAATGAAGACGAAGATGCAGAAAGAGATAAGAGGGAGCTGCAAAAAGGGAGAAAGGAGATGCATAAAGAGAGAATAGGATATGCAGAGAGATAGAAGAGGGAAGTTCAGCAAAAAGAAGGAGATGCATAAAGAGAGAAGAGGGATATGTATAAAGACAGAGAAAGGAGAGCAGAAAGAGAGAGAAGGTAGATGCAGAAATATTGCAGATAGAGATGCAAAAAGACAGTAGAGGGAGATGCAGCAAAGTGAGGAAGATGCAGAAAGAATGGAGGAAGATGCAGAAAGACAACAGTGGGAGATGCAGAAAGAGATAAGAGGGAGATGCAAAAAGGGAGAAAGGTGATGCATTAAGAGAGAATAAGGAGAGGCAGAAAGAGAGGAGGAGCATGCAGAAAGACAAAAGTGGAAGATGCATAAAGGAAGAGTGAGATGCAGAGAGGGAGAAGAAGGAGATGTAAAAAGACAGAGGAGGGAGAGCAGAAAGAGAGAGAGTAGATGCAGAAAGATTGCAGTTAGAGATGCAGAAAGACAGTAGAGGGAGATGCAGCAAAGGGAGGAGGATGCAGAAATAGAAGAGGAGATGCAGCAACACTGCAGTGGGAGATGCAGAGAGGGAAAGGAGGAAGATATAATAAGAGAGGAGGGAGAGTCAGAAAAAGAGGAATGAAAGAGATGATATGATTAATTGACTTTCCCAGCCATAAGGCCTTCTTCCATGATTGATATGACTGCAGTGTCAGTAAGGCACAATATAGGAAGAATTAGAAGTAATGACTGTGTTTGACAGGAGAAGAAGCAATCTAATATGAGCATTAGAAACTAAGATGATAATGTAATGAAGAGGACTGATACTGGTGCTAAGATCATTCAAAGTTGAGCTACTTTCAGATTCTTTTTAACATTTCTAATATCAATGACAGGCTGCTAGTTGAAACAGTTGTAAATTGGCGGGTCCACAACAGCAGGACATCAACGTCCATGATAACAATATTAGTGTGTTTATCAGTGCAGGAACAATGATGAAGAAAGGGGAAATAATTACAGCAGTGCAAGTTGAGAATTTCTTGTTTTCAACTGAATGTTTAAGATAATTATAGTGCAATTAAATTCAGAAATAAATTACTGTTTAACTTTCATTTGTTGCGTCTTAATTATTATTAATGTTTTATGTAAGTTGCTGTTTTATGCCATCCTCTGCTTTGGTGTAAACATTAGTTCCTACCCCGTGTTTCAGGGGGGACAATAACAACTGCGACAGTGATTTGTGTAGCTCTCAGCATCCTAGCTAGTGAAATACTGAGCTGTGTTGATGCTTGGGGTTGATTAGAGATGAATAAAGAAGATGACTGTTGGAAGATATGATGCAGTCGGCTTATTATCAATAGCCAGAAGAACTGGAGATGGTTATTAGACAAGAAAACAGGGATGCAGGATTAACAGCCCTGCATTTCTATCTTTAAAGTTAGATTAAAGTCTGTCAGTACTGCAGGGGCTTTTTTAGTTTGAATAAAATTCAGATCAAGGTGAAATGTAAGGGCTATTCTGGTTGAATGAAAAGAAAGAGAGCCTTATAAAATAAAAACACAGGTATGTTTAAATTAAGAATAAAACTATGATAGCCAAAGTAGTGATTGCAGAATACTGTAGTAATGTTTGCCTTCTTGTGCATCCTGTTTGCAGAGTTTCTGACATTTTTCCCTGAACATTTTAAGACTATTATCCTTTATTTCCTTTTACGTTTTCAAATCAGGCTTGCTACTTTAGCTCTGGTGCATTTGTGGTCATTGTGCCTGCAGCCTGCCCAACATCCAGGCTGGTTTCAACCTAAATGGACTGGACAGCAACACTTAGGAAAGAGGATTTCTTGGAGCATCCATCAGTGCACATTACAAACCAACTGATGTAACATTAGCAATATGCTTTGATCGAATCCTCATATAAAGATGAATCAAAATAAAACAAAGGAGGAAAACTCAGCGACAGAGAACAGGATTCTTTCGAAAAGCTGAGAAAGTATGACATTTATGGCAATCATTTGGCCAACACTGACAACTTGTTTGGCCATGAAGTAAAGATAAAACTAATTTTATCCAATGCAGCATGTTTTGAATTTCTCTTTTTAAATAAGAATAATCTAATTCAAAGATTCAGTCACACCTGAGCTGAGTTGATGTATTTTGTTGGATAGTTGTTTGGTTCAGAGTGGTGTGAATGCTCAAACAAACTCTGGTGGTTGATTCAAACAGGGGTCTTGTTTTGCTTCAGAGTGCAAACATTGTAGGTTGATTTCGGCCAAATATTTTTGATAAACATGACTAAACATGTGATCATAGCATCTGTAATCTATGTCAGATGGGTTTGCAACATTAGTCTGCCTTACCTGGACCGGCACGCCTTTGCCTGCCCCCCAGTGTATGCCATCCCGTCCCTGCACGTGGTGACTCCATAGGGGGAAATTGGTGTATTGGTCCCTCCAGGTGGGGAGTGAATCTCTGCCTCAGGTGAAGGAATTCAAGTGTCTCGGGGTCTTGTTCATGATCGGTGCAGTGTCAGCAGTAATGCAGGCTTCGTGCCAGGCCGTTGTGGTAAAGAGGGGGCTGCGCCAAAAGCTCACCGATCCTCACCTATCATCATGAACTCTTGGTAATGACCGAAAGAATGCGATCGCAGGTGCAAGTGTCCAAAATGAGTTTTCTCTGTGTGTCTGGGCTCAGCCTAAGAGAAAGGGTGAGTTTTTTTTAAAAATCTGGAGGGAACTAAGAGTAGAGCTGGAGGCAGTTGAGGCGGTTCGGGTATCTGATAAGGATGCCTCCTGGGCATCTCTCTGGAGGTCTTCAGGGCACGTCCAGCTGGGAGGAGACCTTGGGGAAGACCCAGAATGCACTGGATGGATTACATGTCCTGTCTGGTCTGGGAACGTCTCTGGATCTCCCAGAAGGAGTTGGAAAGTGTGGCTAGGGAGAAGGGTATCGGGGTTGACTTGCTTAGCCTGCTGCTACTCAGCCCCAGCAAAACAGAAAGGGATAGATGGATGGATGGACGGATGGACGGATGGATGGATGGATGGATGGTGCAACATTCAACCAGATTTCACTTGACACTAACTGGAGCTAAAGCCCCAAACTAGTGCCGCATGGCGACTTTTCACAACCTTGTGTCATGCTTGATGAAGTGCAGTGTGAAAGCTAACTGACCAAAAGTAATTACAACTCTAAGTGCATTTACGTTCGCACCATTAAATCCATTATTATCTGATTTCTGGAGTTACCTGTTGTAGTCATGTTAACAGCTTAACCAGATATGCTTATCAGACAAAGGCAGTTATTTGATTTTTAAAAACTGGATTAACATTATCTTTTTGCCCAGTAGTCTGTATATTCAGTGCATGTAAACAGATTAATGTGATTCAGTTATATCTGTGCATCAGTAAAGTACGGTACTGGAAGTGGAAGCAAAGAAGAAGCAAACATGGTGACCAGTGGTGTTCAATGCTCAAATAACTGAGTAACCTTCATCTCCTAGATGGGACGAAATATAGAAATGGCAAAATACTGAAGAAAATGTCTATATAATGGCTGAGATGGGGTTAACAGGAATGGTAAAACAGACCTGTTGCATACTCTCCCTTCTTTCCATATCCAAGAATGTTTTCTGACTCTGAGCATGGAGCAAGCACAGGGATTTGTTGGAGTGGAGGAAGAACAGAACTAAGAAAAAAAATCGATGCTTGCTGATTAAAAGCTTGCTACTGTTTCTGTTTATTGAAACAAGAAAGAGGAAGGAGAGCACTATCAAACATGGTTGCATGCCAAACAACTGCAACACAAGCACAGCTGATTGCCCGTGGCCCCGACTTCAGGTTTCTGAAATTTCTTCTTTATTTTATTTAAAACTTCCTTCTTCTACTTTTTTTGCAGAGTTTTATGGCAGTTTGGCAGAACTATACACTTTAGATGCACTAACAAAGACCATGCTGGGCAGAAATGGGTTTATGTAGTTTAATATCAAGATAATGAAATGGTAAAGAAGGGATGAAGAAATGAGGGTAAAGGTCGAGGGATGAGAGGATGAATTTATTAGGAACCAGATGAGCAGATGGATGCAGGGATAATGTTGGGCTGTTGTGAGCTGGTTTTGATCCAAGGAAAGCTGAAGATTTGAGACTGGAGTAGGCGATGCTCGTTCTGGTCTTAAGGCGGATGATAGACTGGCTTGAGCTGGCAACGGTGCTGCCAAAGGAAGCTGGGGGACTTGAGACCTGGATGGAGGGGTCTCATGGCTTGCTGGTGTCCCGTGTTGTTGGTGTGAGGATGCTAACTGGATTAATTTGATGATTTAAGTCACAGGTGTCAAACTCATGGCCCGGGGGCCAAATCCGGCCCGCAAGATGATCTCATATTTTTGTTAAAACTGGCCCATCAGTATGAGGCCTGCAGATTTCCTCAAGTATAAAAATGTGAATTTATCCTTGATGATTTAAAATATCCTTGTTAAGTTATGAAATCTGAAAAAATAAGGAGTACAAATATTTAGATAAGAAGTCAGAAATGTGGGAAAAGAAATTAATTTGTGTTTTAATTTCACATTTTCAATTTAGCATCTCACAACTAGAACTCAAACTCAGAATTTCCTACTTTGAACATTTCAACTCATAATTTTGACTTCTTTTATAATATTTTGGTTTAAGATTCCTAATTCTGATTTTTAATTGATATTTTGACCTTTTTAACCAATTATTTTGAATTTTACCTCATATTTATACTTCATAATCCCATAGTTTGACCTTTAAGACTAACAATTTAAAATTTTGAATCATATTTGACTTTTAATTTCATGATTACAAATGTTATTTCATATTTT
This sequence comes from Cheilinus undulatus, assembly GCF_018320785.1. NCBI lineage: Eukaryota > Metazoa > Chordata > Actinopteri > Labriformes > Labridae > Cheilinus > Cheilinus undulatus. Next base: position 46,848,306 of record NC_054870.1, on the reverse strand, counting down.
GACCTTTAAAACTCATGATTTTGACTTCTTCCTTATATATTTGCCATTAAAAAAAATAATATTTCAATTTCATGTTTTGAGCTTTTTGAACTAATACATTTACTTTTCTTAGATTGTGAGCCTTTTAAGTGATCTTTTCATTTTTTAAATGTCAACATTGTTTATCATCAGTGCTACGTTTTATTTCCATATTTTATTACCGGTGAAACAAGGCTGACAGTTTATAGTTAAAAGGGTTACCCTGTTAGACCCTCAGGTTAGTCCTGAATCCAGAGTCTGGCCCCTGCTGTGATTGAGTTTGACACCCCTGATGTAAGTTTTTTTCACAATAAAAGTCCTTCCAGCTGCTTTATATTCTATTAGAGTATTTCAGGACCTGCACCTTTTTCACTCTGATGCCACAGCAGAGATTGAATCGGTACTTCTCTTCTCACCAGAATCATTTTCAGAAACTTATCCGTACTTTTGGTTGAGTGAAGATTGTGTCATCTCGCCACCTCTGGACGTGAGACCCAGTTTCGGTGAACAGCTGCTACTATGGCTCGTCGGACAGCTCTCGGTCCTTAAGTGTTATGATACTTGATGTGAAGCTCTAAACTGTCACTTCAGCTTTGAAAACCAATTTCTTCTGTTGGTGGAAAACCCCAAAGAAGAGAATAAAAGGACACTCAGTGAGATTTTCCCCTCACTCTCCTCATGGATGAGTCTGAAAATGTTACACACTTCATCGCTTCTCGAGTGATTTGTACTGAGCTGACTTTAGCAAAGTCACAGACTGGACATGTGAGGGCTGGTGTGGAGCTGAGAGCTATCAGGACTGTAACCCAGCAGGTCAGTCACAGTATCATCAGACAGCTGGAGTTCAAATCTCCGTCACCTAGCTGAACACAGCTGACAGGAAACTCTCAATGACAGCTCAGGTAGTAACACGGAGTACAGCCAACTAAAAGCATTTTACAGAAGCCTCAAGAAGACATGCATCCAGACATTTTATGTAAGCACACTTCCAGAGAGGGTGGGAAGATTTAACTTGAGAAATTAACTCAAAATCATGCATTCTGAGATAAAGGGATAAAACCTGGGCACGCAAAATAGAATTGGGAAATATTCATATTCATCTGGGACACCTCCCATACAAAGGGTTTGGGAAAGGCAGGACTTTAGAAAAATTCCCAGAAGGTGATTGGAGGTAACCTGACACGCCAAATGGATTTGTTTCACACATCCATCTGGAAAACCTTCAATACTAAGCATTTGGGAAAGGGCAGAGGATTTGAAAAAAACTCAGAGTGTGATTGGATGAACGTTCTGTCTGTCACAACTTTACAGGCCAATCAGAGCAACAAAACCACCAACAAAGAGGAAGTAGTTTTCAAACTAACTTAAGACATGAAGAAGCCAACATGATGGCAGGTGTAATGTCTTTGTATTTAACTTTGAATTTCCATAACCTATAGAGATGAAGGAGTTTTCAGACATTTATGCAGTGCAGGTTTTACTGAGAAGAAAATCACTGGATGATTGTTCTCTACATTAGCAACCTGAGGCGAGGTATAATGCTCAGTATCAGGCCGGGAAAAGTCGGATCATTCCTAATCTTTCTGTGTCAGTACAGTTTGCAAAGTCTGACAATTAGACTAAACAAACAGACCGAGCACAGAGGAGGATAAATCCACTTTGTCATGTTGGTCTTACTTTCCACATTGTATTATGCAAATGAAAATCATATGAGAGGGTGGGATTAAGAGGTAAATATTGAATATTAATGGACTTCACTGTGAGGCTGAATTCCTCCTGAGGATTACAAATAATTTATCAACTCCCTAAACTGCCCTTCATTCAACTTTAATAATCCTTTTTGCAACTATCTGCTCTGTAGATCCTCTTTTTAAACCAATCTAAAGTAAAAATCTAATAAAATTAAGTGTGGCGACTGGACAAGTGTTAGAGCAGAGAAACAAGCACATGTTTGGAAAGCCCATGGTGTAGTTCTTAGGTTTTTGACAACAGATATGTACAAAAGCAAAGGCTCTCACCATTTTCAAAAGCAGGGAACGGGCTACATTTACCTTAGGCAGAAATTACGAGAGTATTGAAATGTGTTGTAAGTTTCAGAGAGTGTTTGATTTCAAATATGGATATTTATGTGCCCCTTTAGGCGTTAGGCCTAAGAAAGCTTCCCCCTTTTCCTCTCTTTTACGCAGTCCAGGGTCAGAACACAGTATATGTAAGCTGCTAGTTAACCAGGGTATAAATTAGTAACTAGCTGTTTGCTAACTGGGTTGAGAATTGATAAGTAATTGCTTGTTAACCAGGGTATAATCGAGTAAGTATCTGATAGTTAACGGACCCCAAGAAGAGCTGCGGCCATGTGCCGATGCTAATGGGGATCCAATAAACAGTAAACCTGATTTTATACTACTGACTACATTTTAAGCAGGGTAAGAATGGGCAACTAACTTCTGGTTAACATCTTATGAATGAGAAACTAACTGCCAGATAACAGGGAACCAGTGGTGGACAGTAACGGAGTACATTTACTTGAGTACTGTACTTAAGTACATTTTTTCAGTATTTGTACTTTACTTGAGTATTTGTTTTTTTTGGAAACTTATGACTTTCACTCCACTACATTTCAAAGACAAATACTGTACTTTCAATTCCACTACATTTCTAGAAAACTTGTCGTTGGTCGTTCCTTCAGGTTCAGCATAGCTTTGTCTCAGATGTTGGTGTTTTTCTTTTCTAAAATGCAATTGGCCACATGCTGTGCTCCTCACAGAAGGGAACCAATCACAGTCACCGCTCACACCTGGGATGGATTTGGAAATAGGCTACGTCATCCTCGCTCTGTGTAGCAAGCTCTCCCGCCTTCATTCAAACAAAACTCGGCAATGGAGATGGCAGGAGAAACTCAAGCTGAAAACCAGCGCACCCATGGCCATATCTCAGCTCGATGTTTGAGATTTCAGAAATGAGGAATGATTCATATCATTTCAAATGTCTTCTGTGTACACTGCGAACAAACTACATTTCTGCATTCAAAAAAAAAAAAAAAATTAAATGACAATAGTTTTCCTTATTGTTTTTTATTGCATTTTTATGGTGACGGTGTTTTCATAGACTTTTTGTAGCAGAGTGGTTCTACATGTAAGTCAGTACATCATTAGGAGGTTTCAGAGAGTTACAAGGTTCTGTAAAAGCACTGAGAAAACAATACAGCAATGCACTGATATCAGAAAATGTACTTTGTACTTTTGAATACTTAAGTATTTTTAAAAGTATGTACTTTAGTGCTTTAACTTGAGTAAAATTTCACCAAGCAACTTTTACTTGTACTTGAGTAAGATTTGACCACGGGTATCAATACTTTGACTCAAGTACTGGAGTTGAATACTTTGTCCACCACTGCAGGGAACAAATCAGTAACAATATACTAGTTAACCTAACTGCTAGCTAACCATGGATTGGATGAGAAGCTAACTGACTGATAATTAATCTACATAAAAACTGGCACTGTTTTGCCAGTTCTACATGTTAAAGGGATACTTCAACATTTTGGCAAATTTGCCCATTGCCATAATCCCTATAGTCTTAGGAATAGGGTTGTTACCTTTAGTTGTCCGTGCAAGCTATTTTTAGATCGGTGCTGCCGAGTTCAGCGCTGCTGTACCAACTCAATGGAGTCTTACAGTATCCCGGCTTTCCCTCATCAAACTCATCAAATACACAATCAAACAACTCCAAAATGCTCTCGTGGACAAGTTGTGACCTGCACATTCACCAGGCTATGAAAATAATAACGTATAATTATGTAACATTACGACACATGAAGCAAATACTCTGAACTATTTCTTGAGTAAACCACTGGGCGGAGTGACACAGGGCAGCAGCCATGTCTGGAGTGTAGTTTCGGCTTTGCATTTAACTTTAAAACGTCTCGTAATGTTCCATGATTATTTCATAGCGTGGTGAATGTGCAGGTCACAACTTGTCCACGAGAGCGTTTTGGAGTTGTTGGATTGTGTATTTGATGAGTTTGATGAGGAAAAGCTGGAATACTGTAAGACTCCATTGAGTTGGCACAGCAGCTCCGAACTCAGCAGTGCCGATCTAAAAATAGCTTGCACGGACAACTAAAGGTTACGACCCTATCACTAAGACTATAGGAATTGTGGCAATGGGCAAATTTGCCAAAATGTTGAAGTATCCCTTTAACTAATAATTCATTAATTCCTTTTTAGTTCATTGGTTAATGAACTGGCTTCTAATTTGTTGCCTAGCAACTTAGCCCATTTAAATTTATAGCCTATTTTATAGTGTTACTCAATTTCAAAGAGAAAATTAGGAGAAAATTTCTTATTGTGTAGGAATACTAAAATCTGCTTTGTTATGTAAAAACCTGTTTGACCTTGAAGACATTTTTCAGTTCCAATTGCAGCACTTTTGCACAGTTTGTGGCAGTTTTAGCCTTTTTTTCATTCCATTGGTAATCTGTGTTTGGGGTTAATGGTGATATACTCTGTCATAAATGTACAGTGAACACAGAGAGTATTTCTAATTGCCAAGGCAGTTTTCCAGAGTTGTCTCTGGGGAGCTTTTTTGAGCATTAATTGTGTGCTGTCTCTGAATATAAATAAGGATTAGTTTGTTTTATTGTTATGCAACTTACTAAAACACCCAGTTAGGGTGTTTATGGTCTACATAGTCCCACTCCATCCTCCCACCAGTCTGCATTGGTCCCATTATTTCTGTGAAAGAGCCCATTAAAAGCCAACAGTTCGCCTGCGCTCTTCCAGCCCGGAGCTCTCTTTCCCCCAGGGGGGACCAGGAGCGGTTACGGGTGGTCGGGAGAGGACAGCCGGGCACGCCTGCTCCAGGACACGGGGGTGGGTGGATGGTGGGAGGCGGTTTTGACGCTGTGGGGTGACTGATGAATATGTGACGTTGCCGAATTGCAGCAAATTGGCAAACTGTACGCGAGGAGAGACCGGGCAGGACGCACTGAATACGGCAGATCAGAGGAGGGGAGGGTAAGTGGAGGGAGGGGGGAGGTGAGAGAGGAAAACACACACACCGAGAGGGAGTTGGATGGATGCGAGGGGACAGAGAGCAGGAGGAGAGCGGCTCTAGGAACATCAAGGGGTCCCATCAAGAGGTCTGGTGTCTGCACCAAATCAGCTTCAGGGATGTAGTCGAAGCGGTTTGGAGCTCAGCCCATCCGAGCTCAGCACCATGAAGAAACACTCCGCAAGGGTCGCCCCGCTGTCCGCCTGCAACAGCCCGGTGCTCACCCTCACCAAAGTGGAAGGTAGGGAGAGTTCCTGTGCATGAGGAGCCTGCAGAAGCTGCAGGTTTGGGCTGAATGTGGGCATGTATTACACTGGAATACTCTAAATTTAGATGCATCCTCCTGTTGACGCTATGGGGAGGATTTAAGTTGAAACATTCTCCTGACAAATCTCATCCTGGCGTGCATCAACTTTCGAAAAATCTTGCCACAAACAGGAGAATCAGTGAAGCGCGTAACTTGGCTCTAAATCTAAGACGCATCATTTCTAAGAACAAGGCATCATTTGTGCGTAAGAATGACCCTAAATGCACCTGGAAAGCCACCTCTTCATCCAGTAATTGAATTACTCAATAATGCTATTTTGCTCAAACCCTTCCGGAATCGACTTGTTTGCTCTGCATTAATGTAATTGTCGCATTGATGTGTCTTCTGGAAAGAGGATCGACTCATGAAGCTGGCTTCATGAACACTGAGCTAAATTTACTGGTCCACAGGGAGGATCTTAAGTTGTTATTGCAGCAGGGATTCCCCTCTCTCACTCTCCACCCCTCCACCCATCACTGGCTGCAGGAGTCACACAGCTAAAACAGCACCAGAGCATCTCATCCCATCTCACAGCTGCTGGGACCTGGTCCCAGACTCAGTAAACATTTTAATGGCGCCTGTAAATGTTGGACTATAATCACAATGCTCTGCAGTAAGTGGCTCGCTCATAGATTTGGCTTATTTTGGGACTCCCTCTGATGGGGAGCTGTCATGTACTCATCATGAAGGGAAAACTCCCCTTTGACTTCTTGGTAACATTTTAGAAAAACTGGTGCAACCACTAAGTAACAAATGAGAAACAAATGGATAGGCTGGCTCTGATTTTTGGGCCCCGTACCCAAAGATCATGGCATCTTGGCCCGATTCTCGGCTTGCTGCTGCTGATTATTTGTCCAAACTATCCTCAAATTAGTGGTGTCAGTACGATTACTTTAATGCTCCCAGTCTCCCAGTCTTAGATCATAAATATCAAACATGCTGGATACATGATTCTAGATCAGGCTGCTCCATCAAAACACCAACCGTAGCCGGTAAGAGGAAACAGACCAGCGGGGCTGGAGCTAAAGGTGTTAATATCGAGGGCTTCGCCCAAGGGTGCTAAAACATTCCTCCACAGAAATCTTTTCCTTATCAGGCAGTTAGACTTTATTCAAGCCATCCTAAATACAAATTTAGATTGGACTGTCAACAAATTAAATCAGTTGTTTAGGAAAAAATGGTGCATTTCCACCTAAAAAACAACAGTAGTTTTCACACCTTATTTCCCTAAAGGCCGGCTCAGACCACAGATTCAGCCAGATTTAAGCCCGACTGCAACGTTGCAGCTCATCGTCAAAACTTGAGCTTGATTAAGAGAGCCAAGAACGACTAACGGTCTTGTAGTGTGACATAATTAACGATGCGTCCAAGGCGCCCCATGACCACGATTCAACAAGACTAGCATGTCAGGATTTTTCTCACATCGTCGTCTAGTTTGACATCCTGACCTGACATCAACGACATGAATCCTGACCCCCTTGTCTACCAACGGGGGCATCATCATGACAAGATTTACCTCTTTTATCCCCTTTCATTCCCTAAAACTAATGAGTAAATTTTATTTTATCTTATTTACGTTATCAGATGCATACCTTAAGTTCTATCTGAAAGAGTGCCAGTCCATATTGTCCTCCTCTTGAGACATCCATACTTATTATCCATAATGCAATCCATAATTGTGCCTTATTTTCCTTTTTTATGAGCAAAAGGCTGCTACAATCACTTAGTGCTTCTGTTGTAGGGTGACTGACACTCTTTGACCACCCCTGTCAACCTGTGAACTCACACTCAGTCGTGGAGACAGTGGTGACGTCAGCATACGGTGAGCGGTCAGGATCACTCTTGTAGTGTGGCCAGGTTGTCAGCCAAGATGGGACAAGATTTTTGTTGCATAGTCTGACATGGTGCTGTCGTGAATGACCATAAAAGATTGTGTAGATTGAGCCTGCTTTAAGGCAGTGGTTCCCAACCTGGGGTCCAGACACCCCAAGGGGTGGTACCAAAGCTCTTGGGGAGGGGCTTGTCTTAGCATACATTTTATGAAAGGTGGAGAAGGGGGGGCATTCTGATTCTTGGGGGGATTGTGGACAGAGCAGGGGCACATTAATGTTGGAGGAGCCTGAAAAAATGTATTTTGCATAATATGTGAGCTTTATGTGAGATTTGAAGTTAAAGAGTAAAGAAAATGACACTCTTTGGAAGGTGGCTGTAACATTTTTGGGACATTTTCCTGCATTATAAGTGTAAGACTAAAGAGAATTAAATATTTTGTGCACTATTCCTGGAATCTGACGCCAGAATTCAAGCCTTGTTTAACTGTCGTGGACTTAAGATGAGTGAAACATCAGTTTAAAGGCACCTTTAGCAGGCAGTCCAGTTGCAGTCATATGATACTGAGTCAAATCATCCCAGCACAGAGCGGACTGTAAACATCTGACAGCGGCTCTGACACAGGGAGGAGGATTAGTGATCAGGTCTGCTCAGTTCTGATTATAAAGTTGGTAGAAACGAGAAGAAACCAGGACTCACTAGGACTGCTAGTTAACCACTGGTGGAAAAGTAGATAGCTAGTAATGTCTCATCAGATGATATAAAGCAAGGGATTTTTTTCAGTTGATCATCATAATGGGTAGTTAATCGATCCTTAAGCCTTTATTTCTGTAGCGCCAATTCATAACCAGATGTCTCAAGACACTTTACAAAGAGGGAAGGTCAAGACAGCTCTCTGATGTTTTATTAGAAAGACTCAGTGTTAATCACAGGAGCTCAGAAACATCTAGAATCATTTCAGTGGTGAGGAAAATCCTGACTCATGATCTAATGATCACCTATTCATTAGTTGCTCATTTTAAGCATGGTTCCTGTTTCATCCCTGGTTAACCAGCAGCTAGTTACTCATTCACTACCTACTAACTATGCCAGTTATCGTCCCCCTTATTGTAAAGTGTTACCACCCCCTCCCATGAGTGTGTTCATGCCCCGTGTGCGATGCTGCATCTTCCCCAAACCCCTGTCCTGAAGTCTTGAACAAGTGCAGAACCATATCCCCTCTCCTGAGCGTGCAGTACGCCTCTTCCTCTGCTCCTTTTCTCCTCTTCTCCTCAGCCTCATGCTTATTTGTAAAGCAGCGTTGTTATGCATTTTTTAATCCAGCCCTCAGCACAGAGAACTCCTGGATGTCTCAGTGTTCAGCAGAAGCCCACAGTAGCACTGAATCGGCTGCTGATTTCACAGCATTAGAGCGCCTTGAATCTGAAGTAATCCAGAGAATAGTTGCATTTATAAGGCCAACTATTGAAAAATAAGGATTACACTAAATCAGGGGGGAGATTTGCATTCATGCACTGGCATGATTCTGCACTTATGTGTTTCTGTTATTGAATTTGTGATGAAGTCATGTTCACATATGTAACTGCTCATGTAAATATCCATGCGAGGCTGTGATGACTCCTATAACTGCTGTTTAATGAGCGTTAGGGAAAAACTGGCAGTTGTACTTTGTGCAGTGCAGTAAGGTGCCATTTTAATGAACACTGAGGGCTCAGCTAATGATGCCACAGTAAGCAGAGCTAATTTAGCTATTACAGAGCTTTTTTTCAGTTTTGATACATGCAGCCAAAGATGAATTTGACTGATAGCAAACTGGGAAATGATTATGTTACAGCAGCAGGTTACCGTGACATTTAACAAGGAGGATAAATACTCTGAATCCAAGTTTACACCAGGAGATGATGTCTATTTACTCTCTGTTTCCTGTTTATTTGTTAAATGCATGGATAACCTGCTGCTGATACCAGATGACAAACATCTTTCCATCATTTTTCTGCCCTTGAACAGCTCAGTTCTGCTCAGACTATTCAACAAAATCCCAAATATAATAAATAAGCTACACAAACACAAGACAGTCATGCTGAGTTTGTTTGCTTCTAGAATTTCAGAACAATAAAAAACTAAGTAAATACACATTAATGCTCTCTTCTAACACAATATTTTTCTGGTTTGGGATCAACGAAATACGTCTTTTGATCCATCTGCTCAGCCTCGTCTTTGAACAGGAAGTAGTTTTGACCATAAACGGTGTCCACACATCTCCTGAAGGTCCCGTTTCTGCAGAAAATCCAGCTCTGGATCGTTTTTTTTATTAGAGCAGATGTTTGGATGTGTCAGCATGTTGGTGGTTGTTGGGAGTCTTCAGTCAGTCAGAAATGGTATCAGCCACTGAGAGAGGGATGTGGAGTCATTCTGATGGTGGACCACAAGGATTGTTAAGACCAATCAGCAACATTTAGTACTGAATTTCTTGGAGATTTTCCTTTTCAAATCCACATAAGGTTCCTAAAATTTTGAAGAAATGACCAGAGATTCCTGTAAAAATTCTTCAGTATATTTTTAAAGTATCTCATCAAAAATACTCCAACATTTCTTCTGATATTCCCCAAATATTTCAGTGAAACTATATCACAAAGCTTAAACATTCCAATAAAAAAAGAACAAAATCCCTTTCAATTCCTGAAAAATTTCAAGCAAAGTCACCCAAACTCCAAAGCAAACTTCCCCTAAAATTTCTTATCATATCCCTAAAATTTACAAAAATATTTCCCCAAATTCTATGAAAATGGCAGAAAATTCCACCAGAATTTTCTTGACTTCAAAAATTCTTGATAATTTCAAAGGATGCCCCTCTTTAGATTTAATTTTCAAAAATGTGTTTGACAATATGTAAAAAAAATACCTTCCTAAAAAAATTCTTATTCCCAAAGACAAGTATGTTTCCCAAATTTACATGAAAAAGGTCTAACATCTTCAAAAAAAGAATCCCCCAACCATCCAAAAAAAATTCCACTGATTTCCATTTAATGCTAAAAAACAAACAAACAAACAAAAAAACAAATCTAAAGCATATTTCCCCAAAAAACTTTCCAAGAACTCCCAAAAACATATACACAAAAATGTAACTAAAATTTAGAAATGCATTTCCAAAAAAGCTATCCAAACATATTCCCCCAATTTCTATTTTATGCCAAAAAAAAAACAACAATCCGAATCATATTTCCCCAAAAAAACTTTTCAGAAACTCTCCAAAATATTTACAAAGGCATTCCCCAAAATTTAGAAATGCATTTTCCAAATTTAAATGAAAAAACCTGAAAATTACAAAGCAACCCCCCCAAAAAATTTAAATTTATTTCTGAAAAAATACAAATATGTTTCCCAAATTTCCATGCCTTAAAAAGATCACACAAACATCCAAACAAATCCCCAAAATTCCCACGAAATGCCCCAAAAAAATCCAAAGCAGATTTCCCCCAAACCCTCAAAAGAAACTCCATACTATAAATTCTGTAAAATTTCCATGACATCTCTTGAAAATTTCAAGGCACAATCCTTCCCCGAAATTCCTAGAGAAATTCCTAAAAATGTAGAAATAAGTCTTGTTCCCAGACCCTCCAATGAAACTCTCAAAAATATATCCAAATTCCATGAAATTTCCTTTAAAATTCTTGAACATTTCAAAGGACACCCTGCCTCAAATGTCCTAAATTAGAAATAGACTCCTCCAAAGTTGCATAGAATATGCAAAAATTACAACACTAAACACCCCTCCCCTCTTAATGTCCCAGCAAATTCAAAGTATTTTCAAACCAAATACTCCCAACATTTTCAAGCAAATTTCACAAGTTTCAGTGGACATTCTGGATAATAAACTCAAGAATTCTGACTGCAGAAGTTTTAACTATACTGCAGGAGACTCAAAATGTAATGTCCTCATAAGTACATGCAGGGTCTTAGGAGGATAAATGCTAAATTTTGGAACTGCAAAATGTAACAAGGTGGGATTATTTTCTGAGAAATTCTGAGATTAATCACAATTACAACTTTTAAGCATTTGACAGCTCGGTTTGAAATATCTTACAGTTCAGTTACTTTTAGTTTTCTGCAGCTTGTTGGCAGGCCGGCACAAGTTGTTGCATCATTTGTTATTTTTAATAGCAAACAGATTAAGAGCTGCATAAAAACATAAGAAATAGCTACCTCCTCCCCTCTGTTCCAGTATTTCTGTGAGTCAAACCTGAGCTAAACCGAGTCTGCTGACTCAGACTTCAGTGGAGCTTAACTCCGTCAGCTGATGCTCCTGTTGTTTTACGGGGTTGGCCACAGTCTGTACTGTTAATGTGAGATATCTAAAAGTTCTTCATTATTCATAATTAATGACTACACCAGCTGCTGGAATATGAATGAGGAATTTTCCTGCAGTTTCATATGGACACTGCAGAGCTATCAGGATGCTGAAGCTGTTTGAACTGTGTTGCGTATATTCTGTTACTGTGAGGCATTCTGGGTAACCCCTGAATAATCAGTGCTGCAACATTGCTTTGGATTTTAAGCTTATTAGTTTTACTGTCAGTAAAGAATGCGTTAGCTTTGGAGACGTCAGGCTGTTTTTTAGATAAAGGTGCGAGTTTATAAAAGCAGTGCTGCTGCACAAGGCCGTGGGTAGAGAAAGGATTGTATACGTGTCTGTTTATATTATGGGCTGTACAGTATTGTACATTTTTGAAGAAAGTCAAAGCTGTAGAGTTTATGATGAGAGCATTCAGCTCCCCAGCTGCTTAAAAGGAGGAGGAAATCACAGGGGTCTACAGCGGCTCAACATGCAGCTTTTCAGAGACTTTGCCTCTTATGTAACAGGGCTCCAAAAACCCTCTGTTCTCCTCACTAACAACCTGAGCCTGACAGTCAAAGAAATGTGTTTTTCTCAGTTTGGCATCTTTAGTTGGCTCTATTTTCTTTTTGTTTTGTTAACATCCACAGCCATCATAGCACCATTGTGGTAAAGTTTCTCATTTCAACAGAAAATACAAAACTGGAAGATGTCGAGACATGTTCTGCTCTGTAGAATCAAATGTAGAAGACTAATGGGCTGTTTCTAGATTTCAACATTAACTTTTTAGTTTCACACATTTGGTTTTGTCCAGGGGCTGCTGGGTCATGATTCTCTAGGGGGATTGAGATTTCTCACAGATGGACCCTCTTACTACAAGATAATTGTGCTGATTTTCAGCCAGATTTCTTCCTACCAACCAAAGTCAACAAAGACCTGATTATCTGAAGGTTCTAACAATTATCTTTCAGATTTGGCTGTGGTGTAATGTGTGTTCAGATCTACTTAGAAGATAATCCGAGTCGCTCTGACATGAGATTGTAAACATCTAACTTTTATGAATATTTTAGTCAACTGACACTCTGTGTTTTGAGGGTCCAGTCACTGGTTAATCAGTATTCCTGGCTACCATTACACCATGAAGACAAAAGCACACTCCAAGCAGCTCAGTAAAAAGGCCATTGAAAAGTATAAGTCTCCCAGTTAAATCCATCATCTAGAAATGGAAGGAATATGGCACATGTGTAAATCTGCCTAGATCAGGCCGTCTTCACAAACTGAGTGACTGTGCAAGAAGGAGACTAAAGAGAGACCACCAAGACACCTATGACTACTCTGAAGGAGTTCGAAGCTTCAGCAGCTGAGATGAGAGACTCTGCAGACAACAACTGTTGCCAGGGTTCTTCAGCAGTCAAAGCTTTATGGGAGAGTGGCAAAGAGAGAGACACTGCTGAAGAAAACTCAGATTAAATCTGGACTGGAGTTCACCAAAAGGCATGTGGGAGACTCCATGGTCAAAATGGTGCTTTTTGGCCATCAGAAAAGACACTATGTTTGGCAGAAACCAAACACTACACAGCATGGTGGTGGCAGCACCTGCTCGTGCCTCCGGTTGTGACGTAATGACAACCAGTTGAGGAAATTCACGTTCGAGAGTCCGTGCATTGTGTTCTTTTTTTTTTTTTTAAAGAACCTGATGTTCTTCGATTGTGACTTCCATGGTTGATGCTTTCTGAACGACAGTGAATTTACGAGGTTTGGCAGTGGCTGGCACTGAAAATAGACCTGCAGTGTATCTGAAACGAAGCGGAGTGGAGTGGTACTCCAGGAACTCGCCACTGCCGGACTGGAGTGCCGGCTATGGAAATGCTCTGATAGACTAGAGAGGGAGCGATTTGCTCCGCATTTCGATTCGCTGACGTTCTGCGGCGCGCACGGTGTATATGGAAATTGGGGGTTCATGCTGTGGGGATTCTTTTTGGCAGTCGGCCCTGGAAGGCTTTAAAAGTTAGAGGGTAGTAGGAGCAGTTTTGCAAAGAAGAATGGAGTCAAACTGTAGTGTCCAGATGTGCAAGCCTGATTAAAGGTAGACTATGTGATTTTTTTTTCCACTAGGTGTCGTAGGAGATCAAAGCCTTGAAAATGTAAACAAAGAGGAGTTTTTGACACACCTCCACCACTCTGAAGCCTCCCCCTTAAGCCACTTTAGCTTCTGTTGAGCCTAAACACCTATCATAAACAAGTTTATATGTAACGTTCAAGGCAACCTTTACTGCTAATATCTTTGTTCAGCTGCAGTAAACCATTTCACGAGCTCTTCTTATCCTTGCCAGGTATGTTATAGCATCAATTAAACATGAAAACATCAGCTTCAAACAAGACTTGGGTGATTTGAGATACACAAAATTTGAGACACTACCTGATTTCAGTAGAGCTACCTGTGTCTGCAGCCTCCATTTATTAGCAGCAGGCTAACATTAGCATGCCTAGCTTCCATTCATTTTTACTCCACATTTATTTCAGCCGCGCTATCACACACAGCTTAAATGTCCAACCATAAGAATAGTGCTGTGTCAATAAATCAACACTGTGAGAGCTTTTTAGCGTCGCATAGGGTTCGCCACAGAGGAAAAGCAAGTTCGATATTAACTCTAGTTTTTTCTTTCGCTTTGTCAGAGGGTTTCCTAGACAAATGTCGAGGCTTTTTAGGTGGAGGGGAAGCCGGTGGCAGGCCTTCGGTCAGCCACTTCGGACTGGAGTCTGCCATTTACACTCACTCAGCTGTTTGGGTGAAACAGTTACCTGCAGCAGCACTGCTGCCCCTGGGGGCGCACCTAGGAGGAGAGGGGCGTGTGCCAGAGGAGAAGGTTACTGCCCCAATCTGGTCTGGACAGAGTTATAAACATCCCATATAAACAAAAATACAGGGTACCTAAGTTTTAATTCAGTGTGTTGATAATGTACTCAGAAAAACATTTACATAGCATATGTTTGATTTTTATTACATTTAAGTGTAAAATGTCAGATATTCTACCTTTAAAACTTATCCACTCAGACTCAGTGCTGTGATTGCAGCCAGAGGTTTATCTACTAAATACTGACTTGAAGGGGCTAAATATTTTTGAGTCACTTATTTTACATTACATATTCTTATTTAAATGACATTACGTTTAGAAATCTGTTTTCACTTTGACATTTAAGAGGTATTTTGCAATTCTTTTTTGAAAAAAAAAAAGGCAAATTATATTGACAATAATTGATTTGTTAAATCAATTAAAGAGTAAAACATTTGTGGGGGTGAAAACTTTTAGAGGCACTTTATCTCCACATTGTAAAGCAAATTAATGAGCTCTGTTGAGTGACAAAAGAGAAAGAAAATCAAGTAAATATTGCTGTCTGACACTCCTGATGGATTGTCATCTCCTTTTTTCCTTGTTCCTCACCCATCAGAGACGAAACTACGAACAGGACACAGAAGGAAAACTTGTGCTGCTATGCCCTGCATTGCTCACATGCTGTTAGGGTGCAAAAATTAGAATCAGGGTAGTCAAGCTGATTTTGCTGCTAACGCTCGCTCGTGTCACCTGTTGTTTGGTTTCCAGCTAAGGAGCACAGTCCAGGAAGGACATTCTACTGAATGTTTATAATAGTTTAGATAAGATGTATGCATATTCATGCATGGAACAAATATTTTAAAATTTTATTCAGAGCATACTCCTAGTCAAGAGTTCTATGGCAATATTCTGGTGCCCTCTATTGACCAGAAGTTAGTTTGAGACTGTTCCCAATATGGCAACTGCTATGGAAGGGTTTCAAAAGAGCTGTAATGGTCATGCATGTCATGCATTTATCATTGATTTTAATGGGGCTTGTGGAGCCAACATCAAGTTAACATTTAAGTAACTGCAGATTTGTTTTTGCACCTCTGCTGCAGAGATTTCTGCTTGTTTGTGGCCGCTGCTTTTAAAGAAACATAAAGGCTTTTTTAAACAATACACGTTTTTTAGCAGCTCATCCAAAAGCACTTCACTATAGTCTTGTATCATGGTTCGTATTTGTATGTAAATGTACTGTGAGGCCCATGTGAAGTCCAACAAACTTAGTATGGAAATGAGCCTACACCTGCCAAAATGAAGGTCAAAGGTAAGCGTGCCTCCTTGCCAGCCTTAAGTGGACACTTGTACTGCCGCATAGGACTCATTTTTTAACACAGGAGACTGTTGCATGATCCATTTACAGTATACAAGATAATGAAGTCAATGCATAATTTTCTCATCTAGTAAATGCAACAAAGCAAAGACATATGCAGCTGTGTCACCCTTAAAGCCTTCTCTCGAGGTCTCTGACTTTGCATTTTTGTACGCCACTGTCTTGTTTTTTTGGAACCAGGGGTAACCATATTTTGAGAGTAATGGGCACCCGTTGTCACATTGTCGCAGTCTCTGGATGACATGCTGACATGGTAGCACCATGTCGTCACAGGCAGCTCCGACCAAAATTATACCCTGCCTTATTATTTATTTTGCTCCAAAGAGGACCATAATTTATCAAATTTGTCAACATGCTGTGCTAAGCCCCTTTCACGCATGAACTCCTGACATTTTCTAGATAATTTCGGGACATTCTGGTCTTGATGTTATTCCAAATTGCCTTCACACGCGTCCCTCACAGCAGGAGATTGTCACTGTCAGCTGTGCACCAGTTGCTCGAAATGCTCCATCTGGTTCAGGTAAGGCAGGGGTGGAGAAGAAGTCTTCATTTATTGAGGCTTTTTTTTGTATTGTTACTGCATAGAGTGATGTTTCTGCACAGTATAGAACACAAGACAGGCAGCTAACTGAGGCGAGCAGTAAAGAGTAAAAAGCAGCATAACTGTGCTCAGTGAGAACAAAGTCATCACCCCGCCCACTCATTTGCAGTGAATGTTTCAGACTATTAACTGCTGAATTCACACACCAGCTTATCCTGACTTTGTGTGGACCATTTACTAGAGCCACAGAGAAAATCAAAACAAACATGGCTGATCCCTACTCAGATGTTGAAAATAGGACTCGAATTGATCATAAAAAATACTAAAACACAAGTAGATTGTCAACTTTCTATTGTCAGGATGCCGTAATGTGTAATTTTATTTTAGGCAGTGATGTTCAGGACATGGCGAAGAACTGGTGGGGTTTTCAGCTGCTGTAGGACAAATAGTCGTGACAAACTTGACCTTTGGAGAGAAAAAAGAAGTGCACAGAACACAAGCTTTAACTTCATGAAGAGTTCTCCTGTTTGAGAGTGATCACTACACAGATTCACTGACCACTGAGGACTGAGATATTCTTGTGAGAATATATTCTGCCTCTGTGATTATTAGATGTTGCTGTTAAATTATCAAGCCAACTAAGTACAGTGATTTTATATACTGCACAGCACTTCATCACAGTTATGTTGCTAAGTTTTTATCTCTGAAACGGATATGAGACGTATGTGTATAAATCTGACTTAAGATTGTCTGATTAAGATATCATAGCTTCATATCCACTGCATGGATATATTTCACATTCATCTAGGAAAGCTCCCATCGAAAGTGTTTAGGAAAGGCAGGACTTTTAAAAACATTCCCGGATGGTGATTGGATGAATGTTCTGTCCATCACATTCATTACAGGTCAATCAGAGTGACAAGACAAAACTAAGTAGTGGAAATGCGCTGCCTAAGTAATTAATATGAGATCAGCAGGCAGCTGCTGTTGTAGTTTACCAACAGTGGATTTTGTTGGTGGTTCAAATTCATGCTGAGGCGGGTCAGGTCAGGAGAAGTGTGAAAACACCCAAGACAGTCTGGCTACTGTGAGATGCCGCCTCCCCCAGGATGGATATACTCACTTAAACTTTCTAAATGAAATCGGATTTAAATTCTGGTTTAAAAAAAGCTGGGTAAAAGGTCTGCTTAAAGGAAAAAACCTTGTCCACCATGAAAGCACTCTAATACAGCTAAGGCTGTGTGTCCATAGCCGTTTTTTTTTTTTTTTGGTCTGGCAGTGGTCAGGACCTCAATTCTAATGTGCCTCTTGCCAGCGCTTATAGAGTGGTGCAGTCGTAACATAATTTTGTAGGCAAACCCGGAAGTTCGCATAGTATGGGTTCCCTTGGCGTTGAGCCTATGGGGTATTTCAATAGGTTTTTGGATTATTGCTGAAAACAAGCTCTGTGTTCAATAAAAGTTTATGAAACTCACAGGTTTTGCTCATAAAGATAATCTTCATAAACTGATAATATAAGCATCATATCTGGTTCGTTAATCTAACTGTCAAAAGTAAAAAGCTAACATCATGCTATATTGAACTTCACCACGGTCGACTAAATTTAACGTAATCACACGTGGATACAACTCAGGCTCAGTTGCCGCGCTTTGGATGATGACGTATGTAGTCTGTTAGCTATCTTTTAGCAACTGCCTTTATTAAGACATGAAAAGATACACAATTCAAAGGTGGGGCACGTTTCAGATGTATTTTATGTCATGGGATAAAACTTTAAACTCTCATGAACTTGTGTTCACCACAGACCTTATTTCAGGCATTTAACCGAAAACTCATTCAAAATTCCCATCCGGAATTGCTAAAATGCTAACTCACTGCCGCGTTTTAGGACTCATTCCTGCACCACTCTATTGTTGTGATGTTACAAAAATGTATCCTGCTTTCCTCAGTAGAATCTGCAACGTTTTTTAAAAACTCTTTGCTTCATTCTCCTGTGCTACTGTCAGAAGTCCCGCCCCTACTTGATTTTGATTGGCAAGAGAGGGCATAGTGGCATTGAGCTCAGTGCTTTTCCATAAGTTGAACAGTTTTCAACCAAGAGCACTTTAAGCATGACAACAAAAACATTTGACGCTGAGGGCGCTTTTTTTCTGCCGGGGGATCGATCAGTCAGAACGCTGGACAACGCTGGTTTTGAAAGAAGAACAAGCACTTTCAGCACTAACAAAGCCAGCCATAATATAGCTAAGGCCAAAGCTAATGGAGCCACATTAGCTACGTAAGCTTCGTAGGTAATGTAGCTACATAGCTAATGTAGGAAAAGCTAAAGCTAACAAAGCTATGTTATCTTAGGCTATGCTATACTATCTTTCCTTTAGCTATGTTACCTATGAAGCTGACAAAGCTAAGATACCACTACATTTGCTAAAGCTAAAGCTAATGAAGCTTCGTTTACTATGTTAGCCACATAAGCTATGTAGGTAATGTAGTAACATAGGTAGCGTTAAAGCTAAAAAAGATATGTTAACTTATGCTATGTTTGCCAACGCTAACGTTGCTACATTTGCTTTAGCTATATTACCTACATAGCTAACATAGCTATGATACCTCTAAATTTGCTAGCTCTTAGCTATAGCTAATGTAGCTGTACTGGCTTATTTAGTGGCATTAACTACTCAGCTTGTGTAGCCACGTTAGCTTAGCAAAAGTAAACAAAGCTAAAGTAAGCCACTGTTGGTGTAACTACTTCTGAAATAGGTCTACTTGTTCCCAGATTAAACTTGTGACCTGTTTTTCAGTTTTGTTTATGAACTGATGCTTAGTCTGTAATGTTTGCAATGTGGTTGTTTCTTGAATTGAACAGCCAGACTTTGTTTATAAATAAATCTGAATTTTAAAAAACTTCTAAAATGGGAAATATGTAGCCTAGCAGCAAATTAAGTTCAGTCCTGACGGAGGCAGTGTCTCTCAGTAGGGTGCCTCTCAGACCCCTCCAAAAACATTAAGCCAAGGAAAGCTTTCAGTGTGGTTCTTTGCTCCTCTTTAATAAAGAAATGCTGCCCAGATCTGATAAAAAACTGTCTTCAAAGCTACATCTGATCTAGTAGGTTCACCAGCTTGTGGTACAACAAAACCTCACCTGGAACTATTGCAAACTCGTGCAGAAGCAGGTCGGGAGAAGAGCATAAACATCTTTTCTGCCACAAATAGCTTTCAGTGTGGCTCTTTGCTCTTTTTTCAATAAAGAAAAATGGTCCAGTTCTAATTAAACTGCTGCTATACCTTAGCTACATCTGAGCTACTCACTATACTGGCAGCAGCCATTGCTATCAGCTTCCAGTATAACTAAACCCTGCCGGTAGCTGCAACCTTGTTCTCCTCAAATGACGCTGATTGATCGGGTCCGTTTTCAGACCTGGCTTAGTTGTTTCAGACTGGGGCTTTGTAAAATGGATCAGCCTGATGACTGACATGGAGTCTGGGCAATGCAGGGTTAAACTTTATCAGCAGCTTAGAAATTAAATCCATGTAGCTCTGTTGCTGTCAGACACTAGTGTCCATCACAGTAATGGCTGCCACTGAAGATGGCAGGACCCCACACATTTTTTTAACTGAATCAAAAAGTGTCAGTCTCTTCTCTTTAATTTTGATAACAAATAATAAAAACCCACCAGAACTTTAGAAAACTAAATTTATTTTGTTAAAAGGTTTTTAAAATGTTTGCATAAAGTCAATGAGGAGATTTGGTCATTGTTGTACCAGTATCTACCCCTTTACTTTTAGGTGAATAATAACAAAGCATAAAATGACAAACAAAGGTATTTGATCAAAAAAGAAGAAAGCTAATTTTCTCCTCTGGTGTCATAGGATCAGCCTTCTTCCTGCCCCACTACTTCTGTGTCCACTACTGTCTCTGGATCGTCCTTTGAGGGTAAAATGTTGAACCATCACCAATCAATTCTGACATCAAATGATCGCCATCTTGAGGCTGCTTACACACTAATCCATCACCAGGCAGCACATCCCAGAATCCACCATTGTTCCCTGGATTTGTAACAGATGGCGTTTGCTGCTAAACCACTGCTGTCTCCTTCAGCAGTAACTTTGATTCACTGTCTCATCTGTAGTATTTACCGACAAATTCACCCAACCAACAGCCCACAGATGATAACTATCGATTCCTCTTTGAGTTTGCTGCTACTGATGACTTCTTAGGGAGCGTCTGTTGCTGTTTCGGAGTCATCAGGGGGGTATGAAGTACATAAAAGTCTCTTTAATGTCTGTTATTTCATTATATGCTGTGAAACAGAGCAGGCGTCTTCTAAAAGGGGTTCAGTGTTCGTATGTCTCCCAGGAAGCCGGTTATATTTCAGCAGCTGCTGTTACAGTCACAGTCAATCTTCCTCAGGGGCTGCGTGAACCTTGAACTACAGATTACTGTAAATCAGTGGAGGGATGGAAAATTGATTATGGTCTCACAGAGAAGTAAAGATTCAAATTGTTTGGGATAGAGTCAGGTAGATCACCAGAATGTTCATAATTTTGTTACTGAATGGTCCTTAATTTGTCTTGTTCATAGCTTGAAAGATGTTTGGAGTGATGATGGAGAAACTTTGTATGATTTTGCTCAGTTAGCCTTATTGTTCTTTCTGCATGACTGCCATCTCCATAAGAGAAAGTATGACAATACAATTAATTCATGTTTTGAATTTCAGGCTAAGAAAACAAGGACTTACATTCACAGAGTCAGACTTTAAAGTATTAATTCAGTCACAGTGCTGGACTCTTTACATGTGAGTTTTTAACTGCGGTCCAAATCTCATACTTCTGTATGTTTTCTGAGAGCATAAGTGTGCAGAGTGCTTTCACACTGAAAATAATGCCAAAATGCAGTGTACTACTGCAAGAATTGAGTAACGATGGACACTTCCTTCCTTCAACAAAGGGGGTATGTGCTAAAACACACTGCTTTATAGTGGATTTAACTCTACATTCAAATATCCATCCATCCATTTCCTTGACCGCTTATCCCGTTTGGGGTCACGGGGGGGCTGAAGCGTATCCAGCTGCTGTCATGAGCCGAGAGGCGGGGTAGACCCTGGACTGGCTGTCAGTCAATCACAGGGCTGACATGTAGAGACAGACAACCAGGCACGCTCACATTCACACCTATACGGCCAATTTAGAGTCACCAGTTAACCTAATGAGCATGTCTTTTGTGGTGGGAGGAAGGTGGAGAACCTGGAGAGAACGCATGCATGCACGGGGGGAACATGCAAAATAATTATTAAAATTAACCTCACATTCTATTTAAGAAGACTCTTTTTCAATGCCCCCCTACATTGTTAATAAAGGCTCAGCCTTCAGGACCCACATGAAAAAAGGGATGCATTTCTGTTCAAAGTTAAGATTCATTTTATTTTTATGAAACCCTAACCTAAGATTATGAGTACAGCAGAATAATTAGCATTATTAATGCGCAAAGAACTAACTTTTTGATATACACTGTGTCTTCATCAGAGTCAAGATCAAAGCTTTGACTGATGAATCAGAATCAGCTTTACTGGCCAAGTTACGCAACAAGTAATTTCACTCCTATTAGCTTTGCTCTCAGTGTACAGGAATAGCATTGAATACAGAAAATAGATGAAACTGAGAAAAAGTATCAGTTATTAGGATTTGAATATGTACAAGCCCTTGTTAGGTATCTTTTTCTAGTATATAAAGTCTGTATGCATTGATGGTATGGTTGTAAGATGTGCAAAGGGTGACTAGACACGATCAGAAGTTAAAAAGAAAAAACATCCAAGGATGTGGGTAGATTAACATAAGATAGATGAAATATTTTAAAAGTTTACATTAATAAGTGCAAATGTGTGTATCAAGTGAGGCTTTTCATATGGTGAGCATTCTTATAGTATGGAACTACAGTAAAGCCATAAGAGATAGGGATATTAGGATGTTTTACATTAAGCAGAGCTAAGGTGCATGTTAAAGTTCTATTTTCTGGGTTCTGTGACTGTTGAGTGGTCATCAGAGTGACTCTGTGACTGTTGAGTGGTCACCATGGTAACTCTGTGACTGTTGAGTGAACATCTGAGTCACTCTGTGACTGTTGAGTGGTCACCATGGTAACTCTGTGACTGTTGAGTGGTCATCATGGTAACTCTGTGACTGTTGAGTGGTCATCATGGTAACTCTGTGACTGTTGAGTGGTCATCATGGTAACTCTGTGACTGTTGAGTTGTCATCATGGTAACTCTGTGACTGTTGAGTGGTCATCATGGTAACTCTGTGACTGTTGAGTGGTCATCATGGTAACTCTGTGACTGTTGAGTTGTCATCATGGTAACTCTGTGACTGTTGAGTGGTCACCATGGTAACTCTGTGACTGTTGAGTGGTAATCAGAGTAGGGCTGAATAATCTGTGATTTCTTCTCCACAATAATGCGATTGCAATTATTTCTTAAGTTCCCTATCTCATGTATTTTCCAGCAAACACAAGCAATAAATCATTTAATATTATGACCATCACAATAGTTGATTAAACCAGGACTGAACAATTTTGAAAAAATATAGAATTGTTATAGTTTTGATTTGTATTGCAAATTGGTTAGACGTTGTTTAAGAGGCAATGATTATTTTTATGTCATTCTCATATTTAATACAGAAAAACATACAGAAATGAAGGAAGTAGGTTTTTTGTAGATTATTCTGAAAATATGGCACTTGAATGATTGCATATGTAATGCATATCTCAGCTGCAAAGAAAGGTTTTAAATTGGTTTAAACAGGTTAAAGAAATATTGCACCTTGTGTGATTTGAAAATTGTAGCAAGCAATCCTGACCCTGAACCAGTACAAGCCATCAATGAAGGGGAGGTCGGTCCCAGTAGTTCACGCTACAGACCTGATTATTCGTTGCAGTCTGCTCTTGTCCTGTTTGCTGCCAGATCCAAACCAGGTGGTGATAGTTGGCAGAGAAAAGACTGGAGGATAGCAGTGTTGAAAAGGATCTGCAGCTCCTGGGATAGGTTGAACTTCCTGAGCTGTCCCAGGAGGTACAACCTCCCCAGCCTTTTTTTGGACAGAGCCTATGTGGGAGGTCCACTTCAGGTCCCTGGAGACTGTGGATCCTAGAAACTTGAATTCAAATTAAAATTAAAAAAAAAAAAAAACTTTATTTGTCCCCGGGGGGCAATTAAAGGTGTCAATACTGAACTGCTCAGGATAGTGAGGGGGTTGGAGTAGTGCTGGATGTGATGCTCCCCAGCTTGATCTGCTGCCTCCTCTCAGTCAGGGAGCTGTAGAGCCACTGACAGGTGGAGGCTGGCACTGTGAGGTGGGTGGGCTTGTGATGGAGGATTTCAGGGATGATGGGGTTGAATGCTGAGCTGAAGTTCAAGACACAGTGAGCATCACATCAGATGTTCTTGTCTCACCTCCAAAGCCAGTACAGAGGTGGTTTCCCTTATTCCCCTCTTTACACTGTCATTTCACTCCTATTGTAGCCGAAACATTACGGCTGCATAAATATCCCGCCTTGAAACGGCAGTGTGGATAAGTCGAATGTTGAGTGGTGCATTAAAAAAGCTTCACCATAGTCCTGCATCATGTGCCTGTTTTCATGTGTCTTATTTGTATGTAAATGCACTACAAGGCCTGTGTGAACACCAGCAACCTTCATATGGAAATGAGGCCACACCTGCCAGAATGAAGGTCATGCTTAGGCACGCGTGTGTTAGACTTGCATCAGTGCGACTAAAAGATCATAAGAAGCAGCAATGAAAGCACTCTTATTCCTCCCTCTTTGAAACTGTGGGTCTTCACTTTCATCTGTTGAATGTTGTCTGAGTCGACTTTGAGACAGTCAGAGGAGATGTCCTCCATGGTCAAAAATCATCTTAAAAACATGTATTTCTGTCTTTCCTTAAGTGTGCAATGAATTCACAAACACAAGGTTTTTATTTTATTAAGAGGCCAGGCTTTTTTTTTTCTTCAGGTCTATCGAATGCAGTATGTGTGCAGAGAAAGCTATTAGTTCCCGTGTAATGAATGAGATTTGAATGAATGGATTGATGTTAAGTGCTTTATTGATTCATCGCATAGGTTCATGTGAGGTCTGCTGCTGTGTCTTGCTTGCTCAGTATTTTGTGTATAAGAAATCTCTGTGTGGTTCTATCATCAAAGAGCAAAATCCTCAGCCAGAAAGAAGTACCTAGATGAAGCACTAATCCTAAATTGGGGGAGTAGATCTGAAAGCTTTCATCAGGATGCAGGAAGGCTGCCCATCCTCTCCAAATGTTTAAAACAGCCACTAAACCAGATGCTACAGATGTGATGTGACTAGAAGTCTAATTGTTACAAGCTGAAATAACAAAATATTTCTACCAGCCCTGCAGCAGCGGTAATAACTCTGACCATGTACAGGAGAAGTGTCAGCATAAATGTGTGCTGCTGTGTTGCATTTCAACCGTGTAAAGTGACTGAGTGTGCAGTTAACTCTGTCTTAATCTTGTTTTAGAAAACTCCTTTTTTGATATCTTTAAAAATGAACCAGTCACCAAGCTGTAAAGGTCACTTTACTGAGGAGACATGAAGCAAAAGGTTAGCATGCATCCAGAGGAGGGGGGTACAGAAAAGCTAATATTTATTAGTGAGGGAGAGGTTTCAGGAATTACTTCAGTATTTATTTTCCTGATACATACAATATAAGGGCAAAAGCATTTGGCCACATGACACTGTATTCATCCCTCATGAGGTGGGTAAAAGTAAACCTCAACAAACAGCAACAAAAGCTGAAGAAATTAGATATTAAATGCACTGGTGCAAAGTTATTCTACACCACGTTCTAAATTGTTATGCAAATTGGATTTTAGTGTCATAAACATTCAATTTTTTTTTTCCAGTTAAACTCGGATGGTATTGTCTCAGAGCTCTTTGGATCACTGAACTCAATCTCAGACACCTGTGATCATTAGTTTGCCAGGTGAGCCCAATTAAAGGAAAACTACTTAAGAAGGATGTTCCACATTATTAAGCAGGCCACAGGTTTCAGCAATATGGGAAGGATAAAAGATCTCTCTGCTGCCAAAAAGCGTCAAATAGTGCAATGCTTTGGGCAAGGCGTGAAAATGTTAGGTATTTTACGAAAACTTCAGCGTGATCATCGTACTGTGAAGAAATTTTTGGCTGATTCAGAGCAGACAGGTTCATGCAGATAAAGGCATAATGAGGAAGGTTTCTGCCAGACAAATTCATCAGATTAAGAGAGCAGATGCTAAAATGCCATTACAAAGCAGCAAACAGGTATTTGAAGCTGCTGGTGCCTCTGGAGTCCCATGAACCTCAAGGTAGAGGATTCTCCAGAGGCTTGCAGTCATGCATAAACCTACTATTCATCCCACCTAACCAATGCTCTCAAGCAGAAACGGTTGTGGGCCCAAAAATACATGAAGACTCATTTTCAAACAGTCTTGTTTACTGATGAGTGCCATGCAACCCTGGATGGTCCAGATGGAGGAGTAGTGGATGGTTGGTGGATGGCCACCATGTCCCAACAAGGCTGCAACATCAGGAAGGAGGTGGTGGAGTCATGTTTGGGGCCGGAATCATGGGAGAGAGCTGGTAGGCCCCTTTAGGGTCCCTGATGGTGTGAAAATGACCTCGGCAAAGTATATAGAGTTTCTGACTGACCACTGGTACAAAAAGAAGAACCATGCCTTCCATAGCAAAATTATCTTCATACATGATAATGCACCATCTCATGCGGCAAAGAATAGCTCTGTGTCATTGGCTGCTATGGGCATAAAAGGAGAGACACTCATGGTGTGGCCCCCCTCCTCCCCTGACCTCAACCCTATTGAGAACCTTTGGAGCATCCTCAAGCTAAAGATCTATGAGGGTGGGAGACAGTTCACATCAAAACAGCAGCTCTGGGGGGCTATTCTGACATCTTGCAAAGAAATTCAAGCAGAAACTCTCCAAAAAAGTTCAATAGATGCAAGAATCATGAAGGTGATATCAAAGAAGGGGTCCTATGTTAACATGGAACTTGGCCTGTTTAGATGTTTTTGGTTGAAATAGCTTTGATTTCAGTAAATATGACCTCCTAATGCTGCAAATACAACAAATGAGCATTTTCAGTTCATCAAAACCTAAAAATGTTGTAAAACTCTGTTGTGCATAATAAAATGGAACAGTGCACTTTGAGTTTTTTTTTTTATTTTTGAAAAAAAAGTTGATGACTTGAAAATTATATTGAGTCATTTGCATCGACTATTTCGGAAAATCTGAGAAAAATATAATTTGCATATTTTATTTGGAATGCAATGTAAATTATTTTAAGTATATTGTTTTCTTGTTTTATGTGAAGTTAAAGACAATGAAAATGATAAAAGTTTCTCGAATATGACATGAGGTTCAGTGAGGTTTGCATGGAAAAAACGTCCATCAGAGGAACACTTTTACTTTTAAACTGACTGCCTTGTAGAGCTGTCACTTTCTCACTTTTTCCATCAAGAAGTTCAAGCTTTTTTGAGCTCAAATCAGTAATTCTACATAAGTAAAGAATTTGAGTATTACTTGATCCGCCTCTGGGTGTGTCTGGAATTGGAGAAATGATAAACCAGGTCTATGACTGTCTGATCGCCCTGCATTTTCAGAGGCCTCTGGGAGCTGGGCGGGGTTGAACCTCTGTTTGGGCAGACACTCTGAGCGTACACCTGCGGTGGCTGCCCATCTGTTACTTCAACACTGAGGCTGTGGCCAATCTTTTAAATATTGATTTGTCATGGAAAGTGCTGGGACTCTTGCCAGTCTGTTAAACTGCAGCTCCATCACGCCATATGCACTTTTAGAAGGGACTGCAAGAGAGAGAGAGGGAAGCTTCTAGATGTGGGGATACTGTTCTGCTAAATATGAGTAATGCTACCGATCTGCTGTAACACTCAGAGCACTGACACATACAAACAAACTCTGGCCTTCTTGCGACAGCGTTTTGTTATGTCAGCAACCAGTGAGACATCAGAGGGCTGCAGCAATGACCCTTACTGTGAGCATCTGTTGAACCAGCTGGCCGGGTCAGAACCCCATCAGAGCGGAAAACAAAATTCATCCCTCTGACTTTGTATTGTGTCAAGGTGTGTCTTATTTACTTTAATCTACTGGCGAACAACAAAAAATGCCTGAAAGCTGCTGTGTGGCGAGAAAAAAAAACTGAACCTTGAAGAAGAAAAAATTTGATGGAGGCAAGGAGAGATGAGGCAACAGCAGGAAAAATAGAAAAAACTGTGATCCTGACAGTCAGTCATGAAAGCAGACAGAGTAGAAAGATGAAGCAAGGGCAGTTTTGATCTTAGGCAGTGGTTCCCACTTTTCTGTTGGCCCCCCCTTTGGCAGACGAAGGTACCCCGCCCCTCCACCCCTGTATTTTGTCTCGACTGAGGCAACAGCAGAAAAAAACATCTCACACAGGTAGGATGTTACAAAAAGGAGTGGTGCAGCCAAGGCTCTCGTGACAAGAGGCATCTGGCTGCAGACCTCTCTGGTGGGGCGTTTTGGGCTCATCTGTTGCCGACCTCTACGATGGCAGGAATTGATTTACTAACACCTGTTGGGTGGTTCATTAGTTTGTGGTGTTAATTTTGATTTCATCCCCATCCTTCTAACCCTAACCCTCTTTGGGTTTTTCTTGTTTGTTAGAATTGAATTTATCCCCTCAGTAAATTTTTTAACTTTTATCCATAGAATTTGGCTGTTGAGGAAATGATCTACTTGCCATAACTTCTGACAGCAGGTGGAAAATATGTAATTCACTACAACATTCAGTTCTGGCTTAAATATCCGTCACTTCCTGCTCCACAGTTGAGGTCGCCCCACTGTAGAAACATAACACTTAACCCTTAGAGCTACCAGCTATTTTTTTTACCATCATGTCTTGTCTAGACTCATTGTCTTAAAAAGCTTGTAAAACATCAGCCATGTGGTGCATGTCACGCTCTATACATCCTTTTTTTTAATGACAACCTGGGCTTTAAGAATATATCTACTACAGTAATGTCACTTGATTTTTTTAAAAGTTATAGAGACAAAAGAAAAAACAAATCGGAATTTAAAACCCAGAGATTTTTATTTATGACACACAGAAAAACATTAGTGACTAAATCTTTTCTTTGCACAGACTTGTTCTCCCATCTCGGGGACACATCGGTGAAAAAATAAACATTCTGTGACTGACAGTTTTCAAAATATCTACAGATATACAAAGGAAAAGTTCATGCGCTCCTTTGCAGTTAGATTCATTTGTGCCATTCCTCAAAGCAGTAGAGATGCAACTGGTTGACAGCCCCTCCCACAATGCAATGCGGTAAACAACATGGCGATTCCCAGGGCACAGAGCTGAAGTAAATGATCAAAAATGGATTATAATTGGACAAAAAGATGCCTATTATCGAATCTAACAATGTGGATTCAATCCTCAAGGACCCTGAAAAGTCACCGAAGTTCCAGGCTCGCTAAAACGGTGTCCTTTAGGACTACAGGGACATCGAGGGTAGCAAATGAACGACAAGAAAGCTTTCAGAGGAAAAAAAGAGTGTCTATGACTTATGGTTCAAAAGTTACCAATGTTTTTATAAACTTGTCACTTCTTGTTATTTACGACAACACTGTCCTCAGAAATCCCGGAAAATTAGCCAAGTTCTGGGCTCACTAGAAAATGTTCTGTATGAGCTACAAATGCATGGAGGACATAATTAGAAAGGCACAATGGAGAACTTTACAACAGATTAAAAAATAAATAACTTTCTACGACTTCTGGTTCAAACGTTATCAAATGATTTATAAAGGGATGTGCCTGCAGCACAGATCCGTGCCTTGTGAGCTCTAAGGGTTAATGATGAGGAAAGCAATGTGAGACTTCATGGCTAGGCCATAGTGTGCACAAATGTCAGGATGCATTAAGAGGTAAAATTGAGACCACTTTTTTGAAAAGAGACAAAAATGGGTTTGCTTTGCAAGATGGATTCGCCAGTGAGAAACACGGAAATGGGCGAGTCCATCTGCTTTGCAAGGATAGGGCAAAAACAAGATATGGAAAAAGATGGAAAAAATTAGCAAAAAGCAGCAAAAGCAAAGTAGGGCTGTATGGGTATTGGCAAAAAGTTTAAAAACTGTACCAGAATAATAAGGTTTTAAAGTGGCACTAATGGATTTAAAAATGTGGTGATATAAATAATACCAACACAAGAACCTGATAATAATAATATATCCTTTCCAGCTCCATCATGAGGGAACTGTTAGCCAGGATGCTAGCACCAATGCTTCTGATCCTACACACAGGCACTGATTTCATCAGTAAATCACAACTGTGGAGGGCCCATTCACTGGGTTTTTCAAGGGCCCAGCCAAATCTGTGACTGGGCCTGACCCTATCCCCCTTAACTTTCATAAACTCATGCAGAAGCAGGTCAGCAGAAGAGCGAAAACATCTTTTCCATCACGAGAAGCTTTTAGTGTTGTTTTTTTCTTTATTTCATGCAATAAACATGGCCGAGTTCTGGTAAAATTGATGATATTCTAGAGCTATAGCCGAGCTAATCACCGTAGAGGTAGCCATTTCAAACAGCTTTAAGTACAACTGTAGCTACTGCCTTGTTCTTCTCGAATGATGCTGATTGGTCCAAACTGTGATCGGTTCCGCACTTAAATGTTGTGGATTGGAGCTTTCCAAGATGGATTTGCCTGATGACAGACTTTGAGACTGAGCGTGAAAACGATTGTTGCTACATTTCCAGATTGTATATATATATTTTTTTTTCATTTTGTGCAAATTAGAAATGTGCTGGTGGATGGAATCCCTACCAACGGATAAAATCTCCTTCTGTTGGGGACATGTGTGACAGAGCAAATCCTCACATTCTTATAAGTTCATTTTAGGAAAGGGCTTCTGTCTCTCTTTACCAACAAAAAGTTTTTTGCTTTGACAGGAAGTCTTTTCGTCGTCCTTCGAGGTCCGAGGAGGAGCCGTCTGGGAGTTCAGGGTAGACGTATCAGTGACACCCGTCCCGCCCTTGTCTGCCCTCCTGGGCCTCTGTCCCCCGTGTCCATGTAGTCCCATCTATCAGCCGCGTGAAACGGCAGGGCGTGTCCTCTTACTGTCTCTCTTTAGGCTTATTAAGTGAGACAGGTTTGTGCGATGTGCCTGCTCTGGTGTGTTGAAAGGCGTCTGACTGACAGATCGGTCAGGCCAAGCTGTCACAGCCAAGTATCACAGACTCCCACTGTCTGTCAGACAAACAGATTACAAAGGCGGTGACTGCTGTCCGTATGCCTGACTGTCTGTCTGCCACGGCAAAACTACCATCCAACTCTAACCAGCATTTCCTACAGTAGTAATTAATTTCTAGAAATTCTGACATCTCAGGCAGTAGGAGACGCTAAGAATCAGGCTCAGACTAGTTTGTCAGATATGACAGACTAAATAAATCAACATCAGACTGAAGGGTTTATTTTTATTGCGACTTCTGATGCAATGATTGATGTTGTGTGACAGCGGAAGATTGGTTTAAAGATGAAACATCATTTTTGATTTTAATCCAGCAAAGAAATGCTTTAAAAGTTTCTTCTTATGTCAATTTCAGCTGAATATGAGGTATTTGAGGTATCTGTGCATGTTTGAGCTAAATTAGGCCTTCACACCTTAATGATTCATCATGAGCGTGACATAATGAAGAAGTTGCAGCAGTCAATTCATATTCATTGCCTAGCAGAGAGCCCACAGACAGCTAGACAAGGAAAGGAGTTGCTGTATCAGTGATTGATCTGTTTACCCTCTTGAATCAGTGAGGCAGAGCGCTGCAGTGCACCCTCACTCCCACAGAGGTGTCACCAAACGCCAGCAGACAAACCTCTCTTACTTCTGTGTCTCTAACGAAGCCGAGTCTCCGGTGAGACGGCTGAACGGCCACCCCGGCCTGACGCTATCGTGGCTGCTGCTGCCTGCTGGGATCTCTTTCCTCGCTCTGAGAGAAGAGAGAGCGGCGGTTGGCGTGGGCGGTGGCCTGTTCAGGAGGGTTGTAACGGGGCTTTCTCGGCCTGTCATAGTCAGGCTCTGTGAAGTGTGAGAGCAGGCAGTCAAGCGGGGCTCTGCTGGCACGTTTGGGATTTGCAGCTATCAGCAGGAGAGATCTGCACTGCAGAGTCTGCGGTGGGAGGAGGGAGTGGGAAGGAGGCCGGTCGGAAAGCAAGGAAGCATGGACTGAGACAGGAGAAAAACTGGAAGACTGGCTGGTTAATGGGCAGATAAATCTCAACAGCAATCGGCATGGCTCAAGCCTGCTGGCAGTGGGACGTGTACTCAATAGCGGCCTATGAGGCGCTCTGTGTAAAACACTAGAGGCAGACAAATGAGCATATAAGATAAAGATTGATTTACTCTGCCTTTGGTGATAAAGAGCCGTATTTATCTACAGGTTCTCACACAGGCGGAGAGGTGTCGCCCTAAACAAGAGGATTTTTTCCTCTAAATTAGGAAGAATACATTTTAATGCTTCACGGAGCTAAAACAGTCAAATTTAAACTTTTATTGTCTTAATGCAAAACAGGGAAATCTCCTCTGCACTCAAGTCCACCTTAAGCTGAACATATTGCACTCCAGTGTGTTTGTAAGCTTCATTTCATCTGCGTGCTTATAATAAATGCATCGGAGGAGGCAGTAAGGAGAAGCTGTCGGAGTCGGTCCAAAGCTGCTCCTACAAGGATGCCAAACACTCTCCTCATGTCTGCGTTGATTTCACAGATGCCTGTTTGGTTTGTTTAAGTACATGTGGACACAGAATGTGTTAAACGAGGCGGATATTTTTATCTGCTGTTACATATTACATCATTGTTAATGCAGTAATCTATGACTAAACCAAATAAAAACCTGTTTTACTATGATAAGGAGAGATTTTTAGAAATTACGCTTTAACAAACCTAAATAAAGATGGAATTTCAGGCTTTTTCATGGCTTACAGTGATGGAAAAGTTCGCAAAAGTTTTGATTTTATGATGCACTATGATGCAAACTCAGTCCTGCCTGAGCTGTGTGTTGCATTTCCTCCCACCGTTCGCCGCTACCCTGCTAATGTGGTGCAGAAATCACTGAAGGAGTCACATGTTAAATGAGCTGTCAATCATAGTGTTCCCACCCCCAACCCCTGTTTCAGATCATCAAATAGCTCATTAGAGCCAAACAGCAAAGAAAGAATGAACACCCTGGGATATCACCATGATACCGACTTTCTGACACAAAGCAGGTTTGAGAAAAATGCATGGAGCTGACTCCCTTCAGTCGGTTGGTTGATTAGTTGGTTAGTGAGCTCTTCTGACCTAAATCTGATTTGGTTGGACAATCCCTGGACAGAGAGATATACAGCGGTTATGTTCTAAAGAGCAAAGAAAGACATCAACAGTTCAATACAGACTAACATGCTGCATGGTGCAGGCTTTTGTTTGTATTGAAGTGCCGCTGCAGGTTTCTCTGCTTCTCTCTCTGTCACAGCCTGTGCCCTGTTTCTTTCATTCAAATATGTTTCAAGTCCCTTTAGAATCTCATTTAAAGTGCCCACTGATGTTAGTGTCTGATAGAAACCAGAGGACCTCAACTGGACCCTACATACACCCACCTGTGGGCTTATTTTTCTAAGGGTCCCCCAGTTGACTGACGGCTGATCACGATAGGCCAGTATTTATTGAAAATACAGTCATGTATATATTTTTAGGCATGTAAGGCAAGGATTTATAAGGGGGCCTGATGAGCCACAACCCAGGGCAGTCAAGCTTGAAACGTGTTGCTCGGCAGCCAAGGTCAAGCTCGACGGCATCTCTTTTGTCTTGGCCTTTTTGTAGCTAGTAATACACCTGGAGACTACCAGGGTTTTTTGAGCCCTTGAGACATCCGCGGCACGACCAGAAGCATGTGGCGACCCTACTACTCACCTGGACGGTACCCTACGTCAATGGTTTTCGAACTTTTTTTCTGTCCATGGCACACCAAAAATCAAGCCTAAGTCTCAAGGCACACCAGATTCACGTCCTTGCAAAATAGCCTCTTAAAACACGTGTTGCAACATGTCCCAACAGCAAATCATTTTGGTTGCAGAGATTCCCTTTGTTGTATTCTTACAGCCTGTGAGCTGTAACAGAAAGCAGTGCAGCTGGCACAAGCTTTTTCCCCCATCACCCTATTCTTATTTTCCTCTCTGTCGCTCGTACAGAGATGGACAAGTAACAAGGAAAGAGGTAGCACAGAGGATGAAAGGAACCAGGAGTGTCCTACCAGAAGATATTCTTAATTTTCTTCCACTTTCCTTACTCACCAAGCTTGTTGGCTTGTTTTACAAAGTGGAGGGTGTGATGCATGAAATAGAGAGTGCATCGTTTCTGTCATGAATCCTTAGTGCCTACACTGTAAAAAATGTCCGTAGAAAATACGGCAAAAGACTGTCAAATAGCAACAGTAAAAGACCGTAAAACAAATAAACATATATTACTGTATAAAATACACAGAATTGCTGTAAATCAAGCAACGGTATGAAACAAAAATTTTTACAATTAAAGTACGTAATAATTACAAAATTGTACCGTTTAAACGAAAGAAGATTGTGAAAATAAAGGAAAAATACTGTAATCTTCAAGACGGGCAATTACTCTAAAAATTACAGTAGTATTTTGTTAAAATTACAGACTTTTCTCTCATGTACATTTAAATTCACAGTAAAAATCTGTGAAAAAAATTGCAATCACATACCGTAATTTTAGCAGGGACAAGAGGTTAAAAATACTGCATGAT
Organism: Cheilinus undulatus; assembly: GCF_018320785.1. NCBI lineage: Eukaryota > Metazoa > Chordata > Actinopteri > Labriformes > Labridae > Cheilinus > Cheilinus undulatus. Next base: position 46,814,183 of record NC_054870.1, on the reverse strand, counting down.
CAGGAAAGTTCTGTAGAAAATACAGTAAAAAACTGTCAACCTGCAAAACCTGTGAACAAGCACCAATTTGTTGTTATGTTCACATTTGTTTCTCAGTGCTACACCACATGATGCTGCCTTGTGAAATAAACGGACAGTTACAGTTAATATGAAAACCTTATTGAAACCAAGAATGGTACCAAAAATCATTTTGTTTGTTCTTAATTTGATGGATGAAAGTGGTCAATTATTTTAGTTTAACTGATTTATTGGAAAAGAATGATGTTAATTGCTCTCACAAAGAATGCCATTGCATTTGTAAAGCCATTCCACTTCCTTTAATGCATCTAACACAAAATACATTGATGTACTTTAATGTTTCAGTCAATCTTTCAGAACTGAAATTGGATGACACATATTACCGATAGGAAATATAACAAGGTAATTGGAAAGAACTATTTTATATATACATAAAGAGAGAGAGAGAGAGATACATACTGTATATATAATATGTATATAGTACAGTTGAATATATAGTATATACATTATATAAATACAATAGTTATTTTTACTGGTTAAACAACTTAAACATGAATGCAAATAGAATGACAAGAAACCCACCATAATCAGTTTTAAAAATGAATGGGAACTGTACATATAGTCTGTCAAATTGATTTCTAAGGGAAAAAAAATTCTTAAAAAAAAAACAATATGAAACCATGGTTTAGTTTCTGAAATTTTAATATACTTCTCATACCTTATGTAATTTAATCTAAACTTCTCTTTACCTGTATGTGGGGTTATTTATGTCTAGTAAATACGTTTTGTTTCATGTGCCAATGCTGTATTAACTATTGGAATCTGTTCAATAAAGTTGTATCAATATAAAAAATAAATATATAAAAATAATTTTGAAAAACTGTTTCCCGTCGCCATTCAACCCTGTCTACACAGGAACGATTTCTATTCTGTCTGTACTAGAACAGCGATTTGGGTGTTTAAAAATGGAACAATTTGGAAACGAGCTCCAGAGTGAACAGTTTTCAGTCACCTCCCTCCACGTACACAAGCAGTGCTGCTTTCTCGAAATGCGTTTGCGCACTGTGGTTGCAGTCAATTGCCATGCGCGAATACGGTTTCGCGCAGGCGCGGGGAAAGAAGGACCTTATACGCATGCGTGTGTGGTTCGTTGGAAAATCAAACCGCCAACGGCTGCCTGGTACAGCGTTTTCGTGTCTTCTGTGGTCTCGTGTGCGCGGAAATATTACATAAAGTTGCTGTCTGCTCGTAGAACGAGCTGCAAACGAAGATGGAATACAAAGCAGGACATTGGCGTGTATTAATTCGACGTCACCCGGAGCATCAGCCTACGAGCTATTGGTAAGGTATGTAGAACTTCTTTTGTCGTAGTGTCAAATATTTCTTGAGTTCTTTTCATTCAGTAACACCACGTGTTTATAGGTAGAAGTTAAATGGGTCAGGAGGCATTTTGTTTCAATTCTAGACCAGCCAACATTGCTGTTTGATTTGTATTTTTTGCTGTCATTTTAGCGTGGAGAACGTTTAACACTTGCTGTGTTGGGGACCATAAGTGAACCCCAAGCTCAGAGCTAACTCCGCCCACTTCAGACTTTTGAAAAATGCACAAAAAATGGGCGGTTGGGTACTGGGAACACTGGGAAGAGGGAAAGAAAAAGGACGGAGTTTTCCAGATGAGGTGGGAGTGACCATGAGGACCGTGATGTCCCCTAGCCAAAAAGTGAGAGTCCCGCCGCAGCACTGATGCTTCAGAGCGACCTAAGGTGAAGGATTTTTCCCCTTCAGAGTCATATTCATATCTGTGTTCAGAGTCATATTCATATCTGTGTTAAGAGTCCCCTGAGGCAGGCTTTTCAGCTTATTCCTACCCCTCCATGAATATGGGCGCAACTTCCGCTCCGTTCTATCTAAATGGGACTTTGCATAGAAACGAGATGCTAAACGTGACTATTAAAGCAATTTTAATACCAAACTACATAAACTTCGACTGCTTCGCCTCAGACGGGATAATATTATTATTATTTCTCTAGCCTCTACTGGAGAGTTCAAATTGATGACATTACTTTAGATAACCTACAAGGGCATATTTAGCTAACTTTAGTAGCTTTATATCGGTATAAAAAGATACATTTCTAGTTTGTGGAGTTGCTGAAATTCTCATTTTACAAACTAATCCCTCTTAAATATGGGAATTATATTTATAAAATTATCCATGACTCAAGTTGCCAGCTCTTCAGTTTGGTAAATGTCAAGTTTTGTATTAAGAATTAATAATAAATTAATACTAAAAGAATCACATCCCTGATGCATTTAGACAGTGGACAGCATGTTGTGAGAGACATATTTAACTTTGTCATAATATTAGTACCATGAACATAGCAACAGGTACTGAGCATTACAGAAAATATGATTAAAACATTTCAGCTCATTGATTTAACAAAAATGAAGCAGTATTTATTACAGCAAATATTTATTTATTTCAGAACAACCACTGTTGACACTAAATCACTTTAGTAAGCCTTTGGAAAAATCATGTTTTTGCTATTATTGTTACTGTACTGGAAGTTCCACTTCCATTCATAGCTACAGTAGACCCCCAGGAATAATGTGGTATCCACCTTATTTACTTATCTACAGCTTATAATACAAACAATGTGAACATGTGATAACAAAAATATAAATATTTACAAATTCCAGAAGAATTCCTATTGAAACAACTGTCGTTCTTTGTTAGCGTCTGTAGTTAGTTGCTGTACTAGAATACATGTATTTAATGTAGCCTACTTCCGTTTTGGCACCGGAAGTTTCGCCCATATTCACATTTGCAGTAGCGGCCCCAGGAATAAGGGGGATAGTGTGGTGGTGGACTGTGGTGGTCCTGGGCACTACCTGTTGGCTCCAGCACCTCCTAAATGCACAATGGGGATATGTGCACGTCAGTGTCATGGCACTAAAGATTTAATAGCTCACTTGATTTTTGCAGGATGCCACAAAGCTCAAGATTCAGAGAGGACAGTTGGAGGGCTGCTCAGAGGACATAAAGGGCTTCTCTCCTGTTTCGACAAAATGGAAGACAACCTCTTTTGCCTTGTTGAAACATTCTTGCCAGATGGGGTACCAGTGGAAAGCCTGCCCCATGTATTGTTTTTGTAGTAAGTGGATCTCAGAAACACTTTAAAGACTCATTTGGATGGTAATGGATGATTTGCTTGTAATTCTTTTCTACTTTTATCATCCTCCCAGGAGACTCTTGCTAGGCTTCAAGGCAGCTCATGCTATGCATTGACCAGCATTGGGATCCACTCAGGAGTTCCTACAGAGGTAATAATTTTTCCTCTTTAGAGGTAGTTATATGGTATAGTGTAATGCTGGCAAAATGTTTTATTTCCTTCCAGCCGTGTGCATCATATGATACAATATCAGTTATTTTTATAACTGTGTTATTGTCACCTGTAACAACTGCTATCCTGAGGAAGACGGTTCAGGACAATAAGAGCCAAAACTAACAGACTGAAAAACAGCACATATCCCAGAGCAGTTGCAATAATAAACTAGAAAAGCACTCAGAGAGCGCAGACCTCCGCCATTAGCCCTATCTCCCAATAGTGAAGAGTCCTTTAAAATTCCTAGATCCAGACGATGATCTGGATCAGTCCCAAAATCAAATCAGTTCTTCCTTTTGCCATTTCTGACATTCCCTGGAAATTTCATCAGAATCTATCCATAACTTTTTGGGTTATGTTGCCAACAAACAAACTAACAAACCCTGCCGATCACATAACCTCCTTGGCAGAGGTAATAATAATTGCACTGAATGGAACTGTGCAAAATTTCGTTGTACTTGTGTACAATGACAATAAAGATTCTGGTTCAGATTTTTAGGTTTGATAGTATCCAAATTTTCAAATTTAAAAAACAAAAAAGAAATAGATGTGCAGCATTTTTTTCTAAACCAAAACTGTTGTGAGCAGAAAAAGCGCAAGGGCAAGCAAGATGACTTACAGAGCTGTGGGATCAACACACACTCTAAGTGGAGAGGGTAGCACCAGTCACAGCTTAGTGTTGATTTTAGAAGAACATATAAACACAGCAACACCCGTCTGATAACTGCTTAACAGCTGGATCACTCTACATGTATGTCTGCATTTTGTGTCTGCTGTAGCTTCTGCCACAAAACACAAGGGATGTGACAAGACATTCAGCTCACGGGACAAGAAGAGATTGGGTCCACTCTTTTTTGAGTGAATTCAAAAATTGGATAGTACTTTGCAATCAGTGCATACATAAGTGTTCAAAACTTCTAAGTTGACATGATTTGGTGCTTTACCTTGTCTTTCTATTTTCCTTACTCTTTTTTAAGGTCCTGTTTCTTCTGCTAGTGGTGACTAGGACTCCATTACTTTATACTGTCTCCGGTATTCCACTCTTCTAAAAAGACGCCAGTTATCAAGGAAAAATAATGGTAAGCCTTGCACAGCATTTGTACATACCTCAATAAATTCTTTAGATTAATCTTTCTTTAAGCAACATGAAGCCATTTTATGTTTATTTTATGTAGTTTACACCAAGCACTGCATTAATCTGGTCATGTAGAAATACCCAGAATACTGCCATGCCACTGCTTTGTCCAGCTTGTTCTCAGTGTTCTGATGATCACACCATATGGGGGCCAATACAGTTTTCTGTGTGAGTCATATGTTTTCATTATGATTGATTTAAAATTCAGCGCCCATCATCTTTGTTACAGCAAAATCCTTTTGTACCCCAAAGCATTTAGGGTAAGTATACCCATTAGGCCCACCAAAATCTAAGTTCACGTATTTTTCATAGATACTAAGATGGTTTATAAACATGATCATTTGTTAGAATGAAGGATTAATCCCTCATTTGAAGGTATATTTATTTACTTATGCATATTTTAGAGAACAAATTAAAGAAATGTTATGAATAAAGTCAAAAGTCTGGCATGGGCTTAATTGGTACCTAAGTACCATTTAAGCCCATGTGTGTTCCAAATAAGCCCACAACCACGTTTATTGACAGAAATTAAAAAAATTATTACATTTTTCAAGTAGTAAACATATATTAATTCAGTAACATGTTATACATGTTAAACACTATTTATTTTTTGAACTTGGCTTTAATGTTTGGCTTGTAACAATGGACCACCACAAACATGACTAAGTAGGCCTAAAACTAATTTTCATTGGCTTCAGTATTTAACATTTCATTGAACATTTTATTTAATATTGACAAAATTTGATTCAATATTGACAAAATAAAAAAAATTTGTTTGTTTTTAAAAGTTTTATTAAATGACATTACAGTGAATCAACAATATCTTATTGAACTTGGATTTAATGTTTGGCTGTAACAATGATGATTTTAGGACAGTTGCTGTAATTCCTCTTTTTTGTTGGCATTTTTCTCACTATAAACAAATGATTATGCAAAATTAACTGACATAACAATTCTTCTGGTCAGTGTGTGATCTGTGATGTACTCGTGTTAATGAAGTTAGTATAACAACATCCAACACAGGATTACAGCGAAAGGCTATCAAACCTCAAAATTTCATTTTTTTCTATTGAAACACATAAGATGGGCTTAAATGGAACACACTGGACTTGAATGGTTCTACAGTGACTACCAGAGAAATGAAGATGATATTTTCTCACCAAAATGAAACAAATGTTTAAAGAAATGCCTGTAGGCTAAATATGCTGCAAAACTTGCCATCACAGTTATTCCTCTTCTGCCAAACTTTCTGAATTATCAAGGAATTCTTGTTCAAAGTTTTATGTAAGATTTATGTAAAATGAATCAGAAAACACTTAGTTTGTGTACTTATCATTTTTAATCATTAAGCAGTGTATCTATCAGTAGGGCTACATGTATTGACTAGTGATTAGCTTGCTACGCTAGCTAGCATGACTCATCTTTTCACATAAAACTAAATAGTAAGAAATTACAAAAAACTACCTGTTTATACACAAAAAAACAAATTAATAATCTCTCAAATTACTTAATATGAATGTACTTAACAAGTCAGTGGCTGAAAATGGTTGAAAAGAGGTTCTTTCTGATGGGTCCCAAAACACCAAAGTTTTGAGGCGACTTTATCTGAGCCTCCTTGAGACTGCACAAATGTAGGCGGGCCTTTTTCAATATCTACAAATGTGATTGTGTCAAACAAAAACTGACATATAATTAAGAAATTGTGTGATTGGACAAAATAATGTATAGCATAAGACAGGCCCCTCTTTTTTTTTTTTTAAATTGACTTCAAAGTCGCAAGTGGGCTTAAATGGTGCCTGGGCTTAATGGGTAGGCTTACCCTAATACAATACAATAATAACTTCATTCATCCCCGAAGGGAAATTATATAGAAATTATATATAAAATTATATATTATATTTACATGTAAAAGCAAATTCTATATTTATTTGGGTGGTCTTACAAGTAAATATATAAATAAAGAGCATAGTTTGCAAATATTTAACTTGTGGTTCAACTACCTAAAATCACAATATAACCCTTATGAATGGTTCATACCAAGGTCTTTTGCTAACACTTGTGGTTTGGGCTATTGTGTGTAGCTTTAAATCAGTGTTAATTTCGTCGACTAAAACTATGACTAAAAATGTTCATCGACAGCTTTGTTTTCCATGACAAAAACTAGACTAACAAAAATAGATCTGTGATGACTAAAACTGACAAAAACTAAGTTTAGTTTTTGACTAGAATGTAATGTAGTTTTCGTCGGACATTCAAAATCCATGATATCTCTCCACTGTGGGTAATTCTGTCAAAAAACAATGCAGCTGTAGCTCTTCTGTCTCTCAGCTATAGAAAGCAGGGACCCCAGGTTTGGCAGGGTGCAGAGAACATCCCACTATGACTTGGTACCAGATTTAAGAAAGACAATAAATGCTTGGACTAAAAGTAAAACCTAAAATGTGAGGACTTTTTATGGACTAAAACTAAATGGACAGAAATTACTAAAATGTGACTGAAACTAAAATTCATTTCACTTAAAGACTAAAACTAAGACTAAAATTAAAAATATCTGCCAAAATTAAAACTGCTTTAAATAATGACATCAATTCCAATTTATGTTTAGTTTTTACAGCAATAGCTATGTCACTTTTTTGTGTGGGTCCATATCTTCTTGGATATGTGAAGGAGGGGGGAGCTCAGTGGATACAAGCCTGGGCACCACAGCTCTAAACTATAAAGGAAAAGCAAATTGCAATTAATATTCATAACTGTCTCATTATAATCAATAATGGAAAAAGTAATTGGCTGTTGTTAGGTGATTGCTGACTTAATAGCTGGCACTTGTGGGTACATTTGCGTTTCTTCACCATATTCTATTATAGAAGCGATCTGTATGTACTGTACACACTGTTTATTTTATTCTGTTGTGCTGATTGGTAAGCATGGCTTATTAGAGCCTAGTTTTCTCAAATTTACATCTGTGTAGGCATTAAACTGAAGCACTGAATCACTCTAACTTTGTTTTATATATGTACTTCCTGCAGAGAGGATGGAGCCAGTCCAAAGTAGAACACCTGATGAACTGTGCTCGAGTCTTCAAGAAGATGAAGTTTCTTGGCCATGTGAAGCTTCCCAAGTGGAAGACTGGACTCATTACTCTTGAATCATTTAGGGGCAAGTGACTTTGTTTCATCTTCATGCATTACACCAAGGACTACCTGTCATACATATGGACACAAGCTTTTTTTTCCAAGATCTAAACTGCTTTGTGAGTATACAGACAAGTTATCAGATGTGTTGAAAGGTTTTTTATTGCAAACATATAACTGCAGAGTTTCTTATTGTTTATCAGAGAGCTTGAATCTTTTGTTAAAAGTAGGAGTATTAGGGCACTACTGCAAAAATCTAGCAAATTAACTGAAATTTCACATGTTTTGTACTGTATTTTTTACAGTAAATTTCTGGCAACCACAGCTGCTGGTAATTTACCGTAAAATTTAAAGTAAGGCAGTATTAAGCTACTACTGTAAAATCTGCAAACATCAGCTGTAATTTCTCATGTTTTGTCCTGTATTTTTTACAGTAAATTTCTGGTAACCACAGCTGCCAGTAATTTACTGTAAAATTTAAAGTTGGGCAGTATTTTGCTACTACCGTAAAATCTGCAAATATCAGCTGTAATTTCTCATGTTTTGTACTGTATTTTTTACGGTAAATTTCTGGTAACCACAGCTGCCAGTAATTTACTGTAAAATTTAAGTAGTTATAATAAAATACCATTTAACATTATACAGGTCTACTGTTTTTATTACTGAGATAGATTGTATTTAGGTTTACAGGATTTCTGGTGTTTTTACAGTAATTTACCGTAAACAGGTTTGTTTCATTATCGTTATTTTTACAGCCAATCCCTGTAGAAAATGTTGTAATAGAGCTGTAACTTCTACATCAAATTACAGTAAGTTGTACAGCAAATTACCGTAAATATGGTTACAGTATAACTGTTATTTTTACAGCACATCCTTGTATAAACGGTTACAATATTGTATTTTTTTAACAGAAATTTACAGTTAAAAAAAACAGGTTTGAACTGTAATATTTACAGTTGTAGAATGAAAACACCGTTTTTTCTCATACATTCTCACCGTAATTTTTACAGTAAATCTCTGGTAACCACAGCTGCCAGCGTTTTACTGTAAATTTAACGGATTTTTTTTTACAGTGTAGATGCCTTCAACTTAAGCACATGAATGTATATCAATACAATAACGTTTTCTAATAATTTATGTGACCAGAAGCTTGGCGTGTTTATTTTTAGTTTAAAAGAAAAACACAAAAAAAAAAACCAAAGAAAATGAAATATGGCTATCAAAGCTTAACTTTACATTGGGCCATGACTTTTCTGACCCCATGGGCCCACAGTTTGGCAGGACCTCAGAAAGCTCTCCCTTTTATCCCCCCTTATGGACTGCACATGGCTGTTCTTGAATGTGCATGGCTGCATGGCAACCTCCTTCAGGTACAGTAGGGTCCCTGGTTTCTGGCACCTCTATTTTGGGGGTCGCAGGCTGAAAAGATTGAGAACCTCTGTTCTACATAAACCTAGTAAACTCTATTAGCTGCTCTTCTAATAAAAAGCAGAGCTACAGTGCAGTCCTCTGTCCTTTCACAGGTTGACCTTGATGCCCGACATTAGATCACCATCTGATAATCTTAAGAGCTTTCAGTTCATCATTTAGCGGTTAGAGAGGAACACTCGTCTTTCCTGTGTGACTCATGGTTATAATGACTCCAGGTGTCATTAATGGAGGAACCTTTCTGCCTCGATCTCTCCTGAGCCGTCTCGCTCACATTGATGAGCTCTTCTCTGCTCTGTATTGTTCATCCCTGACAGTCAAGGTTGGCTTGATCCAGTGTCATTAGTCAGCACCGGGCTAAATATGAAACAAGTCTATTTTAATAATTGAGTCCCAGTGTTAGCGGGTAACCAACACGTTAAAGCCTCACCATGTAGCGCATTAATTAATAATGTATATAAGTGTGTTTCACTTATTAAAGAGAGGATTATGTGTCTTCAGTATTCTGTTAAGAGTGTGGCAGAAATATGAAAGGCTTTATGTTGTCATGGCCAAAATCAAAGACTGCTCACATGTGTGCCAGAGCTGGAAATGCTTATCTGGACCCCAGTCTCACTCTGGGGGTTGATTGGCTCTGCCCATCGCTGCATTTGGAAGATTAAACTGTGCTGCAGTATGGAGGGCCACGGGATGCGGGATGGGAGCCCAGGAAGGACAAAAAAACTGTGCAGTGTAAACAAGAGATGACCTTCAGGACAAGACAAAGAGGCACGGAGCTCAGAATAGAGAAACTTAACGCTCACCCTCGTGACACAGACTTTGACATTTGTGCCTGTCTCTTCCTTTTTTCCCTCATCATTGCTGATTCATGGATTTAATGCAACAAGAAAGACAATCTAGATTCATCTTTTATTGCTGCTAAATTCACCTTGCGGCTGCCAAGCATCTGTCTAATGTCAGTGCATTTAGAAAAATCCAAACTGAGCAAACTCGTTTCATCTTAAATGCTGCCTTTTTGGAGGGATACAGGGGGTTTTCTTTACCTGTTTTCTCTTGGTCATTGCTGCAGCAGAAACATTGACTCATCACTCAGTGCAATTAAGATTGCCTCCAGGTGTGAGGCGTGTTAATCTATTATGCAGCACTCAGAGGGGAGCATTGTATGTCAAAGTTATGCAACACCTACTCATCTTAAATGCATATTGTTGTTTGGATGGCTGATGGCTTGTCCCATTTTTTTAAATCATTGCTAAGTCATTATTTCTTTACTACACAGGAAACGATATTCAGTCATGTCTTGTTGCAGTAAAGTTTGCCTTTAGGTGTCACAGCTGTTTAGTACCGGATATCTAAATATTGCAAAGTCTGTTTAATCCTAAATCTATTATTCTGTTTCATTTTGAGGGTCCTGATTGGCTTGTTGAAGAGGGTATGCCTGCACAACTGTTCAATGCCAAAAACATTCACATTGTACCAGAGGTCTGCTTCAGATGATAATTATAATCAAGTCATCATCATCATCATCATCAGGAAACCTCTGATTGATGTTGTGATTTGATCAAGTGTGCAGGTGTACTGTCTTCTTTCTGCTGGTCTCACAGGCTTGTCTAGTCCTATTTGTTCATTGCTGATCCATTATTTTCTTACAGAAACAATCTTCAGTCATCTTTCATTGCTGTAAAGTTCACCCTGGGGCAGTCAGAGCTGTCTAGTGTTTATGCAGCATGCACAACAGAGCATTGTTCACGGTGTCCAAATAATACAGGATCATTTCATTGCTGCCAAGTTTGCCGTGGGGCTGCTGTAACTGGTAAGTCATAATGCAGCATAGAAAGGCGCAGATGCATTAGTTCTCCTGATGCTAATAGTTGGACCACGTCTTGAATCATCTTTTAGCACTTCATTTTCTTCAGTGCTGTCAGGGCTGTGGGGGTTTTATGCAGCAAGGAATAATGTTCAGACTTAACTTTGCAAAGCTGATGGACTGGCCAGATTCCATGTCTGAAATAGGTGTTTCTGGCACAGGTTCATCAACTTCTATGGTGCATGGGGGATGTAAAAGGTCTTGAAGTCTTGAAACAGAAAGGTTCAGCAACACATGTACTTTATATAACAACTGTATCACGAGCCACAAAGTCGTTCCATGAACTATGAGTGTTGCTGGAGCTTCCTGTTTCCTTCCAGATTCAAAATGGGTCGTTCTGAAGAGCTCAGTGATTTCAAGCATGGTCCCGTGATGGATGCCACCTTTGCAATAAGATGTTTGAAATTTCTTCCCTGCTTGATATCCTGCTGTCCACTGTAAGTGATATTATATGAAAGCAGAAGCATGTAGGAACAACAGCAACTCGGCCACAAAGCGGAAGACTGTGTGAAATAACAGCGCAGGGTCAATGACTGCTAAGGTGCATAAAAGTTGCCAACACTCTGCTGGTTCCATAGCTTAAGAGTTATGAACTTCCACTGGCATTAATGTAAGCACACAAACTGTGGCAGGAGCTTTATACAGTGGATTCTATGGCTGAGCAGCTTCCTACAAGTGGCACATCACTGGGTCCAATGCCAAGTGTCGGAGGGTGGTGCAAAGCACACCGACACTGGACTGTGGAGCTGTGGAAACTTGTTCTGTGGAGTGATGACTCATGCTTCTGTGTTTGGCAGTCAGATGGGCAGTCTGGGTTATGCAGGAGGGATAATGGTATGGGGCTGTGTTTCAGGGTTTGGCCCCTTATCTCCAGTGAAGTCTGATCTTAATGCTTCAGCAAACCAACACATTTTGGACAATGCTATGCTTCCAACTTTGTGGCAACAGTTTGGAGAAGCCCCTTTTTTAGTCCAACATGACTGTGCCCCAGTGCACAAAGCAAGGACTATAAAGACATGGTTTGATGAGTTCATTGTGGAAGAACTTGACTGGCCTACACAGAGTCTTGACCTCTACTGCATCGAGCACCTTTCGGATGAAGTGGAACAGAGATTGTGAGCCAGGCTGTAGTCCAACATGAGTGCCTGACCTCTAATGCTCTACAGAAAGAATGGGCAAAAATTTCCACCAAAACACCCCAAAATCTTCCCAGAAGAGTGGAGGCTGTTTCAGCTGCAAAAGGGGGACCAACTCTATATTAAAGTACATGTGTTTGAATACAATGTCATTAGGTGGCTGAAAAGTTTTGTCCATATATTGTATATACTATGCCGTGGTTATATGAAACAGTGTTTCAGATTAAATCAGACTACAAAAACTGCACAACATACAGTACTCAATACCGAGTCCCCCACTGCCCCTGGCATTACACAGACCCCTTGTTTTCTAGAGCCCCCTCCTCTATGAAACAAAGTTGCTGTATCACCTTGCATTTGCTAGTATGGTTGTCTACATCGTTAGCATCCTTGTAAATATAGTTGCAAATCATGTTACTGGTGGATACCACTAGAGGGCACTCCAGAGAGCTCAGGCTGTAAACAACTACCTGATGTGTTCGATATAAACTACAGTGACTATGGTGATTATTCTGAGGTCAGAACTAACAATATAATCAATAGTGACATCAGATCAGTTCAGACTGATGACAGGTGGTCACATCAGCAGCTTCTGCGTTCTGTTTGTCCAACATTTTCCTCCGTGTATGTTGTTATGCACCCAGTCTAAAAGTTTAATTAGTGACTGTGCTAACTGATGGACTGAGTAGATTTCCTCAATATGACAGCTGATGTAAAAGGGAAGGTGCTAATTTTTGAGGACATACACGGCTGACACGTGAAACAGGCACTGGGGACGCATGGCAGCCATGTAGTTCATATTAATTTTTTTTTTTTTTTTTTGGTTATTTCTGATTTATTTTGACCTTTCTGTTAATAATTACTGCAGAATTGTCAGAGGGCACAGAGCAATAGATTCACTGGGCAAAGCAGTGTAGGGCTCACGGTATCTGAGCATGAGGATGAAAGCCGGAATGGTCCTTGGTCCTAGTTGAACTCCTTTATGACGTCTTCCCTTCAGCCCATTGTTTGGTATCGTCGGCAAGACCATGTGTGTCATGGTGATGTCTCAGGACATGCACCTGGAATGCTTTCCCAGGCCTGATCCAACACACCTCATACTGGGTGTCAGGGACTTGGTAGGTTGGACCAGGGCGCAACCAGGAGGATACCTGGAGAGATAGGCCTGCCTTAGTCCTGGACAAAGGCCATCAGGAGACCGGTGCAGTACAGGGCCAAACGATGACATGATGAAATCCCGGACCGGCATGTGCTCCCACACCTGACCTGATCGGATTCATTATTTCCTTCATCCATACAATCTTGAATCATCTTCTGCCTTTGGCTGCCAGATTTGGTGATTCTGCAGCAGGGATCATTGTTTGTGTCTAAATGGTGCAACATCTTTTCATCATAAATGCATCATTTATTCATTTTCAGGGGACTGATGGCATGTCCCATTTTTGTGGCATTGCTGATTCATTATTTTATTGCAGAAACAGAAACAGTCTTGAATCATCTTTCATTACTGTGAGATTTGTTATGGTTCTGGGAGAGCTGTTAATTGACTGTGCAGCCTGGAGTGTCGCTCAGGTTTTTCTAATTATGCAACATATTTTTATCTTAAATGCATCATTATTTTTTCTTTCATTTTTAGAGGGCAGCTGATGTTGGCTTGTCCAATATTGCCATCATAGCTGATTCATTATTTTCCTACTATAAAAGAAGCAATCTTCAGTCATCTCTCATTGCTGTAAAGTTTGCCTTGAGGCTGTCAGAGCTGCTGAGTGTTTATGCAGCATACAGCAGGGAGCATTGTTCAGGATGTCCAAACAACGCAGCATCTTTTCATCTTAAATGGATTACGTTTCCTTTTTTTCTACTCACAGTAGGTAAACAAGAGGCAGAATCTCTTGTGTATTCAGCAGAGTCTGGGGGAAGCCAAGGCATTAGCATGGGAGGCGACAGACATCGGGGAAGTTAATCTGTGATATGATGAGGCCACCTGGCAAGGTCAGAGGCAGCTCTCCACGGAAGAATGAGTCGCCTCATCAGGCATGATGGATTCCCTCTTTGGGGAAAAATGTACGAAAGGTGTCCTTTTGATTACACTGATGACATTAGCATAAAGACAAATGGTGTCATCAGTCTCTGGAACGTTGGAGTAAAATAAAACAGGATAACACAAATAAAATAATTGTGTTTAGTCCTCTGTTGATGCTCTGTGATGATAATTCCCACCATGTGAGTCTAACTTAAAATGATAGATTTGATCTCGGCCTACGGAGGTCTGTTTGAAGTGAGCTCTGTCTTCCAGTCAGCAGAGTACAGTACAGATGAATCTGCAAAATCTCCCTGTGGCACATCATTACCTCTGGGAGCACCATTAGGGAGATTCCTCACATTTAACTTGTTGGACTGCAGGAAGCTGCAGAAGAAATGTAGGGCATATTATACGACAGGTATGAGGTATTATTGCGCTCTTGCACTTTTGTTCTCGGTTGTAAAAGAACAGTTAGAGGTTGTTTTGGCTCGAAGAGGGTTGACTTTATCGATGAAAGAGTTACAATTCTTTATGACTGTTTTCCATTGCAGGTTTGTTATGGTATCATCGATACACAATGACTGAGGGATAAAGGGAGGCTGGAAACCTCTCAGAATCATGATTTGCTGTATAAATAATGCATTCATTTTTATCTGCAAAATATATTTCCAAATCTGACTGCTAGGATTACATTCACACACACTGGATTTACAGCAGCTTACATGGCAAATTTTTACTGCACATCCTTGCAGCCATAAAGCCTGACACACCACAAAGACTGTTTCACATATGCATGTCATGGGACATCTATCACATCCATCTGGATGCATCCATCTAAGAGCCCATAGTCTGTGTTTGGGCTGAACCTTTGAAAAATACTCTCAGAGGGTGACTGGGCAAACAGTCTTATTCATTACAGGCCAATCAGTTGGTAAAAAAAGGCTCCACAATGGCAGTGGTTCTCAACATGGGGGCCAGGACCCCCTTTGGGGTCGCGAGACCCTTAGAGGGGGTCCCCAGATGCCTAAAAAAGAGAATGGGAATGATTTTGAATTGTGTATTTTACCCATTTTTAGGAAAATATATGCATGAATTAGTTAATTGTAAAATAAAAACATGTTTTTTTGGTGAGATTTATGCTGAAATCGGTCCCTGACAAACCCAGAGAATGGGCACTTTGATAGTTTGGATGCACGTGTGTTTTATCAGTAGCATTGATGCTAGAAGCATCCTGAATAACAGTGACTTTATTTTGGAGCTGAAAAGTCTGTGGAGTCTGTCAAACTATTACTGGGTTCTAATGTTAAAAGTATTAATTTGTGCCACTTTTAACCACTTTTCCCAATCTATTTTGTATTGTTTTTGCTCTTTTTACCTCTTTTTTCAGCCTTTTTCCAAAATTAAAAAAAAAAAAACTTTGAACACATTTTTTGCCAATTTGCTCTAATTTCACCACCTCTTCTGCCCATTTCTTCCACTTTTAAAATATTTTTGTCACTTTTAAACTCTTTCCATCGCTTTTCTGCAACTTCTAAACCAATTATTTCCACTTTCAGCCTATTGATGCCTCTGATGACCCATTATTGCCACTATCAACCCCCTTTTATCCCCATTTTAACCATGTTTTATTAATTGATATGGTAATTGTTGACAGTTTAACCTATTTCAGCACATTTCTGCCTATTTTTTCTGTCCTAGTTAACCAGCTTTTGCCAGTTTAAACATTTTCTCCCACTTTTAAATCCCATTTCACCAAATTTTCCACCCATTTTTGCCATTTTAAACACATTTCAGCCCCTTATATCCCCTATTACCACTTTCTATGCCCGTTTTTGCCACTTTAACCCATTTTAATTCTGTTTTTAAGAAAATGGAGTTACATTTTTAAGAATGTGATATACTACAGCACAAATGAACAAAAATATTTGTTGCTTTGATAAGAGTGGTTATATTCAGGCTAGAATAAAATATGGATGTCACAGCTCAACTTTACAGTGGACCATAATTTTGCTGACCTCCATGGGCCCCCGGTTTGGCTGGGCCCTGGAAAGCTCTCCCCTGTACCCCCCCTTTACATGCAGCCTTGTCTGCACATGACTATTCTTGATTGTGCATGGCTGTGTTCCACCACCTTCAGGTAAAGTGGGGTCCCAGTCTCTGACACCTTTGGGTGTCAGAGACTGGGTTGAGAACCAGTGCACTAAAGTAAAACAAACCCCACCCAGCTACCCCCTCGTTCACCTCAAATATTGCTGTTTGGTCCAGTCCATTCTCAGACTGGGCATAGCTTTTACAGATGGAGCTCTCTGATGATGGACATGGAATCTGGACAATCCATCAGCTTTCCAAAGTTAGCAGTTGTAACGGTTTAGATCTGTGTTTTTGGGTTGATGGTGTTTAAGAGCATTGGAGGCAGTAAAGATACCCAGAAGTGACCAACCACATGTGTCTGGGTTTCCACAGTGCTCGTTTTTCATGACAAACAACACCAGAGTTTCCATTAGCCAGCATTCACCGCTCTAACAGAGCCTATATCCAGAGGAGTGTAGAGCTACCAAAAATTATGCAGGGAAATCGTCATAATGGAAGGATTTTGGGTTGGTAATGAAGACCCCGAAACAAAGGAAATCGCAGATAGCTGTCTTAAAAGGAACCCTGCCTGATCAGACAAGTTAATCTTGTTAGATAGATATTTGTATGTCTCAAATGTATATTAAACTAAAAAACTCACTAAATATCCCACATATCTGCATTTTTAGTACATTTCAGCTCATAACCTCACTAGGAGACCGCCATGTTTTCATCCACGTCACGGAGTATGACGTTACGGTTCCGCAGTGCTCCTCTCCATTGCTAAGCAGTAACTGTTTTTCAGACGTTTTTTCTGCTTGCAGCTGTTGCTGACATGAGTTTGCTGAGTGTTGGTTTTGTCTCTCTGCTGTCAAAGCTCTGTCATTCCTACAAAGTTTTACCTCAGTAAACCTCCGTCAAATGACTACATTGAGTGTATAGTGGAAACATGCTGGGAGCTTTTCAGAATAAAAGTATTATATACATAGATCGCAGTTTCTCCAAAGAAATGCTAAAGCATACTTTTACTTTGAAAGGCTCAAACCGGAAGTCCTTTTGTATTGTGTTTATCTTTACCTGAACTTTCTGGAAACAGAGAGACTCATAAACGGCACCAGCGGAACAAAACATGGTGGTTTCCTGGTGAATTTATAAACTCAAATGACTCAAAATGCAGGTATCTTGTGAGTTTTTTAGTTAATTATGTATATGAGAGATGCAAATATCCATCCAACAAGATGAACTTGTCTGATCATGCAGGGTTCCTTTTAAACACAGATGCAGCAGCCGGGACAAGGACAAGCTTGGGCAGAACCAAGAGTTGCAGTGGGCTTCTATAAGTGGGTACCAGTAAAAAATCCTCTGATGTAGAGGAACTTCTAGCGAGTTCCCTTTTTTAGCGGATGCTGTTGCTTCTGATCTACCAGAAGATCCTTATTTTCCTTCAAAGTAAAAACAGATCTTAACCAAATAGTAAAGTACCCCTACCTTAAGACAGTACAAATTACAAAATAAAAGCATGAAAGAGAGCATCATGAGGAAATCTATTTGTTAAATTTGCCATTGTAACAGGGTTACTCGCAGATAAAACCATCCAGCCATCCATCTTCTTCCGGAAATAATGCCTTAACCACCTTAACTGGCTCTTTTCGATGCCAAGGAGCAGCGGCTCTACTCCAAGCTCTGTCCGAATAACTGAGCTCCTTACCCTATCTCTACGCCTGAGCCCAGCCACCCCCCAAAGGAAACTCATTTCAGCCGCTTGTATCCACAATCTCATTCTTTCAGTCATTACCCAGAGTTCATGACCATAGATGAGGGCTGGGAGGTAGATCGACCGGTAAATTGAGAGCTTTGCCTCTCGCCTCAGCTCCCTCTTCACCACAACGGTCCGGCACAACGCCACAGTACTGCCGATGCTGCGCCAATCTGCCTGTCAATCTTAAGATACTTGACCTCCTTCACTGGGGGCTAAGGGAAAAGGGAAAAAGGAATATAAAACAACTAAACTAAAACTCCTGAAAAGTGCAAATACTATTGCAATAACAAGGAATCCTTGGATGTTAGTGCGTCATTTTGTACATGCCCTCCTACACATTTTTTACTGTTTGAGATTTTTCAGAGAAACCCAGATTCTTCATCTGATATGTTCAACCAGGAACTGAACTCATAGATTTATGCTGTTGTTACATTTGCTTTATACTCCACAGGCAGCTATGAATGAGGTGTTTTGAGAAGTCATCAAACAGGGTATTAACAAGTTAGTTTAAAGTCTGGAGTGATCAAAATGACCTTGGTGAGTGAATCAGTTCTGAGGCAGAGCGTGGGTGTGAGTGGGACGCAGCAACACTTTGCTTCAATTCACACATTATTGAGCAAGTATGGAGGCTATCAGGTTTTGACAGGAGCAATAGAAAAGTTAAGTGTTGCTGCGTCTGCATTTGTGCACTCCAGTAAACACACACACACCTACACGCTCAGACCAGCGTCATTGTAAGTGGTGAGGTGGAGACAAGACTGTGTTGGATTGGATATCAGTTCTGCCCCCTTTTGTCCTCTGTTTGCCTGCAGCCTGTCACACTTGATCACCACATTTTGAACCCAGATGTCTGATTGATTACCTTCAAGTTCAATTAAACTGTGAAAGCAGCTATTTTTGTCCGGAAACAGACAGAAAGACATGAGTGACCTGAAGTCTCTCACGCAGTTAAGAGTCTCCAGTGAAGGTTTTAACTCAGATCTACTCCAGGCATGATCACATTATCATTTCATCTTTATTTATAATAGCATAAAAATACAACCAGGGGTGGGAAGTTGCAAATACATACATACATTTACTCAAATTACTTTCTAATTACTTAAGTTTGTTCTAGTAACTCAGCAGCTTTTAGTGTACTTTTTTGGACCATTCTGATATCAGTAGTTTTTACTTTTACTTAAGCACATTTTGGGGGAAGTATTGGACTTCATTACCTCTTAAAAAACATCAATTTCAATGTCAAAATGAGGAGGCTCTAGCCTTCTGTCAACAATATAACCTGGCCATTCTTTGTGTCTGACTACAGGTGATGGTCAGTCGTACATAGTAGTACATTACTATACTTAAGTAGATTTATAGACCAGTAGTTTTACTTTTACTTATCTAAGTTTTAACATAAATAACTACTTGTGCTTGAATAAAATAGCCTTGTATTTCTTCCACCCAGTGGTGGGTAGAGTACACAGTTACAGTACTCAAGTAAAAGTACTGTTACTTAAAAATAATAATTACTCAATTAGAAGTAAAAGTATTCATAAAAAAGTACTTGAGTAAGAGTAAATAAGTACCTTATTAAAAGACTACTCAAGTAGTGAGTAACTTCATTTTTTGCAATTTATTAAAAAGTATTGCATTACAGCATATTGTTCAGGGGTAGTAATGTAAACTGCACATTGTCATAAATAAAGTGACATAACTTGAAATAAAAAAATTTAACTGCTGGATATTCCACAGTCAACTGTGAGAGCTATTATTAGAAAGTGGAGGCGTTTAGGAACAACAGCACCAGCCATGAAGCTGAAGACCTCAGAAAACAACAGAGCCGTGTCAACAACTGCTAAGGTGCATGGTGTGTAAAATTCTAGGGATATTCCGATACAATGTTTTCCTTCCCAATACAATTCTGATGCCAAGGCGTTGAATATGGCCAATACCGAGTACTGATCCGATACCAGTGAGAACTTTCTGTGGTGACTAGCATTTTAGACCTATATTTGACTCAGAACATGGCTTAACAAATAGAATCATAATGTTCCACATCTCTGTGACCCTAAAGTTGTTTTTCTGCTGATTACGGAGTTTTACTGCTAAATATTAAAATAAGGATAATACAGGGGGTTGCCTCACAGGCTCTATCTGGGCAGCATGACGTGATTACAGAACAGGCTGTAATTGGCGGACAGACCCTCACAAAGGCAAACAATATGGCGGTTAGCATTTGAGCTAGGAATAATAATTAATAAGTTGATTAAAATTGATAAAAAGACGTTCGATGCTGGGTTTTCTGGTGTGGATTTGACCATCAAAATCTGGAATAGTCATAGAAGTTCCAGCTTAGCTGAAAATGCTGCTGCTAAGATTTAAAGACATCAGTAGTGTCAATGGGAAAGCACAACGGCTGGCTTCCAAAGGAAAAACAAGGAAGAGGCAACGATTTATGGTTCAAAAGTTATTTCACTTTTGATAAACTGTGTCACTTCTTGTCGTGTACGACAGCGCTGGTCTGGAAGCCATTTTAATGATCACATTCAGAGAAAAACTGTCACACAGCCACCATTCTTCGCTGCTGCAGTGGTGGTTTAAAGCGCTACCATTTAGCATGGCTAAACGGAGCAAAATATAAAGCTAAACCAAACAGTATCGGTGCATAAACTTATGTACTTGCTGATACCAATACCTGCATTGTAAGGAGTATCAGATGTATTTCCGATGCTGGTATTGGAACAACCCTATAAAATGGGCCAACACTCTGCTGACTCCATAGCTGAAGAGTTCTGAGCTTCCACTGGCATTAATGTAAGCCCAAAAACTGTGCAGCGGGAGCTTCATGGAACGGGTTTCTGTGGTCGAGCAGCTGCATGAAAGCCTCACATCACCAAGTCCAATGCCAAGCATTGTGTGTAGTGGTGTAAAGCATACTGACAATGGACTGTCATGCAGTAAAAACGTGTTCTATTGAGTGACAAATCACGCTTTTGTGTATGGCAGGCAGATGGGTGTGTCTGGGTTTGTCTGATTCTTTCAGAGCATTACCTTCCTGACTGCATGTGCCAACTGTAAAATGGTATGGGGCTGTTTATCAGAGTTTGGGCCAGGCCCCTTTTCCCCAGTGAAGGCCAATCTTAATGCTACAGCATACCAACACATTTTGGACAATGCTTCCAACTTTGTGGCAGCAGTTTGGGGAGCAGCATGATTGTGCCCCAGTGACCAAAGTAAGGTCTATAAAAATATTGTTTGATGAGTTCAGTGTGGAAGAACTTTACTGGCCCACCAGAGCCCTGACCTCAACCCCATTGGGCACCTTTGGGACGAAGCTGAATGGAGATTGGGGGCCAGGCCTTCAAGTCCAACATCAGTGTCTGACCCATTGACAATGAATGGACACAAATTCCCACAGAAACACTCCAAAATGTTGTGGAAGGTCCCCAAGAAGAGTGGAGGCTGTTATAGCTGCAAAGTCTATTATCTAAATCAGTCTTTTCTTTTGTAATTTCACTGACACTCTTTCTTTGTCTTTCTTTCTGTGAATAGCAAATGGACTTGCGTTTGTATAGAGCTTTTCTTGTTCTCTAGCTGATATTCTTAAGTGCTTTCACACTGCAGGTCACACCAACCCATTCACACATTCTATGGAGTATACAGTAATTCAAAATGTTCCTGCCTCCTAACGCCTTCCCTAAAAATCCCCTTTGTTGAATCAAAATTTGAAGATCAAAGTTGAATTTTGCCGTTTCAGCATGCTCATTCTTATGTTTGTGCGTCCATCTGCAGGAGAAGACCGCACCAGGGAGAATGTGGTGGGCACCGCAGACGCACAGACGGCGGGCGGAGCAGGAGGAGCAGAATCCGGCTCCAGCAGACGGAGGCTCCACTGCTGCATCAGAGTAACAACCGTGCAGGTTCAGAAGGCCCTGTGGGGCGTCGCCATGGTGATGTGCGTGTGCTCGTCATGGGCAGGCTCCACCCAGCTGGCCAAGCTGACCTTTAAGCAGTTTGACGCCCCCTTCACCCTCACCTGGTTCGCCACCTCCTGGAACTGCCTCTTCTTCCCTCTCTATTACATCGGCCACCTGTGCAAAAGTCCAGAGAGGCAGACGCCCAGACAGAGATTCAGGTGAGGAGGCGCCCACAGCACTAAACATTATTTATGGAGCAAAAACAGCCCTTTAAAAGAGAAAATGCAAGATAAAGCAGAGCAAAGAAGGAGCAGGAAGTGTAAAGAATAATAATTAAGCCAAATTAACAAAGCTGCTGTGCTTTAGTTTCTCTGGGACAGTTGTGGAGGCTGTTTGAGAGTCAGCAACATTAAAATCCGGCTCCTTGACCTTGAATAGTTTATATTAAGTCTCTTTAAGAGTCTGCTCTGAAGGTTAGAGTCTTCTGTCAGCTCACAGCTTTCATGTAATCCTTAGTATTTCTAGTCGAATTTGAAAATCCAACATAAAACGGACAAAAGGGCGGTACTTGTGAGAAGCTTATTCTTGGATTATATCCTATATGTGTGAAGCTCTTATTGAAAAGTCCTGCTGCAGTGTTTCAGGTCAGTTGAGATGAACAAGGTGAACAAGGAGCTCTGGATAGCAAAATTTTCCCAAAACTTTTTTAACACATACTCTCCTAAAGACTCCAAGGAAATATCAGGATAGTCAGGAAGCATTTAGTACAAATCTTTGTGATTTTTTGTATTCATACATGTCCCTACAGCAGTGGTTCTCAACGTGGGGGTCAAGACACTGAGGGGGTCTCCAGATGCCTTAAAAAACTAAGAATATTTTTTAAATGATGCATTTGCCACTTTGCACCAATTTTGCCAAATTTGAACCTGATTTCATCACTTTAACCCATCAATTTTATACCCTTTCCACCACTCTTTTGCCACTCCTAAAACAATTCTCGCCACTATCCGCTAGAGTGTAACATCACAGAAAAATTTCAGTTCGGTACGTACCTCGGTTTTGAAGTCACGGTTCAGTTCGTTTTCGGTACGGTGATTGAAGTAGATGAATAAAATTTAATTTAAATTTTGTAATCAAATTGTATTAAAATAAATAGGCTGAATAAATTACATTTAAATTCTAAATAATGCTGCGACCTCCCTCCAAAAGTTCTTCAATGATTAAAAATATTAATAAATAAATACATTTTTGAATAACTAGGTTGTTTTCATTGATATATTGATATATTTATACCCATTCTTTAAACGCTAAAATTTCCCAGCTAACTTGAATGCATCATCACACAACCGCAAGTTAGCTTGTTAAGTATGCAAATTAGCGTCTTTTTGCGATTTCAACACGGACTTCAGCACTGGGTTACTTTTTTAACCACTGGGACCTACTACAAAGTTTGGAAGAACTTTTAACAGTCTGTCTTGGAGGATAAAAAGGTTAAAGCTGTGTGAAATCTGAGGATAACTTTACCTATGACACAGCTGCAGAGCTCCTCTCTCACTCCTCGGAGGCTGATAGTTGAAGGTAAAGTTAATATGATTCACAGAGCCAGAGCACCATTACTATATGGGTGATTTAAATGAAGCCGGCAGCTCTTCTAACTCCACACGCGCCATCACTCTTCTTCGTTTGTTTTTGTAACTGCTCCTTCCTCTGTAATGATGGTTGCTGGCAGCTTTTAGGCTCATTGCCGCCACCTGGATTGAAGTGAGAACTCGACTTTTTTTTAATACTCACTCAGACGTATTCGTCGTATTACTGCATGCACCGAACCGTGACGGTACAGGACCAATACAAATACCGTTAGACCTCTACTATCCGCCTGTTGTTGCCTCTGTTGACCAATTTTGCCACTATTAACCACTGTTCACCACTTTTTATGCCCATTTTAACCACATTTCACTATTTTTTTAATGCCCTTTTTGCCAGTTCAACCCATTTCTGCCAATTTCTGCCTATTTTCTGCCTCAGTTAACCAATATTTGCCAGTCTCAACCAATTTTTATTCCCATTTCACCAAATTTTCCACCCATTTTTGCCACTATAAACCCATTTTTGCCACTTTTTAATACCCTTTTACCACTTTCTATAGCTGTTTTTGCCAACTCCTTTATGCAACTTTCAAAATCCAATTTTACAACCTTTTCCACAGTATGTTTTGTTTTTGCCACTTCTAAGGAAAGACATTTCCATTTTAAGAATACTATTTACTATGGCACAAAATATTTAAAAAAAATATTTATTTCATAAGAGTTATCATTCAGGTTAAATATAAAATATGGATGTGACAGCTTAACTTTACAATTGAACATGATTTTGCTGAACTCCATGGTCTCCCAATTCGGCTAGGCCCCGGAAAGCTCTCCCATTTATCCTCCCTTATGGGCGCCTTTGTCTGCACATGACTACTCTTGAATGTGTAGACATGTCTCATGATTGTCTTCGCTCATCTTCAATTGAGGTATGTTGTCCAGCTCTAAAAACACTGCCACTATAGCTACATCCATGCTTATCTCTCTTCTCCTATCACAACACTGGCTGCCATTGTTTGCAGGCTTGCGGTAAAACTAAACCACACCCATAGCTACTGCCTTGTTCTCTTTAAATGCATGCAACTCCACCTCAAAATGTAGGATCAGTTCAGAAGCTCTGCACATTGTGGAAACACCAGAACAGGCCAGATTTATTCAATTGGGCTCAAAATGTAAAATAAATAAATAAATGATGCTCACTGTCCTTGAATGTGTTGTAGGAGTGAAACATGGATTTTAAAATCCAATAAAGAGACCACCAGCGTATTTGCACTGTCTTTGTTTTTTTTGTTTTTTTTTTGTGAAGAATATTTTTTGTTTTGTTTCATCTTACTGTGATTGTACACAAGCCGAACACTCAAAACATGAAGTGAAGTTGTGGCATTTCTTCAGCATCTTTAACAAAGATGTCTTTGTGGGAAAACTATAAAGCCTACAACAAAAAGATTTTTCTTTTTACACTCACAGTGATGCACATCAACAATCAAACATCAGAAAATGCATTTTCATCACCAGCAGCCTCAGTAGAAAAGAAAACAATTAGAAATCATTCTGCTGAAAGTTGTTTTCTTCCCTGATAATAAATAACCTCACTATCCCCCTTTATACAGAGAAAACTAAAGTGCTCGGGCACGTCCTCTAGAGACTGTTAGAAAAGCCCTCTGGGAGCCTTGGGTGTGCTTGTTTCCAACCTCAGGTCGGCTTCTAAAAAGAGGTTTCCAGACAAGCCAGAGGGGTCAACACAACATAAATAAGGCAGAAAATAAATCTTGAATGTTTTTTTAACCAAAGACTTTCCTTTAATCTTTGTGTCTTTTTAGAAATTAATGGATACCTTTCAGCTGTCTCTCAGAAAATGTGGTGAAATGCAGAAAAATGGCTCTGTGATGAAGAGTACACACAAACAAAACTTACTGACTCATTAGTGGAGAGATGTCAGAGTGAGGGGGCTGCACACACAGACCAATTTCAACATCATGATAGTGTTAAATAAGTCCATTTGAATAGTATCTGCTGTTGTGCTCAGTTACGATTGCACCTGATTAATTACCCATCCATCCATAAGCTGTAACACTTATCCTGTGCAGGGTTGTGAGGGATAGAGCCCATCCCAGCAGTCATTGGGTGAGAACTGGTCAGCAGTCAGTCAAAAGACTAATAAATGGAGACAAACAAGCACGCTATCTCATACTCACACCTACGGGCAATTTAGGGCACACTCACACTGGACATCCTGTACTGTGCCCAATATCACTTGTCCATTTTGTTTGAAAGATACAGTGCTCTGCTCCTTACTGTTCCATGCAAGAAGTAGAAACACAACATTGAAATAGTATTTTTTTAATTATATTTCAGTGCAGAAAATCTTCATATTCTATCTTTATATGTTTTGTTTGGATCACACTATGTACATATTACCACTTGCCTTTTGGACCAGAGGTGTCAAACTTATGGTTTGACATAGCAGGTCCCATAAGACCCCCGAAACATTTTCAACACAGTCTGGCTGCAGATCGCCTCTCTCAGATG
This sequence comes from Cheilinus undulatus, assembly GCF_018320785.1. Lineage (NCBI taxonomy): Eukaryota > Metazoa > Chordata > Actinopteri > Labriformes > Labridae > Cheilinus > Cheilinus undulatus. The sequence continues at coordinate 46,788,222 of NC_054870.1, read as the reverse complement.
CCTGCTCTGCGAACCATTGTGTACGCTCTGGTCCGTCTCTGGCATGTCCTTGAAGTGCCACTCCACAGCATCAGGATGGAAATACATTCAAAAATGTCTTGGTTAGGGTAAGGGTAAGGACACCAAAATATAAAAGTTAAAATACTGACCTAGAAAGCTTCAAAACAAAACATTTAATATAGCTGTTTGTTCACAACATCATCATGTCAGACTATGCTACTGAAATCCTTACCCATCTTGGCCAACAGTCCGGCCACACTACAGGTATGCTCCACAGCGCTCATGGTAGCTGACATCACCGCGGTCTCTGCGATGTAACAAAAAATTTGTGAAATATATGTTTATTTTTGGCTTAGTGAGTGATGCTACTTTCAGAGCCATACCATACAGAGTTGGGTTTAGTTGTACTGAACGCCGTTGCTAATGGCTGCCTCCACTGCTCTAAATACATTTTTCATTTTTTCTCATTTTAAGCAAGTCCAACATTTAAACTACTCATTCGATGAAAAAGTAACACAAACGTGATAAAAGTGTTAATTTTGTGTTTCAAAATGCCCTGTTTTTGGAGTTCCTGCGGGATGATTGGGGGGGGGGGGGGCTGCTGGGTGATAATTGGCCACTCAGCCTGCCATTGTTTCCAGTTTCACCAGTTGAGATGGACAATAACAAACACCACATGGCTCAAACGCCACCCCTCCTAAATACAGCTGTTTCTAGTTATCAACTTCATCAACAAGCCTCAAGATGCATCCTGCAGCGAAGACAAGTAGAAGAGACATGCATTAGAATATTTTGATGAATGTCACCAGTCCGATTCAGGGGGACTTTATGTAAATGTGGCCCTGTTGTTCAGCCCCATTACCTGGCCTGCCTGAAGGTAGGAAAAGTCCTGAAACTTTGAGCCTGGTTTTCTCAGAACAAACAGAAACTAGAAGTTAACATTCAAATGAGCATATCTTTGTAAAAGATTGTATGCATGTAAAAACTCCTGCATAAGATAGTCTGACATTTTTTGATAGCGTCCTACAACAGCCAGACTCTTCCTGAGGAAATGTGTTTCTTTAGTTAAGAGGCAGCGCCCTCACTAGTCGCATTTTGTTGATCCTCTCTGAGAGTGAGTTGGAGTTATTTGTTATGCAGCCACTCTCTGTTCATATTTGATTTCTAAAATAGCTCAACACTTAGTTAATTTGAACTATCAGGTTCCCGTGCCGTGTTTACTTATTCTGCTGCAGCGAGCAGAGACAACGTAATCTGAGGTGTGTCAGAAGAGCTTTAAGAGTTGAAACAGACCATTAATCACGGTCTTTAGGCTGAAGTCTTATCTCTGCTACCTGCTGTGCTACTATAGTGCACAGAGACAAAGAGGGTGATGAGGTGGAAGGTGTAGCGCTGGTGGAGATTTCAGCTTTGTATCTCTGCAGCACCTTTGTGATGTAATTCTTCCTTTCTGAGGGCTTACACCAGAATCCGGGGCTACCGATCATTGTGTGCTCTGAATACCAACCCCTCTTTTTCCTTTATTCGGAATTCACCTGATGAGTTTCCGACGATGCAGAGAAACAGAGAGTGGACTCTTGTAGCAGCTGCTCACCTGTCCTTGCCAAACAGCAGCCAGTATAATAGAGAAGACTTGACGCTGGTGATGTATTTTCACTGTAGTGTAATATTATTAACTTTTCTGACTCTGCAGCTAAAGAATAAACCTTACTCTATTTTCATGTTTTGGCTTCAAAGGAGGAGGCGGTCCTTCTTTTTTTTCAGATTAAAATGGCTGGACTGTTGTAGGACTGCTTCAAATATCCATCCGTTATATACACTGCTGGCCCCATTTGGGGGTCACGCTAGGGCTAAACCTTGCTGCCAGTCTATCCCAGCAATCACAGGACTGACCCATATTTGATTCACAATAGAACATAAACAACAGATCAGATGCTGAAACTGAGACATTTTACCATTTCATGAAAAACATAAGCTCATTTTGAATTTGATGGCAGCAACACAAAAAAAAGTAGGGACAGGGGCATGTTTACCATTTTGTAGCATCCCCTCTTCTTTTAACTACAGTCTGTAAACGTCTGGGAAGTGTTGAGACCAGTTGCCTACTATATATCACTGTAGTAACTTCCAGTGTTAAAGCTGTCTTGCAGATGGTGCTGTTAATCTTTGTCACTGATCCAGCAGTAATATGATAAAGCTATAGCTCATGCTCTTTCTGACTGGTTGTATCACATTGCCTTTACCACGGCTACTTCACTTACCATGCTGGGTTCCTGGTCCTTTAACTCAGGGGTTCCCAACCTTTTCAGCCGGCGACCCCCAAAATAAAGGTGCCAGAGGCCGGGGACCCCCACTGAAGATGGCTTAACCGACCAAGCACATTCTAGAATAGTCATGTGCAGACGAGGCTGCCCAGTAGGGGGGAAAAATGGGAGAGCTTTCTGGGGCCAAGCCAAACTGGGGGCCAGCAAAATCATGGTCCATTATGAAGTCAAGCTGTGGTATTTTATATTTAACCTGAATAATAACCACTCTTGTCAAAGAAACACATTTTAATTCATTTGTGTTGTAAGTAACCCTCTTAAAAGCAATCCTTTTGTTAAAAACAGAATTAAGATTTGTTAAAAATAGCTAAAATGTGTTAATAATGGCAAAAAAAAGGTGGGAAAGGTGGTGAAATTGGATTATAAAAGTAGCAGCAAGGGGTTAGAAATGCCAACAATTAGATAAAAGTGGCAAAAAATAACCAAAAAAGGACAAAAATGGTTTAGAGTGGCAAAAATGTGCATATTAAGTGGTAAAACATGATTCAAAAGTGGCTGAAATGGCACTGAAGTGGCAAAAATAGGTGGAAAATTAGTGATGTGGGATGAAAATTGGCAATAAGAAAGGGGTTAGCTGAGGCAGAAATTATCAGAAACTGGCAAAAATGGAGTCAAATTGTAAAATGTGGCTTAAAAAGTGGTAAAAGGGGTTAATACTGGCAATAATGGGTCAACAGACCCAACAATAGGCAGAGAGTGGCAAGATTTGGTTTAGAAGTGGCAAAAACAGGCAGAAAAAAGTGGTGGAAAGGGTTTGAAATTGAAAAAAAATGGGTTTTAAGTTGCAAAAATGTGTTAAAATTGGTGGGGAAAAGTGATGAAAACGGGTTAAAATTGGTGTAAGTGGCGGCAGTGGAAGTCAAAAATGCTATTTGTTTTTTTTTTAAGGCATCTGGAGACCCCCTCTCAGTGTCTCACAACCCCCAATGGGGTCCTGACCCCAATGTTGAGAACCACTGCTTTAACTGGCAAACAGTTACTCATTCTCTCCCTCTCAATTCCACTTTTCCTTTTCTTGCGATCATCATTTTCATCAGGCCACTGTTGTGTGCATTACAACGGACACTTTGGCCGTAGCCTGAACACTACAACAACTCGCTGAGCACATTTGAATAGCCGTGAGTCGCACTTGCATATGATGATGCGTGCACTGAGAGAGGTCTAGTCACTCTGCTTGGCCAAATAGACCCTCAGACCACTGGGAAATGTCCAAGGGCACAAGATGTACAATTCACTCATAAATAAATCGAAACCAGTTCCTGAAACATTTATTTGTTATTGATGCTCTAAGCTCCTGTGAGGAGTGTTGAGCTGGTTATGAAACAAACTTGAAGACGATGAAGATGGTGCTACTTTATTGAACAGCAGAATCAAAGCAGACAATTAGGAACAAGACTGGTTATCTCAATATTGTTTTTATCGTTATGGATTCTAGGCATGTATCTGTATAATCCTGTTTGCATCCCGCACAGATTCTGATAATCCATGTTAAATAGTCAGAATAGCAGACAGTGTGTTTACTTAAGCACTGCCCTGATTAAGTTTCCTCTCTGAATGAAGGAAACCCTAAGACAAACAATCAATTTGTTGTCATGCATAACGGTGCAACAAACGGATTAAAAAAAAACACAGCTGAGAGTCCAAGGCAGATTTAGCTCCTGGTTATAACTTAGTAATAGCAATGTAAAAGTAATATTTACCACCCATACTTGCACATCATTTTTCATCATTATTTTTTAAATCATAAAGAGGTGAAAATGTTTCCTGATCTATGGAATGTTTGTGCATCATAAAAACTGCAGTTCACTTCCCTGACCCTCTCAAAGACAGATGGCTAATCTTTTCTAGATCAATACCATGCTATTACCATCCTCATCATTAGATGGTTAATGCAATAAGGCCTATTTGCATAGAAAGGGGTGTTTTTTCCCCAAATTACTGCATAATGGCTCTGCGTCTCTCTGGGCAGGTCTGTATGTGTGGTGATAGGCCACCAACACTATAAGGGGAGCATTAAAGCTGTGCCTTTTGACTTATTTATAGTGTTTTCATGCACATACGTTTTTGTGGATCTTTAACAAAGCATCACACCGCCTACCTGCCATGTGATGCTGGCTACGTGGAAACAGACTCATATTTAAACATGTTTACGCAGCACTGGTGACTGCAACATTATTTCACACATACATCTGGTAAACCTTCCGCTGACTGTGTTTGGGAAAGGGCAGAGCTTTTGAAAAAAAAAAACTTTGTAGAAACAGTGTGCATGCCTAGGTGTTTGATTTCATACACCTATGAAAGTGATTGGAACACCTGATTTCCATTATTTGGATGGGTGAGTGAATACTTTTGGCAAAAAGGTGTATCTTGAGCACTTATTCTGCAGTGGTAATTTTTCAGTGTGCTTGATAATGAATAATACTTTGTATATTTTGGTGCATTTTTTGGTGGTCCTTTGTGATTTATCTATATGTATGTATGCACAGGTATATGCAAATATATTTGTATGTTTAAATATGCCACTGTTTGGGGTCACCTGTACTTAGAGGTGGAATGTAAATGTAAACTTCAGAACCATCCAGATTCCTAGAAATGTGTCCTTTCTGAGTGGTCATATTTAAGCCATCAGTGGTTTAGATTCGATGTTGTCGCCTTGAGTGTGTGTAAAGAAATGTTGATGGATTTTAATGCAGCTGGAACTGAATGAGCTTTGTGTTTATGAAAGAGTACTCTTTGGAGTGGGGATTTTAGTGCACACTCAGCTGTTTTATAACAAAGCCTGCTCCTCTGGATCCGGCAGACTCTCCAATAACCGTTCTACCTGCCAATCTGCATTTATCACTGCTTCACTGCTTCCACAGGACCGGATGGTTTCAGGGTAAACTGTGTAACTCAAAAAGAGCATAAACAGCAGCAGCCGAAGTGCAGTGATGTATTTGGATCCAGGATTTAGGAGTAGGCATTTGAAAACAGTGTAACAGGAGAGGACAGGATCTGTAAGTCTGTAAGTGTTTTGATACTGATACATAATGTCACACTTTGGTTCCTTTCTCCTGTTACACTGAGTGTGAAATATTGACTGTCAGGACAATAACGCCACAGTGTCATCTTTTCTTGAAAAGCATTTTTATCCTATTTCTAATATTTTAAAGGTCACATATCACATTTACCCCTTTAAGGCAAGTTTATATTGGACTCAGACGCCCCCACAACATGCCTGTGAAGTCTGTTGCTGAATAAACACTCCAGGGTTGGATTTTTGCATGTCTAAAAACCCCTCTGTTTCAGCCCTGCTCAGTATAAGCTGTTTCTGTGCCTGTGGCTTAAGTGCTACTGAGCTGTCTGACTTCGCCCCTGACCACACCCCTCTCAGGAAATGGCTCTCCTGATCCTCCTATTTAGCTGCTAGCTGAGCGGAGGATCATAGGAGGAGGGTTGAACTTTCTTCCAAGAAAAGGGAGGGCCATTGGAACCTGGGGGCGGGGCTAACTCCCCACATGACATCATGAAGGGAAAATCTGAGAACGGCTTGTTTCAGCACACATTTGCTGGGGGGGGGGTCTTGAGGGGATTTTTGACATATTTTTGTTAGAAAAGCCTGAAAAGTGATTTTTGGATAATATGTCCCCTTTAAAACATACAATTTCTTCCTTGCTCTTGACAAGCATAGTGTATGGATTTTACCTTAATTTAGAGAATATTGGCCTATTAATAATCTGTTTAAAAATGTGTTTTTGGAAAATTCCAGAATCTGCCGAGCAAGTGTGCCCATAGAAATGACTGGGTCCCTGAACAGCCTAGTGAACAGGCCCTTCAAAGATGTGATTTATCGATATTCATGCATGTGTTGGATTAGTAGCATTAATAAAAGCCTTCTGACTAATACTGGCCTCTTTTTGGAGCTGAGACAAATGCAAACAAGTTATTATTAGCTAGAAAGTTCCCTCACTTTCTTTGCATTTTTTCTGGATTCCTGACTTTTGTGCAGGTTGAGACTTTACTGGCCAAATGTTTTAGTTCAACTGACCCATCCTCATTGTTAAAATAACCAAAACAAAGGCTAATTCTATTGTAAGACAAGATGATATATTTCACTGCAACACTAAATAAAATGTGCATTTTTCTGCTTTATAAAATTAGTTTTCAGATTAGCTTTACAGTTGACTATATTTTTACTGACCTCCACTTATTAAACTAAACTGTAATTGGACACAGAAAGTGAAAACAAAATAAAAATAACAACTAATAAAATATCCAAAACTATTAAAACCTTGTGATGGACACAGACCCTTGTAGTATCAACACACTTTAAATGAAGCTCAGTAGTTCATGCAGGACACAAGTGTCATATACCCAAAAGTGATCAGCTTATGGCCAGCTGATTCCAATTATCGCCTCCCAGCTCCCACCGCCAATCACAGCTCTTTCTCTCAACACAGCTGTGAATTTAAAGATGACGTACTTCTCACTTATCGCTGGTTGCATTAATGCTGATGCACCTTGCTGCTGCTTCTGGCAAAGCTGCACCTCCTCCACCCCAGCCTCCTCCCTTATAGCTTAAAGCTTGTTGCACCCTCATATTGAGATTCACTCTACTATAGATAAATTGCTTTTGAACTAATTTTATTGTAATCGGTGTGCACTGTCATAAATGTATCTATCCACATGGGGGTTTCTAGCTATGCGCTCCCTGGACAGTCAGAGCATGCTGCTTGATTAACCCAGGGAGCATCTTTTTAGCAGATTCTTCTCTGCCAAGTAAAACTGTAAATCCATTTTGCAATAAAATGGTTCCTGACTGAAATGTTGGTTTTGTCTCCAAACAAGGCAGACTGAGACCTAATCCACACATCAATGGGTATTTTTGAAAAATAGTTTCTCCCTTATTTTCAGAAACAATTCTTCCAACACATGCTATACTCTCAAAAACATCTTCTAAATAAAAATGCAAAAACGCAGTTACATGCTGTATGCCATGGGCATTTCAATCACAAAGATGTCTCACCCTCCCAAACCCGATCCCCTTTCCAAGATCCAAGTCCCTTCAAGCATCTCTGTTCATCAGGGGAGCAACTGTGTGTAAGCATTAAAAATCCCAGTTAGCAACATCAACATCAGTGTCCACACAAGTGACATCCAAGAGAGGAAAAACTGCTTTACATTGAAACGTTCCAACTCCAGATCTCTTTTTTACCCTTCTACCCACAGCGTACAGATCTTTTAGGCATGTTTGGACCAAAAGTTGAGGCTAATGTAAGGCGGTGATGTGGCGAGTAAGCCTGCCTGAGGGCACCATCGGGTGGGAAAGAGGATTGGCACAGCCCAGGTAGTGCTCTGGATATCACCAGGGGCATGGGAAATTAATCTGTGGAAAAAATCCACACCTCTACAGCAGAGGAAGGAGTGGATGTGGCAAGTAAGCATGGCTAGGGCAGGGCAGTTTAATTACAAATTCAACTGAGCCATATTTTAAAATCAAGAGATGTAGCTGGGCCAGACATGTTCTTGGCGCCCAGTGAGCAGCTGGTAATGTCGAATTTGAACCAATACAGATTAATTTGATGAAAAATGTGCACTTTTTATTTATAGTCTCCCTTTTAAATTTGGCAACATGACAAAAGCACATCAAAAAGTGCATAAAAACACAACAACAGAGCTGTATTTGAACCTGAGGTAGTAGAAATGTTTTATTCACTTGAATAAAAATAAAATAAATAGCCACGCTTCAAAACAACACAGTGCATTGTGGGTATACTCTTGCTAGGCTACGCTGAGTGTTGCATTCATGGTCTGAAATACTGTGGAATTTATGAAACTTGCAAAACAGGTTGCCCTCTGCATCTTTGGCATGGCCACAGGCTGGGCCACTTGGGGGTTTGTTCTGGGCCGCATGTGGCCCCCAGGCCGCTAATTGAATAGGCCTGGCCTAGGGTACTTTCTGGGTAGGTAGTAGGGTTGCAACAAGGCTCTGGTTGTGCCCTGGATGTCCCAAGGTCCTGAAAAGTGCCAACAGTCTCTGGGCATGCTGTCAGGAGTGAAAAGGTCCACACAAAAAAAATGCTATCAGGCTTGACCTCGGCTGCTGAGTGATGTGTCGAGCTCGACTCTGGCCACCCCCTCTTCCATCCCCTGGTTGTGGCACATCAGTGAATTGTTGGTGCCCTATGCCTAAAATGCACACATAGGACTGTAAATGCTGGAAGAATTCACCAAAATTTTCTGTATGTATTTCTGATGGTGTGATAAACAGCACAGAAGAAACTCCCTTTTTTAAAGTTTCTGATCAAAATTCATTGTGAATTCCATGTAAAACATTTGCCAAAAATAGAATGCCTTTGTTTTCAGAAAACACAACTTACACATGTAAAAAAAAAAAACAAGCGCAGCAAAGATGAGAGGTAAAGCTTTTTCCACAGGGGGCACCAAAATCAGCACAATCCACAGCAGCTTCAAAGTTTCAGGCATCAGCAGAGAGCATGAATAAGAAAGCTGCTCATGTAGCCTGTGACTCATTTTTTACTGAGTCATCACGAGATTTAACACATGCATAAGAACTTGAAACAGTTATGGGCGTGTGTCCCAACTGTTTCCATGAAATATTCAAATGTTTGAGCCTCCAGCAAACACGCATATGGAACTTTATTTCCAGAAAGTGAACACTGGGTTTGTCAAGGATCACTGAGAGGGGAGGAAAACAGAGGGATTTAAACTTCAGGCTTTCTCTATGTGTGTCTTATTTGATGTATTTTGTTTCATTTTTACAGTTATGACAGGATATGCCTTTTTTGTGGCAGGTGCCATGTTTTGCTGATGAGAAGTATTCACCCCCCTTGAATGTTTTACCTTTTTATTGATTTTAAATCATTATATTATCAATCATGGTCAACATATTTTGGCTTTTTGGACAAAAAAAGAGTTGCAAAAACACTATTTAAAGTGAAAGTGAAAATATGTTTCTACAAAGCAATGCCAATTAGATATAAATGTAAGGTAAAATAAGTGCACGTCAGAGACTCAGGCGTCTGCATAAAACTGCAAAAAAATTTACCCCCCTTCAAGTCAGTTTTCAGAAGATGCACCTTTGACTGCAAACACAGATGGTGTAATGGTAGCCAGGAATACTCATTAATGAGTGACTGGATCTTTCAGACACAAGTGTCTTTATACTGACAGGAGATTGGGGGTTTTGATCCTGGTCAGGGTCTGGGCACAATGTTGACCCCTGGGCAAGTCCTTAACACCATGAACCCCTGTCTGTGTGTCAGGTGTGTTGTTTTGGATATAAGTGTCTGTTAAATGTAATTTTAACACTGTATTTTCTAAAAGGTGGACTACTGTTTTTGTCTCCTGGATAAATGAGGAAGAAAAGCGGTTAAATATGGCCCTCCTGGCTCACACTGTCCCAGAATGCTCTGTGAGTAGCTTGCACTATGAATCGATAAGGACATTTTTGGCAGCTTTTCCCCCTCATGATGTGAAAGTCATCCCATGAAACTAATACAGTCGCTTTCTGTTTAGTAAATACACATTATGGACTGCAGATTTTATTGAATTCAAAACAAAAAGTAAGAAGCGGAGGTGGATGGAGGTGGGTGGACATGATTTTGATTGAGAGCCCAAGAATTTACATACTGTGTGTTTAAATCTGATTCACCACCAGCCTCATTGAAACTCACACTGTGGAGCAGAAGTCAGCAAAGACGGATCATAAAAAGGCCCAGGGAGGAGATCAATACTTTAGTTTCATGGTTGAAAACCGCTCAGACGTATCTAACTTTATTAATCTAAGTTTATCTAACTTCAGTACCTTGTGGCAGATCTAATTCTTTCTGTAAATGTTTACTTCTCTCTCCAGTAGAGTGGAGTTTCTTACATATGTGCTGCAATGTAGTAATCATTTAGATGTGACCGTTACAATGGGAATTAGTCTACACACTCATTAGTGATCACTGATTAAAACCTCAGGTCTCTGCGGTATCATTATTTCAGGAGAAGCTATTTATATTCATAAATATTGATTAAAAACTCCCACACCATAATGATATCCATCAGCTTTTTAAATTACTTCTTCTTCATCTTTTAATATTCTAACTCAGTGCTTTGCATTTGTCTCCACACAGGGAGTGCTGTCGGTTTTTTGGGGACGACGGGCTGACACCCAAAGTGTTTTTCACCAAGGTGGCGCCCTTCGGCCTGCTGTGGATCCTCACCAACTACCTGTACCTGCAGGCCCTCAGGAAGATCAACACAACAGACGTGTCAGCGCTCTTCTGTTGTAACAAGGCCTTCGTCTTCCTGCTGTCCTGGATTGTACTCAGAGACCGCTTCATGGGGGTCAGGGTGAGTTCATCCGTCTGCGTGTCCATATCTCTGTTTGCCTTTTTCCTCAGAAAATGATGCTGCTGCAGCTTTTAAGAAGAGTCAAGAACGGGCCATAGCAGGAGGCTGGATAGGAAATTAATAGCTTTCCCTTCAGGCAACAAATCTGTGGAGGCTGTTACCTGTAATGAAAAACATAATAACCAACAAAACAAGCTACTATTAATCTGCATATTTGTGTTGGTTTCATAGAAGGAATATATAGAATTCCAATTAATCACCTGGGACAGCTAGTAAAAACGGGCTAACAGGGCTAAGACCGCTCTTATTTTCCTTAAAATAAACCAAGATAATTGTGCCCTACTGAAATGATAAGCACTCAGTGAAGAAAACCTTGGAAGGCTTTTTACAAGATTTTGGAGTGTTTCTGCAGGAATTTGTGCCCATTCATTCTGTAGAGCATTTATGAAGTCAGGCACTGATGCTGAATGAGAAGGCCTGGCTCATGATCTCTGCTCCAGTTCATCCCAAAGGTGCTCGAAGGGTTGAGGTCAGGGCTCTGTGCGGGCCAGTCAAGTTCTTCCACACCAAACTTATCAACCATGTCTTTAAAGTCCTCGCTTTGTGCATTGGGGCACAGTCATGTTGGAATAGAAAAGGGTCTTTTCCAAACTGTTGCCACAAAGTTTGAAGCATAGCATTGTCCAAAATGTCTTGGTATGCTGAAGGATTAAGACTGGCCTTCACTGGAGATAAGGAGCCTAGCCCAAACCCTGATAAACAGCCCCATATCATTATCCCTCCTACACCAAACTTCATGGTCGACACAATGCAGCCAGGCAGGTAATGTTCTCCTGGCATCCACCAAACCCAGACTCACCCATCTGACTGCCAAATAGAGGAGTGTGATTCATCACTCCAAAGAACACATTTCCTCAACTCCACAGTCCAGTGTCGGTGTGCTTTACAACACTCCATCCGACGCATAACATTGGACTTGGTGACATGAGGCTTGCATGCAGTTTGGCCATAGAAACCCATTCACAAAGCTTCCAGTGCACAGTTTTTGTGTTTACATTAATGCCAGTGAATGTTCAGAACTTTTCTGATCTGGAACCAGCAGAGCGTTGGTGACTTCTACGCACCATGTGCCTCAGCAGTCAATGACCTCTCTCTGTGATCTTATAACCTTGCAAAGCAGATGGATACGGCCGTTTCCATGTTTCTCACTGGCGAATCCATCTTGCAAAGCTCCCATCTGAACTGTTTGGGCCCGGTTAGAAAGTGACAGGACCAATCAGCGTCGAGGGACAGTACTTTCAGGTGCGGCGGAGTCGTGACGTAAGCAAGCAGCAACAAGAGACCGGTGCAATAATGGCAGAAGAGCTTAGCATGAATGCTTCATTAAAAAAAGAACCAAGAACAGCAGTGAGTTGTTTTCTTTAAAAAAAATGCAAAAGTCATGTGCTGACATGTCTATAGTCACCATGGTTCGCAGCGTTGTGCAGTTCTCTATGGAGTTTACTCCTTTGGTAGGGTTGTAGCTAGGTAGCAGTGACATCATATGTTTTGTTGCTCTGATTGGCTCGTTAAGATGTGTCAGACAGAATGTTCATCCAATCACTCTCCGAGTTCTTTTTCAAAGGCTGTGCCCTTTCCCAAATGCTGTATATTAGAGGTTTCCCAGATGGATGTGTGAAACAAATCCATCTGGCGTGCCAGGTTAGTGATCTTATGCATCCTTATGCTTTTAGGCTGAGTTGTTGTTGTCCCTAAACACTTTCACTTTCTAATAATATCACTCACAGTTGACTGTGGAATATCCAGCAGGGATGAAATTTTAAAAACCATATTATTGCAAAGGTGGCATCCATCACAGTACCACACTTGAAATCACTGAGCTCTCAGATCATGTTCTTTATCATGTTAGTTGAAGTCAAAACCACAGCGTAGCAGACCAACAGAGTTTAATAGAATAATTATACGTAGTATCAACGCTGAGACAGCTTTAAAGAGTCAACAACAGGCCGTAAAATAAGCAGTTTATCCTTCAGGCTGACTTCTACCTGTAATGAGGAATATAATTACCAACACGACAGGCAATGAATGACTCATTTTCATAACGTGCTAATGCAAATACTTTAATAATGAGACTCTGTGACACTTGTGTCCTTGTCTTCTGAAGTCTGCTTGTGAAATAAAGGTAGCTTTTAGGTTCTGAAAACTGCTGGTACATTTTCAATCAAATTTCTTTTAATTCATCCAGCTTATATAGAAAAATAAACTCAGATTTACTACAGTCTGAGAGCTTTAACATTTCTCAACCTTTCACTCCAACATGTCTATTTTCAAGAAGTGAAAAGATGTCAAACCTGAATAAAGAGGGTTTTTTTCTCTCTTGCTAGATGCTTTAACCCTTTCTCAACATGTTTCAATGACTTGTGTAGGGCACTTTGAATTGTATTATTGCAGAAATGTTCTTTACAAATAAACTTGCTTTCCTCACCTTAGTATGATAACATCCAGAAAGCAAAAAAAAAAACACATTTACAATACTGGCAAATGTAGAGTATGAAAGAAATCTCGAGTTTTATGAAGCAGCTGTGTTTTCCTTTCTGTCCCAGTAATAAACTCATCATTTTGGATATTTTTGATTACGTCATGCTTCTGTGCTTGTTTTCCAATTTGCATTGTGTGAAGTAAAGTCAATACCATCTCATATATCGACTCTCCAACATGTCACTACACCTGAAACACAGCGCTGCTGTAACAGCTCCCTGGGCTACAGGAGATAACCAGATAACCTTCACTTGACTTTAGGCTTTTAATAAAGTCTCTCTTCGTCTCACTTTGGAGGAGAGGAAGCAGTCCACTTTTTCCTCTCAGCCCCTGGGGTTGGTGATAAAAATGATGAATGTGCTCCAGGCTCCAACAGTCTGGGATTAGCAGAGAGAGAAATATTAACCAATAAAATCAATAAAGAATCACAAATATATGATGTCTAACAAGAGCAGAGCTGTTTTGTGCTGTTTTGTGCTGCACCTTTGGTCTGAAATCTCGGTCCAGAGGGAGGAAGCTTACAGTCACTGCAAAGGTAGAGGCAGCTAATACGAGGGTTGCTATTCGTTGTAACTGTCTCCTATTCAGGGATGCTGAGTAGAGATGTGGCTCACCAATATCCTGACTTGACTGTTTAAGGAATACCTGTCTTTTCAAGTTGTGTGACCAAACCATGACACGGAAGAAAAAGATTGCAGACTAGATCCAGCAGGACAACTCACATCACTCCCATAGTATGTTCTGTACATTGGCTCCCAATCAACTTCCAACTTTAATCTAAGATCCTGTCTATAAAGTCCTGCATGGGCAGACGCCTGAATATATCTCCGACGTGGACAATCCCCGGTAAAAGCCTCGGGTCTGCTGACCAGGATCTTCTTTTAGGTCACATATCATGCAAAAAAAAAAAAAAAAAAAAAAAAAAACACTATCAGGCTTGTCTAGCAAAACTATGTGCCCCTGGCCCATGGGCATAGCACAGGGGAGAAAAAGGGTACTAATTACCTGGGCTCACAGTAGGGAGGGGCCTTTGAGAAGCCTGCAATGAAAAGTGCATTTTTACTTATTTTTCTCTTAGTAATTAGTGTCATTATTTAATCAAAAGGGACTAAATGAATTGGTCAAATGAAATTTGTGTCAAATTCGATGAATAAAATACTGGGGGATGCTGCTCCTGCCTAAAAAATGTCCAAATGGTGTAGTTCAGCTCTGCAAATTAATGCAAGTAAATATGATTCAACCCTAGTAAAAATATTGCTCATAAATGGGAAAATTTTGGTTTAAAAATTCATTAAAATGCATATATATTTGTAAAAATGATGTAAACTTTGTTGCTTGGATAGCTGGTTGAGGGGAGCCCAGTGTAATATTCTTTCTGGGGGCCCAAAATCCTTAGCTACGCCCCTGCCCTGGCCTGTCCACAATCTCCCAAAGAACTATAGATGTGATGGAAGTATTGGACATCTTTCACTGGCCGAGAGTAGCAGCTAGAGTGTAGACCTGGATGAGGGATTTCAGGTAAACACTAGCAGTTTTACTCACTGCTTTGTAAGCCCTGTTGATTGATGCGACCTGCAACTGGAAGTCAGTGTAGAGAGATGAATGATGGAGTGACATGTGGTGTCTTGGGTTGGTTGAAGACCAGTTGTGCTGTTGCATTCTGCAGATCATCTGCAGAGGTCTAAATGTGCATGCAGAGAGGCCTGTGAGTCTAATTGCATGAGTTGACGCGTGATATAACAAGAGCCTGTACCAGGAGCTGTGTTGCATGCTGTGTCAGGTAGGGTCTGATCTGAAATGACAACACAGTCTGCATAAATGGGCACCAGTGGTTCGATTGTAGAGGTCAGAAGGTTTCATACAGTCCTGGAGTGTGTGTGAATCCTCTCTATTCACACATGAGGGGAAAGGATTCTAAGTATAAACCTCCCGAAGGAATGCAGATTATACGCATTCTGTTGCTCTGACTGAATTTCCAACTGAATGTGTGAACCCCACACAGCGCGTTGGAGTGGATTTACCTGTGTGACGGCGTGATTTCCCGCCAGCGATGAGTGTGTCATTCAACTGAACCCCCCTGCTGCGTGTCAGTTTGTGTGTGTCTGTTTGCATGTTTGCTGCTGATTCTTTCTGCATGAGGAGAGAAAAGTGACAAGAGGAGTGAGATGGGGTTTAAGCTCTGTGAATTGAGGTATCTCCTCCTGCTGCTCTTTTCAGATGCCTTCATATCTGCAGCCGTCCTGCACTCCATAAAATGAATTTCCCTCTTTTTTGTTTCCGTCACACACTCCCAACCAGCCCATCTAGTCCCTCGTGCATGCCCCGACTCTCAACCTCCATTATCTGCTATGAAAGGCCTCAGTAAAAGACAAATACTGTAATGTTTCTGCTCTCTACTTCTCTCTTCCACCACCAGTTTCTCTCTCTCTCTTAGTGGTGGGGATTGCAGTGTTTGGATGTCTGCAGCAATGCAGGGATCTTGGACGAGTATGTCATGAAAGTATAGGAGAGGAGAGAGGGATGGGGATGAGAATGCTAAATCATTCTTGTGAAACAGCAATGCTTTGGGGATATTGTGTGCATAATATTATGGCTGTTCTGGAGGCTCAGTTTGGCAGCAACAGCAGCGTCAGAACAGGTTGGATGCTTTTAAAATAAACAGACGAGTGTTGCTTTATGTGGGATTTGTGGCTGGATTTATCAGCCATAAAGGGAGTTAGATACAACCTAATCCACATCGACATACTGCAGTAATAAGACCGTAATCACATAAGCTACCCCACATGCAGGTGTCATGATCCTCTCTCCGTCATTGTGCTGAACCATCTCCAGAAACCCAAACACCGACACATGCCGGGTCGCTGACCTTGTAAGCAAACAGCCCTTTGCAGAATGAAAGGTGCTTCTGTGACTGACGGCTCGCCTGAGGTGCAAAAAGAGCCATTTCGCTGAAGGTGTCCGGGGGCTTTGTCCGAGCAAAAACACGCAGCACATTTATCTTCCTGACATCTCCTTAATGCAGCGCTAATCCACTCTGCTGGACCCTGCCCTGTCCCTATTCATCAGACCAACACAGCTACAGTAGGTCCATGTGTGCTTGAACATACAGCAGAAGCGTGCTGCAGATGCACGAAGGGGAAAGTTCTCTTTGTTTTGAAGAGGGGTTGTTTGAGGTACCTATAAACACTGAGTTTATTACCTACAGTAGATGGCATCAGCTCTGCCCTTGTTAAAAAAAGGTTGGCTGAAGCACTGCCAAGAAAGCTCAGCTATGTAATCCTGTGGATGTTGTTTCAGGCAAAATGTGTAGCCACTTTAGAAGTATTGGACCGAAAAGAAAATATGTTTCTATACGGATTCAGCAAAAACAGATTAGTCTTAAACTAATCCTGAACAACACAAAAACAAACACATGGCTTTCTCAAACAGTGATAACATGTTCAGCAGTTTAAGTGTTTGGGTATCTTACTATACGAAGATTTCTCTTTTCAGTGACACATCTTACTTTGAATAGGAAAAACCTGAACTGAGGTGTAATAATAGCAATAAGTCTTCCTTAATGACAAGAAACAGAAAAAAGACTGCTCAATGCTCAGTACTGCCTGTTTTGGACTATAGACTATAAGTATGTGTATATTTACAGTGCCTATAAAAAGCATTCAACCCCTTGGATGTTTTACCCTTTCATTGAAGTAATGAATAAGCTTTGGTCAATATGATTTGGGTTGTTGGACAAAAAAAGAGTAAAAAAACACCTCTGTTTACTGTCTATGAATTAAAATATGTAATGTAAAATAAGTGATTGCATAAATACTCACCACTTTCAAGTCAATATTTAGTAGATGCACATTTGGCTGCAATCACAGCACTGAGTCTGTGTGGATAGGTCTCAATCAGGCTTGCACATCTGGACACTGCAATTTTACTCCATTCTTCTTTGCAAAACTGCTCTAGCTCTGTCAGGTTGCACAGGGATCAGGCGTGAACAGCCCTTTGCAGTTGAGCCACAAATTCTCTATTGGATTGAGGTCTGCGCTTTGACACAGCCACTCCAGAACATTCACCTTAATGTCTTTCAACCATTCCTTTGCTGTTTGCTTCGAGTCATTGTCTCGCTGGAAAATAAATCTCCTCCCAAGCTTTAGTTCTCTTGCAGACTCTTCTGGTATTTTCCTGTTTTGCAGCATTCATTTCACCCTCTACCTTTACAAGCCTTCCAGTGCCAGCTGGTGAGAAGCATCCCCGCTGCATGATGCTGCCACCACCATGCTTCACAGTGGTGATGGTGGCTTTGTGGTGATGTTCAGCGTTTGGTTTCTGACAAACATAGAGTCCTTTAGAACTAGTCAAAAAGCTCCATTTTGGTCTCATTAGACCAAAGAACTTCCTTCCACTTGACCATGGAGTCTCCCACATGCCTTTTGGTGAACTCTAGTCCAGATTTAATAAGTTTTCCTCAACAGTGTCTTTCTCTTGCCACTTTCTTTCAAAGCTTTGACCAGTGAAGAACCCGGGCAGCAGTTGTTGTATGCAGAGTTTCTTCCATCTCAGCTGCTGAAGCTTGTAACTCCTTCAGAGTAGTCATAGGTGTCTTGGTGGTCTCTTTTGCTTGTCTCCTTCTTGCAAGGTAGCTCAGAGTGTGAGGACGGCCTGATCTAGGCAGATTCACACAAGTGCCATATTCCTTCCACTTCAGGAGATTTTCAGTGCCTCAGAAATGTCTTTTGTTTCCATCCTCTGACTTATACTTTTAACAACCTTTTCACTGAGCTGCTTGGAGTGTTCTTTTGTCTTCATAGTGTAATGGTAGCGAGGAATACTCATTAATGAGGGACTGGACCTTCCCGACACAGGTGTCTTTATACTATAATCACTTGAGACACATTCACTGCACTCAGGTGATTCCCATTTCACTAATTGTGAGACTACTAGCCCCAATTGGCTTCCCTTTTTGGCTTTATTTTTTTCAAAAAAAGCCAAAATACTGTAGATTAATAATGATTGATTTATACATCAGTAAAATGGTAAAACTTCCAAAGGGTTGAATACTTTTTATTGCCACCTTAACTGCTGTTGGCTTGAAGTATCTTGAAAGCCATGTATCCCAGTGTTCCTCCTTTACTGTTGACAGATTTAGCACTCACCATTGTCCCACATCTCTCTGTAGGATGGCCCTCATTGGGTCAGCATGGACAGCAGTATGTATAATAGGTATAAAGCACTCATTGGTTATCTTTCTTTGTGCTGGGCTCTTTTGCTGTCTCTAAACATCTCAAGCCATATAACCAGATCTCAAAACTGGGTCACTTTAAAAATACCAAGGTACAGGACTGAACGGGAGAACGACTGCTTTTAGCATTGCAGCACCCATTATGTGAACAACTAAGCTGCCCTGTCTTACATCAGACATCGATTTTAAAGAGCTCGTGTCTGAACTATTCCAGGAAAGAGATTTCTAACTGCTTGAAAATTTTCATCAAGGCATGGGTTTGCCAGAACGAGAGTATTTTCATGAATGAACCTTGAATTTTTTTTAATATGCTTTTCTTCTGTGTTTGATCATATTACTGCAGGGCACCTCTGGAAAGCAGACCTTGGTCTCAACGGCTCTCCCTGCTAAAATAAGGACAAATAAATAAAAATAAATCTGCTGAAGTGGAGATCAGTACTTGAACTTTATGGATGGAGACAAAAATGAAGCCCCTTTGAAAAGGACTGAACCAAACAAGAAAGAAATATGGTTTATATTAGACTGCATCTGCACTTTTTAAACACAAGTTGACCAAAACAGATCACATAAAACACCAGAGGAAGAGATCAATACTTACTTGACCTAAAAATCCCTAGTTTGTTTGATATGTTCACAAGTTACCACAGCTTGAACTTGCTTTCTCTGCTTTCTTAACCTTATAGTTGTGAGATTAATTACACGATCTTCACTGTATAAAGAGTGAAAAATGTTTCAGCAAGGTCAGATTGAGTTTATAAACAGATATGCTAATTTGAGGGCTTCCCATGGCTACACCCTTTGAGTTGTGTACACGAGCTGAATACCCTCCATCATTAAGACCTCTTTTGGGATTAATCTAAATTTCACATCAGCTTGGAGTGACGTCTTGTACAAGTTCTCCTTCAAGGACTCTTGGAAATGACCAAAAATAACACTTTGTTTCAAAATAAGCAGACTTCCTGTTGGGGTCTTCACCATGTTTTCTGTTTGTTAGGAAGCTGAATATGTGTGCCAAATTTTATTTATGTAGGAGAAAAAGCCTCAAAGGGTGGAATTTCTGTTACCCATGTTGTACACCAATAAAATATCCAATTTTCCAACACAGTCCTGCTGCAGACTTAGAAGACACTGTGAGATTCTGCCTATGTCAGAGAGAAAATACTGTCAAAAACTTTCAAATTAAAACCAGACTAAACTTCCTGTTAGGCTAAGGCTACAGGTTAAGGTAAGAGATGATTACCAAAGGTTAAAAGTAAAATACCCAAGCTACAAAACCTGATTACCAAATGATTAATAAAGCAAAATAAACAGTCTGCCTACAGAGAAGGAAAGCATGTCCTCCATGAAAACACTCTATGGCAGCTATCTGCAGCTAACTTAATACTAAATATTTTGAGTACGTAAGTGTGCATAGTGTGTTCAAACTGAGAAGTATGCTCTTTAATACTGGCACACTTAAAACTGTCCAAGTTGAGTGTGGAATAATGGACACTTGTACCCTCAACGAACGGCTTATTTGGTGACGTAGCGGATGTTGTGCTGTTAGTATGCTAGCATGCTAGCTAACGTTAGCATCCGCTTGCTAGCTAGCATATTATCAGCAGCGGCAGCACATTTCAATCAAGAAAAAAGCATTTGAGGCAAATTAAGTTCATTTCTGTAAGCGAATAACTTCCTGTTTTAAAAGAAGTAGAAGAAAATAGGCAATTTAACTGTTGTCTCTTGCTGTTGCAGTGCCAAACAGCAGTTAGCAATTTGGGATAATACTAACCAGCTATGATAAAGTGCTCAGTACTGCATTAAAGTGTACTGTAGTACAGTGTACTAACAGAAGTATGCGATTTGAGAAACATATAGCTATCTAAGCTGAAAAGCAAATAAAGTTACATTAGCTTATGCTATGTTTGCTGAAGCTCACATATAACTATGTCATCCATGTTTAACTATGTTTGCTAAAGCTTATATTGTTAAAGCTAATGAAGCTACACTGGCTTACTTATTAGGGAAACTTGCTACTTAGCTAGCATAGATATTTTAGCTAAAGCTAGTGAAGTTGAAGCAAGCCACAATTCGTGTAACTACTTCTAAAATGGGCCTATACATAATTTAAACCCATTTCAGACCTCTGACCTTTATATTTCATTTTTATTTGTGAAATGTTGCTTAGTCTGTGATGTTTGCAGTGTGTGTTTTTTATGGATGTAAGTGCCGGACTTTGTTTATGAATAAAATTTAAAAAGAAAAACCCTCTGAAATACTGTACTGGTAATTTATGTCACTTCTGTTCTGACATACAGTGATTAACAAATGTATTAGACCACCCTAACCCTAACCAAAGTAAGGTTTATGCCACAGCTGCCCTAAATTAACAGCATTGGTAATTACCAAAATCATTTTTTATGTTTCTGCAATGTTAATACATCATATGTAGAAGCTCTTTAACCCAAATGATATTTTTAATGCTAAAATATCATTATTATTGTTATCCATGAATTTTCAGTTTTACTGATTTACAAAAAAACTGAAAAAATAGTAAAGCACAATATTATTTCTTGATTAATATGTAAAATTTTAGTTATTTACTTGCATTCCTGAACAGAAAAATGAGTTTTAGTGGTTGAATGTTATGCTTGATTCATTTCTGACTTCTCAGAGAAGCCCAGTGAGCCGGCTCAAATTTGGGTGAATTCAGTTTGAAATTCCTCATTCCTGTTCAAAATGGTAAAGCGTGGAGAGCTGACTGAAAATGAAAGAGTCTGCATTAAAGCACTTCATTATGCTGGATGGTCCCTGAGACAAATATGACAGGTGTTCTAATAAATTTGTTAAGCACTGTAGGTGGCGTCTCACAGTACTGCAGTAATGGTCTTAGACCTGTGGTCAGCACCCAGACCCTTCTCAATTTTTTACCATGCCTGATGTGAGAGCCAAGTTTCAAGACTTCTCCAATATGTTAAAGCGTTAAGCGCACCTTTGGGGAATCAGATAAAAGTAAAATTTAAAACTACATGTCTGCTTCAGTCTCCCGTACTAAAACTCAAAGTGAGCCTAATTCTTTTAGTTGGGACTTCAAGTTTGTTTTTCTGCTAGCCCAGTCTACTGCAACATTCACTTTCATGTTAGTACTCTGGCTGGCTTCTCTAAAAAGAGGGATGTGCTAAACGTAATCTTCTGTGTGGAATAAACTGTGTATTGATAAGTACCTCAAACAAAAATATCCCAACTGTCCCTTTAAGCAGCGATGAAAGATTTTGGCTCTGATTCTTCATGGCTGCTGGGATGGGATGAAAGAGTTGGCCTGGTGCTGTTTTAAAGCTGTGAAAATCACAGAGACAGAGAGTGGGTGTAAGAGGAGGGGGCTGGTGGACTGGGAGGGTGGTATTTAGTTTGTAAACATCATGGCAGTGTAAAAAAATCAATGTCAGGCAATCACACCAATGCTGTAGAGGCAGCCGATCTTGTGTTGGAAGCAGCAGCGTGGATCTTTGATTTCATTAAGAGTGTTTACATGCATGTGTTCAGCTGCAGACACCAAATACCACTGCCTATAAAAGAAAGCCCACGGATTAAACATATCATTACAAACCATGTCCTGTTAGGCTTATATGTACCATGTGTGCCTGCTGTGTCCCTGCACAGCAGTGAAAGCTCAGTCGTCTTTATCAGCACACTGCGAGCAGCATGTTGTCCATCCGTCATTTGCTGATCTTCCTGCTCTCTCTCTCTCTCTGCAGATCGTAGCTGCTATCTTGGCCATAGCAGGCATTGTAATGATGACCTACGCTGATGGATTCCACAGCCACTCAGTCATTGGTATTACTCTGGTTGTGGCCTCTGCTTCAATGTCAGCGCTTTACAAGGTACATGTTTGCTTTTGATACCCTTTAGGAACCCTGTTACTGAGCCTGCTTACATCCTCACCTCTACTTATTTGGAGTGGGACAAACATGAAAATGAGCTGAATATTTGAATTAATCACCTTGCCTTGTGCTCTTCCTGATGTCTTTTATTTTTTGCAAATTTGTCACACTTAAAACAGATCAACAAAGAGATTTTAATGTTAGACAAAAGGTAAAGTATAGGGGTGTGCAGATGGCCTAGCAGTCTACAGCGCAACCCATGTACTCGAGCGGCCCGGGTTTGAATCCGGCCTGTGGTCCTTTGCCACATGTCTCTGCCCACTCTCTCCTGTTTTCAGCTCTAGCCTCTGTCCTCCTCTATCAAATAGAGGCACAAAACCCCAAAATAAACCTTAAAAAAAAAAAAAGCTAAATGATAAATAAAAAAATATAAAATGCAGTTTTTAAATGACGGTTCATTTATTAAGGGAAAAAAGCCATGCAAACCTACATGGCCAAGCATAGTTGCCCCCTAATCCTTATAACTGTTCCATCCTTGGTGGCAACAACTGCAATGAGCATCTGCCATAACTGGAAATGAACCTCTCACATCACTGTGGAGGAATTTGAGCCCACTCTTCTTTACATGATTGTATTAATTCAGCCACATTGAAGGGTTTTCCAGCATGAACAGCCTGTTTAAGGTCATGCCACAGCATCTCATTCAGATTTAAGTCCAGACTTTGACAAGGCCACTCCAAAACCTTCATTTTTTGAGCTATTCAGAGGTGGATTTACTGGTGTGTTTGGGACCATTGTCCTGCTGCATCACCCAAGTGTGCTTGAGCTTGAGGTCATGAACTGATGGCTGGACATTCTCCTTAAGGATTTTCTGGTAGAGAGCAGAACTCATGGTCCCATCAATTACGGCAAGTCTGCAGGTCCTGAAGCAGCAAAGCAGACCCGGAAAATCACACTTGCACCACCATGATGTTCTTTTTATGAAATGATGGGCGAAAGATGATAAAAAAGCCACCCACAGCCCAATGTGTGATTTTTATTTTTATTTTTTGGTAGGTAAATATAATTTAAGAGCACTCGAGTACTTGAAAATGCAGTAAATTCCCCTTCTTCTTCTGACCCAGCAGTTGAAAACCTCTAATCTAGGGAGGGCCCAATATACAGGACTGTCAGTGTCCTGCCACTGCCCCTGTAATTATGTCTCAAGGAGCACATGAGCACTCAAAAACAAGGAGCTCGAGTAATACCTAGAAATAGGACTGAGCTCAAGTTATCACAACACATGTAGTTTGCGACTAAATAAAAAAATCTATAGCAGTGATACTACACACAGTTCCTGAGTCACATGTGACTCTTTTAAGTCTTGCTTAGAGAAATAATTCCCAGGAAATTGTTTTAAAAAAAGGGAAATTTTGACCTCAGAATTGATCCATAGTCCCATCAATTAATTATGAAAATGAAAGGTGAAACTAAGCTCTCTGTATGCTCTGATTAATATATAATTTGAGTAATTATTGGATTCTTATCCACAGGTTTGGACTTTTGGCTCTTGGAAATGTGTTTTTCAACATATGGCTCTTTAGTTGAGCAGGGTTAAGTAACACTGATCTATAGTGTAGTACATGAGTCATCACTGTATCCAGTTCCATTAAAACAGCAGTTATTGAAACATAAATCTTATTTTTATCTATTTAACCTTTATGTAACCAGTATTTATTCCCATTGAGATACAAAAACCTCTTTTACAAGGGAGTCATGGCCAAGACAGCAGCATGATAAGTTTCACACACAGGACATTAAACAGGACATAGAACAAAGTTTACACCAGTCAACAAATCAGCAGCTTTCAGCAGAAAAACATGTGCATACACTGGTCAAATGTTCCCTAATTCTAGTTTTGAAATCTCCTAAACTAACACAACGCTCAAGTTTAAGATGGCCCTCTAACTCTGACCAAAACAATGGAGCAAAAACATTAAAAGCTCTTTGACCAAAAACAGAGCGAGTGCGAGGAATCTCATACATGATGAATCCATGAAGATGAAGATTACACCTACTGACAGCTTTTGGAGTCAGTAAAGAACAAAGATAACAAGGTAATTCATGTAAAATAGCTTTATAAATCAAGATATACCAATGTTCCATCCTCCTATTGTATAAGGACGTTTCTCATATAAAACACATTGATAGGTCCAGAAAACTCAGACCAGTGATAAATCGCAAGGCAGCATGGTAGACTGAGTCCAACATTTTCAGAGAGGATGAGGTAGCATGCATGTAAAGAACATCGCCATAATCCATTACTGACAAAAATGTTGCTTGAATGAGTTTCTTTCTTGCAATTAAATAAAAGCAGTGTTTGTTTCAATAGAAGAAACACAGTTTCCCCCTCAGATTCTTTGCAAGACAATTATGTTGATTGAAAGACATACTTTCTTCTATCAGAAAGCCCATTTGACATTTGAACACGTTCAATTGCCTCTTTGTTTAAGGTAAAAATCTGAGCACTGCCTTGAACTTGTGACTTAAACCTTGAGAAGCGCATCATGTTGGTCTCGTTGGCATAAGTAAGAGTCTTCAGTCACAGAGGTTTCTTTGGACAACATTAAAGGCTGCCTGTAGTTTGTTTGTTGCTGTTTCTAAGGGAGAGGATGATACCTACTTATGCTTTCTCAGTGCAGTGCGTACTCTTTTGAGGGTCACATGTAATAAAAAGTATACTTTTTCAGGCTTTTCTAGCAAAAATATGTAACCCTGACCTGTCCACAGTCCCCTCCAAGAATCAGAAAACTCCATTCCCTCACCCCCTGTCTTTCTCCACCTTTCAGAAAATGTGTGATGTCATTTGGGGAGTTAGCACCGCCCCCAGGTTTCGTTGGCCCTCCCCGTTTGGAAGAAAGTTCCACCTTCCTCCTTCTCCTGGATCAGGAGAGCCAAATCTATTTCCAAGAGGGGCAGAGTCAGACAGCTCCTTAATTTCTAAAGCTATAGACACAGAAACAGAGGGTGTTTTTAGACATGCAAAAATCCAATACTGGAGTGTTTTTACAGCAACAAACGTCCCAGGCATGTTTTGCGGACCTCTGGGACCAATATAAACTTGTCTTAAAGAGGTAAAATATGTGACCTTTAATGCTAAAGGAATGCCTATTCATAAACTTAACATTGGATGCATTACTTTCCAGATAAAATGTGCAGTACATAATACACGTATTAGATAGAAATAAATGAGTGACCCATGAAAAACAAGTCCATTAAGAAAAAGAGCACTCTGAAATAAAAATCTGAGCACTTTGTGGTTTAAAAATACTTTATTAAACTGAGATGTACCCATGCATTTCAACTCAGAGAAGTCCTCATCAAGACAAAAAAAGACCACACCCTATGTCCCCTTTTCTATCCACATGTAATTCTGAATTCTCAGCTCACATAGTTACAGGTTTTCCTCAGCTGCTGAGCAGGGGCTCCACCTCCAAATTCACTCATGCTTTACTTCTCTTTGCTAAATTTAACCTTCTCACATTGTAATCAAAAGAATACGGCACTTAAAACCAAGTTGAAAGAACAACAGTGCTGTAGTCAAAGGTGGAAACTTTCATCATTTCTCCCAGTGTGTGCAGAGACAAAAGCAATCAATCCAGATAATTGGATTAAGACCACTTTGAAGATTACAGATCAAATGTATTGCAGTCTGAATTGAGCATAAAGAATTCTTTTTTGAAGCCATTTTGGCATGTAATTTGTTTAAGCATGCAAACTCTTTTTAACCCAAGTATAGATTTAAACATCCCCATAGACCATGAAGTGACTGATGTTTAAATGATAACAGGCTAGGAGTGTATAATTTAACTTGTCACACCAGCTCCTGTCTGATTATAAAACCAGATGTCATTAAACAGGGGCACATTATGACATGTAAGTTGACAGAAACATGGAATACGTGAGCGTTTGGTCGCTGTCTTCAGGCTGTGATGTCCTGATCAAAAAGGTTACGGGACAGAGAGCGTTATTTTGACGGGGCCTTGCTCTCCTCCGCCCTGCTGACTGTACCTCCTAATGTGATAAACAGACAGCAGCAACCCAGTGCCAGAGACATGACAGGCGCTTGGCAGGCACTGCCTCTGCATTATCCCTCTGCTCCATGAGGGGGCAGATTTTTGTGCATTCATCACCCTCCTCCCTGTTTATCCTCAGGTGCTCTTCAAGATGGTCCTGGGCAGTGCCAAATTCGGAGAGGCTGCACTCTTTCTGAGCATCGTCGGAAGCGCCAACTTTGTTTTCATCAGCTTTGTGCCGGTCATCCTGTATTTTACACATGTGGAGTACATCGGCTCGCCTGCAGACATCCCCTGGGCGTACCTCTGTGGGGTTGCGGGCCTGCTTTTTGGTATGCAAGGACAATACATGAATGAAAAATGTGCATAAACATGATAATTTTATTATTATTAAGTAACCCTACTGCTGCCTCTCTCTCCACAGCTTTCAACATCCTGGTGAACTTTGGCATTGCCATAACATACCCAACATTAATCTCCCTTGGCATCGTCTTAAGTGTCCCAGTGAATGCCAGTAAGTCTCTTGGCTTTCCTCAGACGTAATTTAATCACATCACTTTTTACATCCAGTCAGCATTTAATATTTTATAGCCCGAACATCCCCAAAGTTTTTTACCAGTAAGGAACTGAATTGGAAAAGTTTACATGTCTTGAAAAATGCATGCTTTGTTTGAAAAGTATACTAGCTGTGCCGACTTATATACAACCATAATTCCAAAAAAGTTGGGGCACTGTCTAAAATGTAAATGAAAACAGAATGCATTGATTTGCAGACCTCATAAACCCATATTTTATTTACAATAGAACAGCAGATGTTGAAACAGGAGGCATTTCATGAGATGTATGAGCTCATTTTGTATTTGATAGCACCAACACATCTCAAAAAAGTAGGGACGGGGCAACCAAATGCTGGAAAGTAAGTGGTTAATTTAGCCATGATCCATGAGACTAGAGGTGCCCCTTTAACAGCTTTTCTCCCTTATTTTGTCACAAGCAAGTTTTCAAAGGATGTGTTGATATTTAGCAAATACATCTACTGGTTAGACTGAAAGAATGACTCAATTCAAGATGACAAGTCATAAGGGAGTCAGGATGTGTCGTTAACAGATGAGCCAGTTCTAAGAGCTGGCTCCCTATTACAGTCCAATCCTCTTTATTTATATAGCACATTAAAAAAAAAAAGTTTACCAAAGTGCTACACGGTGACTAAAGCACAGATGAGAGCACAAACAGAGAAGAAATGAAAACAATCATTAGAAAAAGAAATATAAATGCAAATAAGAACACCATAAAATCAATAAAAGGCATAATTAGACACAAAAACAAATCAAAGCTACAAATTAACAGGGATTAGAATGAAAAAAGGACACAAAAGGGCTGAAAAAATGTTTGGTTTTTGTTTTTTAGACACACTAATAGACAAAATGTAGACCTGTCACCTTGTAATTTCCCCATACAACGGCGAATCACTCCATCTCTAGTCAATTCAAGCAGTTCCATTGTTCCATCGTTCCAGTCCAGCTCGGGCATGTCCGCTCTCTTTTGTTGGAAATACACAGCAGGCTTATTTTCAGTGCTGAACGCTGACAAACTGCGTCATTCAACATAGAGCAGACTGATCCTGCCAGAAAAACGTGCAAAGTATCCAGTCAACTTAAAATACAACACAATTCACAGACTCCCAATTGTAAATCACTGCTATATCAACTCTACGTCTCATCCTGTGGCAAAAGGAGGTGGTCAGTGGGCCACAGAGCTACAACGATGCCATTGTTAATGAAAAGTTATCTCTGTTTTAACTGTTAACATGAAACCACACATCCTTTGAAGCACACAAGGATTTTAACTTCATGATGTACTCGCCCATAGCAGAAGCAATAAAATCATGGATTCATGTCAAGATGAACGACAGATCAGCCACAGAAAGCCAAAATAATCCAATATTGTACTATTCCTGCTTGAACTCATAATTCTTCCCTGATCTGTGCCCTCTCCTCTCAAGCTGCTACAATGTGCAAAGCAACAAACATTAATTTTATTTATTCATGTTGTAGTTCAATATAGCATCTTCAAAATGTAATCCATTTTTCACACTGAATTAACTTTTGTGGTAATTAAAATTAATGCAATGTAGATAGGCACATTTAACTAAAACATTAGGAAAGTAATGTCAATCTTTTTAGCTAAGCCATGGTGTGCACAAAAGTCAGGATGCCTGAGAATGAACTGATATAACTTTCAGGGAAAATTAATAGAAAAAAAAAAAGAAAAATAAAGGCAAAAAAAAAAAGCCCAAAATGGGTTGAAGTGGCAAAAAAATAGTTTTAATCAGGCAAAATGGGATAAAGCAGCAAATATGGGTGAAGACAGGAGAAAAGGGGCAAGAGGAGAAAACCGATGAAAAGCAGTTAAAAAGTGGCAAAAATGGGTTAAAGTGGCAATAAGGGGTAAAATGGGTGGCAAATTGTGCAAAAAGTTAAAAAATATGGAGCTAAATACATGCCAAAAGTTTTGTCCATTTGAAAAACAAAATATTGAAAAAAAAATTGAAACCAAAAGTTTATGGTTGGATCCTGCATTTAAAAAAAAAAATACGCCATTCTATTAAATGATGCTATGCTGCGTTCACAGTCCAATATGGAAGTGGGAAACACTGTTTCTTTAAATATCGGTGATAAACATAACAATCTGTCATATTTGAATGTTTTAATTAATAAGTAATTGCCAGGTGAATACAGTGTAAAGAACGTGTTGAGTCATATCTCTCAAAGTACCCATGTTTCCTGAAGGCAACATCATTGGGGAAGGCTCTGAGCCTTCTTTGCTATGCAGTCATTCACAATTCCACACTCTTCTCAGTCGAGGCCACGCCCCCCACGCCAGAACAGGGCCAAAAGTTTGAACCTAAAAAAAAATATTATCAGAAGTCAAAAAAAAAAAAAACACTGAAACAAAAAAAAGATTTGAGTGTGAAACAAAAAGATTTGAAACTTTAAAAATTAAACCTATAACTGAAAAAAACACCTCAAATTTGAAAATATATTCAAGAGTAAAAAATGAAAGTAAATTAAAATAATTACAGAGCTGAATCAAAGGTATATTTAAGCTTACCCTTATTTTTAGATTCAGTTCAGTGTTCTTTTTCTCAATTCTGGATCAAACCATTTTTTTAAATTCAAAATTTATTTTCAAATTTAAATTTATTCAAATTTGTTTTTTTATTTATTTTTTTACAAATTAATAAAACTTTTGCCATGATTTAGCTCCATATTAAAAAACAAAAAACAAAAACTGACTTAAACTGGCAAACATGGGTGTAATGTGGAAACGTGGCAAAACAGGCAGGCAGCAACAGTGAAGAAAATGAGGTTAGAAATTGGCATGATTATTTAACCTGACCATCAGAACCCAAATCATCAATAAATCACAGCTGGGATGAGCCTGTTCACTGGATTTATAAGGGGTCCAGCCAATTCTGTGGGTGGCCTGGGAAATTATGAGAAGATTTGAATTCGAATTCCCCTTCAGCGTGTCAATCTAACTGGCCAGTGGCACATTTGAACTGATGGTAATTCTCTTTGTTTTGCAGTGGTGGACCTCTACACGTGTGAAATCCATTTCAACACGGTGCGGCTCATCGCCGTGTTCATCATCTGCCTGGGTTTCCTCATGCTGCTGTTACCAGAGGACTGGGACCAGTGCATCATCCAGCTCAGCACAAAGCTGCGCAAACGTGATGAGCCAGCAGAAGTCAGCGGAGAGGCAGGGGCCGCCACGGGGCTCAGTAACTGGAGGGGCAGAGGCCGGACCTCCATGTCAACATTTGCACATTGACTCTGGGGAGTGTTACCATGCAAACGAACAGACGCAGGGAAGGAGACGCATTGACCTCTTAGCGTTGATGTCGGAACATTTGACCTGCAGCTCCCTGAAGGAAAACAGTGTTTCAGACTGTCCACTGATCAGATACACGTCAGCCAAAGGGACAGGAAACAAGAGGACTGGGTTGTGTTATTTATTTGGCGTCCACTCCACTCAGAAGTTTTGAGAGTTGGTGCATGGACTCATATCATTTGATATCCTTCTTCACCAAAAAACGATCAATGAATCATGTTTGATTTACTTCCTCATCATTCCATACACAACATCCTCACGCCTGGGAAGACTTGCCAACTTGCCTGATATTCTTCAGCTCTGAAACAAAAAAAGACAGACACCACGTGGACTTGCTGTTGTACACATTTACACACCTTTAAGATCCAAAGAAGAATGCCTAAAATGCTGAATGCCTGAAAACAAAAAGGAAGCCTACAGAGGCTGCCTTCAGGTTTAACTTAATGACAAATACCTGCCTTTCATGCACTGTACATAGCTGTTTTTTCACACCTCTGATGTCCTGGAGTTGTGGACCTGATGGGCTCATCTGGCGTGAGGGGACCTGTCCGGACATCTGAGGATCAAATTCAAGCTGAAGGAGCTTTCACAACGCCTCACTCTGTTCCTCCTGAGAAGAAGAGGTCAGGTCTTTGTCGATCACACTGATTGGCCCCCCTGTGGTTATGTGTTTTCCTTTGGCTAAACTCCCACTCTGTTAACGCTGACACTCGTTTCTCAGGCCCACAGATGAGTCACGATAGATTTAACACCAGTATCTCTATTGCATAACTTATCAATGCATGAGACAGCTGAGATTTGTTTTTGAGGTACTTTTAGTCCATCCATGATGCACATTTGCCTCACATATTCTCCTGCAGAAAACCGTACTACACCTTATTAACCAAGCAATACTGGTAATACACAAATTGACATGCATTCTAATGATACTAACTTTATCAAACAACTTTAAAAAGTCATGCTTAAGGTGTCCCAGGTGTCTTGGATGGACTAAAAGCACTATCAGCTCCTTAAATAACAGAAAGGCTTCGTGAAATGCCCCTTTAATAACTTCATCCAGAGCTATCACTGAGCCTCCCTTTGAATTCAGATCACATTTTTGGTTTCCAGCCGGCACATAATGTAATTTTCAGCATTTATCAGTTAGATTGTTTTTCTTTCACGGAGAGGCAACAGAATTGATTAAAACTGTCTTTACTGTGAATGAGGAGAGTTTTACCGACTCATGAGAATTCACCATATTCATATGGCCAACATTTTCCTCTGACATCACGCTCATGGAGGGAAGCTGAAATCCTCTCAGAAAGTCTGTAACGATCTACCTTGTAGCTACGCTTTTATTTTGAAATTCTTCCCATTCACCTGTTGAGAGTTTCCGCCCAACTGTGCATCCTCAACAACCTAGTGGTAACAGCAGCTGCAAACAGCAGCTGAGATAAAAATATCCACTCCTCTCTCACCTGTGTGGACATTTTTCAGACATAGACTACACCAGGCTGGGCCTCTCGCCTTATTTTGCTGACTACGTCTGCTATTTATATCCGTATACAACCACCTTATGACAGACATAAACCACTTTCCCTTCGTTGTGGCTGAAGTAGCGTGAGTGGTGTCTGATATAGGCTCTGCAGATAAACAGAGAGGGAAAAGTCTGCTGTTTCATGCCTCATTTGAGACACTGATCGAAGTCCAACGCCTCAATTTAAATTCATAATGAAAACAAGTCATCCGAACCCAATGTGGTTAAAGCAGCACAACTGCTCTTTTTATTTCCATCCTCTTTCTTCCTTTGAAATAAAACTTTGTCCTAAACTCTCCAATAACCAAAGTCAAGATTGCAATAAATCAAAAAGAATGTAAATTCACCACTGCAACATCATATGACACAGACAGTAGGGACAGGAAACAGACAGCTCAGTACAGCCATCCCATGCAAGCAGGGGTGTAGCTAAGGATTTTGGGCCCCCAGAATGAATATAACACAGGTCCCCCCTTAACTCGCTAGCCAAGCAACAGATTTTGTGTCATTTTTACAAATATATAGGCATTCTAATGTATTTTTTCACAATAATTTCCACATTTCTGAGTAATATTTTCACTATGGTCAAATTAAATGTACTTTCTTTGTTGGACTACACCATTTGGACATTCTTAAGGGAGGAACAGGACCCCCTCCCCCCCCCAGCAGTTTATTTTGTTCTATTTGATACAATTTCAGTCTGTTGAACGATTAATTAAGTTGCTTTTGATTCAATAATGACACTGAGGACTAAGAAAATAGAAATAAAAACCACACTTTTCATTGCAGGATTCTCAAAGGCCCCTCCCTGCTGTGGGCCCTGGTAATCAGTACCCATTTTCCCCCCTGCGCTACGCCCATGCATGCAAGTATCCGAGTTTTTATAGCGAAGGCTAATTTGAAACACCCGTTCGTAAAAGAGCTTTTATGAGAATATAACGTTAAAACAGTTCTTTAAAAAAGGGAAAAGGTGAACTGGGTACAACATGAGAAATTAAAACACATCAGGCAGTGATGGTATAACAGAAAATCAGACATGAGTGCAGCTTTGCTGCTGAATTAAACATGATTTAGCCATTCTCTGAAGTGTACTGTATTACAGAAGCCATTTTAGACATAATGGAAGTCTTTTCTTTCATCTGTATAACCAGGATTCCTGCAGATCCTTGAGAAGTCTAAAATAGTCTTAAATTGCACATTTGAAATTAAAGGCCATAAAAAGTCGGATTTTTACCAGTGAGAGGGCATTGTAGCAGGTGCTTTGACTAGGACATGTCTTTATCCAGTCTTTGTTTACAAGCAATCCTTATACGATTTTAATAATTTTCTTCCATGATTTGTTTTATAATTATTTCCTATTATTTAGGGAATTCAGTGTTTGATGTTCTAAATTTCCTGGTGGACCCCTGACCCCTCATATTTTTTTTTAACTCATTGTGATATAATAAACTCAGTACTGTTGTGAAACACCAGACCAGTTTTCTATCACCTGGGCTACCAGGTTGCCCACTTAAAAATCCATGCAGCTCACCCTTATTTTAAAAGATCTTCCCTGCCAAAAAAAAACCCCAAAACATTAATTTGCTGTTCTGTAGTTGTCCCTGAAATCATCAAATTTGGGCATTTATGACAAAAAAGATATTTTGTCCTGAATGATTTGACATTTTATACACAGTTCTTTAAATTGGAAAATTCAGCCCTGGTCAAGTGTGTCAAGAAGTCTCGTACCTCTAATTCTCGATCTTTTTCCGTGCAAAATAGTGGAATTACTTTTTCTTAGGTCAGCTCTTAAAAAGGTCTCACAATGTCTTAAATTTGATTTCCAAAATTGTGTAGGAACCCTAATAATATCGATCAGCGTTCCATCAGATTTAAATGATCCATTTTCACATTTCTCCACTAATCCATCAAGAAGCAAAAAAATAATTTAGACAGATTTCCTACATATATAGGATTTTACATCCTGCCAGTGTTAGATCTTTCCATCCAGAGCATTACCAGTGATGGTCAAGTTACTGAAAAAGAGTAACTAGTTACAGCTACTAATTACTACCAAAAAAAGTAACTGAGTTACTACATCATAAAAGTTACTAGTTAGTTTGAAAAGTCTTTTCCTTGGTGGCACACTGTGCAGCTGGTGATGTTTTAAATCCACCCTTGGTTGTTTGGATGGAGTGGCTCCTCCTGGATCTGCCAAGCTAATGTGAGCTGGCAGGGCTACCGGTGCTTGTAACCCTAGCTTCTTTGGTAACTAGTTCAGCTGCAGCCTGCTATTTAGCTGGCAGCTTCGTGAGGTCAGAATTATTGTTCTTGGTGGTGGACAAAGTTTTCTCGCCTTGTCTTTTATCTCGAGGAGGGAAAATAATGCTGTTTCTAAGATGGGAAGCTCATGCTTGAGGGCTCAGCCATAGTGTGTATTTGTGTTTCTGACTGTCTTTGCAGAAAGGGATACTCTGTCTCCCAGGATGCTCCTGTGCTTACGTTAGCATCATGTCGTTCTGAACCGTTAACCAACCTTTATTGAGATGTCAGGTGTTAAGGTAACAAGTGCTTTAATTCTCTGTAATTGTAACTGCATTAATGACGTTACTTAAAAGTTTTCCCCAACACTGATTAAAACAGGAAAATTCTGGGTTGTGTGAATATGGTGATGTTTCTCCATCTGTAATCTTTGTCTGCTTTTTATGAATCACATTTCCTGTAAGGTCAATTAAAAGCAACAAAAGATGAACCTGAGAGTGAGAGGCCTGCGCCTTGTAAAGTGACTCATGGAAACTCTGCCTTGTTGTGAATGTATGAACATCACTCGACCACACACGCTCGCTATCTGATTTTTACAGTGCCACCACAGACTGCTGCAAGCGACTCTTCAATACTACCCCTCTTACTGACTGGGTTGCTTTTTTTGTGGAGGGAGATCTCTCTAAGCATCGTTCTGGACTACTTTTCTACTACTCGTTTTTTTTTTCGGTTGCTTACTAACCTTAAAGGGGACAGTGAGTGACGTCTGCAGGAGGAGCATGCACATACCGTAGGAGCAGATTCAGCTGACAGGTCCACGTCACTGCCTTTTCTTTCTTTATTTGCAATAGAGTACATCAGCACTGTTTCCCATTGTCATTCTCTATGACAATAAATAATAATATTGTATTCCTCTGGAATTATTGCTAGACATAAATGTAAACCTTTGTAAGGAATGATGATTTTTACACTGAGATGCAACATATGATTATCACATTTGAGGAAGAGATATTTAGAGCGCTAATAAAAAGAAGGGTTTATTAGATTTACTGCTGGGTGTCTTCAAGTGTAATCACATGTACTATATAAAAGATTTCTTTTCAATACAGCTCCTTGTTCTTGTTTTTGTTCCTGTTTATGTTCTACACGAGCAATCAAACCATCAGTGACAAGACTGGTTATTTCCATTTTGCACATTTTTATGCCTTAACCACTGTCATTGAGTTGGTGTCACACAGGATAATTAATGTCACACTGATTAATTAACATTTTTTGACATTTTCTTGAGCAAACATTCAGAATTAGATAAATCTGACTGTCAAAATAAATCAAGATTAGATTTTTAGGCCTAGAATCATAATCTATACACATACATGTGCATCTAAAAAATTTGAATATCATGAAAAAAATGTTTCCTGTGATTTAATTTAAGAAGTGAAACTGCCATTTATTCTATAGTCATTGGACAAAAAAATGAAATATTTAAGGACTTTTTTAAAATCCTGATTATTACGGCTTACAGCTTTCAAAAATCCACTATCTCCAAATATTAGAATATCACAAAACAGTCCACAAAAAGTATTTAAAATACAGAAATGTTGACCCTCTAGAAAACTGTTTATTTATGCACTCATTGTTAATTGGTTGAAGCTACTTTTGCATAAATTACTGCATCAGTGCGACATAGCATGGAGCCAAACAGTCCGTGGCACTGCTGGAGTGTTATGAAGCCCAGGTTGCTCTGATGGCAGCCTTCAGCTCGTCTGGATTGATGAGTCTGGTGTCTCTCATCTTCCTCTTGACATTTCCCCAGAGATTCTTTATGAAGTTTAGGTCAGACCAGTTGTTGATCAAGCAGAGTAACACCACTGACCTGACCACTGTCAGGAAAAGGAAATCAGTTTTTCCATAAACCTTCTCAGCAGACGGAAGCCTAAGGGCCTCCGGTCGACAGCTGATAGCATTGACTCTGGACTTGATAAAGACCAGTGGACCAGCAGTAGCAGATGACATGGCACCTCAAACCATCACTGAATGTGGAAACAGAAAACACTCTATTTTGAGCATCTTGGATCCTGTGCCTCTCAGACTCCGGACTCTAGGACCTTGATTTCCAAATCAAATGCAAAATCTACTTTCATGTGAAAACAGGACTTTGGACCACTGAGCAGTTGTCCAGTACTTTTCCTCCTTAGTCCAGGTGAGACGCTGATGATGCTGTCTGTAGTAGGATTGGCTAGACACCAAGAACACAACATTTGTTTCCCATTTCCTGTGTGTGGTGGCTCTTCTGATTCCAGCCTCAGTCCACTCCTTGTGAAGCTCCCCTCAGTTTTTGAATCTGTTTTGTTTGACAATCCTGCGAAGGCTGAGCTCATCCCTGTTACTTGTGCACCTTTTCTTACCACACTTTTCCCTTCCAGCCAACTTTCCATGAATATGCTTTGATGCAGTCTCTGAGAGAAGCCTGCCCTCTCAGCTTTGACCTTCTGTGGCTTACCCTCCTTGTGGAGGATGCCAATGATTGTCCTCTGGACATTTGTCAAGTCAGCAGTCTTCCCCATGATTGTGGTTGTGTATACTGAACCAGAGTGACAGAGTGAAGGCTCAGGAAACAATTGCAAATTGGACTTTTCCACAATATTCTAATATTTAGAGATAGTGGACTTGGGATTTTTTGTAAGCTGCAAGCCGTAATCATCAAGATTAAAACTTTTTTTTTTTTTTTTCTCCAGGGAATCATCCCAAGCAAATCATGTGTCTCCTTATTTTCCAGACAGTCCCATAGATCTGACTGAACCAAAGCAGAGTAGTCTCAAAAAAAACAAATGTATTTACTCTGAGACTGATCTGACTCCATAAATGTCAGTCTAACAAACATCATGCTCCACTCTCACTTTAATCTGGCCATAGAGAAAAGTGGCCTGACGCTCATTTGTCAGAGCAGAGAAAGGTAGTCTGCAGCCCTCTTGTGGTCGAGAGGGGACTTGCAGGTAGTCCACCCTCTTGTAATCAGCAGCGGCCTCTTTCTCCATCAAACAGGACTGAGCAAAATTTTCATGGTGGCACACTTTGCAGTGATGCTCCTTTGAATGCTGCCTAAAGTCAGCGCTAACGGTAAAAATGGAGGTGTAATCACAAGTTAAAGTCTCGGAGCAGGAAGGAGGAACTGGATTGGTGGTGTTGAGGGTGCTGGGGTTGCTGCCTTTGCTGTGTTCTCCCTCTGCTTTTAACTCCCCTCCACTGTCAACAAAGACCCCAAGACATGCTCGGATTTTCTGCCTCAGTCCCCAGAGAGCGCACTGGAAATGCTTGCTGAGGAGAGCATACAGAAGAGGATTGATGTCAGAGTTCAGTAGTAACAGCAGGTACAAAAAGGTGATGGCAGAAGGTGGAACAAGGGTGGACTGGCCTGAGATTGCCGTTTCTGCAGCCTGAACCATGGCAATACATATGAAAGGAGTCCAGCAGAGTAAGAAGGCTAAAATGACCAGGAAGAGACGCAAAACTCCATGTTGGCTGTAGTGATGAAGGGCCAGGAAGGAGAAGAAATGTCGGGGTGTTGACTTACTCTGCTGTGAAGTAGAATCAGGAAGAAAAGAGTTGATATACATTCCTTGTTCCCTTCTGATCTCAGACACAAACTCTCCACTTAAATGATAAATCAGTCTGGAGGGGCAGCATTGTTCAGATAAGGATGTGTTTGGAATCCTGCTGCGCTGCATAGAGCCTTCTAATGTATGAATCCTTCTTGCATGGCTGCGTGCAACCTTAACAATGTTCACATAGCAGAAGAGGATGACCCCTGCAGGTATGAAGAAGGAGAGAGAAGCCATAAATGCTGTGTAGCTAGGACTGCTGGCCCAGTTGACTGCACAGCTATACATGGGAACCACATAACTGACTGAGCCCCAGCCGAGCAGAGGAGGGCAACTGGTGAGCAGAGCCTGCATCCAGATCCATATCACCACAGCGCAGGTCCTCCACAGGGTGCAGCGGGAGCTGTAGCGCAGGCAGTCCATGATGGAGTGGTAGCGGTCGAGGGCGATAGCAGCTAAAGTCAGGACAGAAGCTGTGCAGTAAACAGATGAGGTGTAACCCACATACAGACAAAGGCCCTGCAAGACAGAGAGAGACAAACCCAAAGAGAGTGCATGTGATGAGACTCTGGGGGATTTCTTGCCTTTTTTAAATCTAATACATTATTAAGAAAGCATGTGTATGTTGTGTTATATTATGTATTTTTATCTATTATGTAATTGGTTGTTTCTTTTACCAATTCTGGATGCATGAGTGGAATGTGCTGAATGTGCTGAATGTGTTGTCTGTGCAGCAGACCCCTCTGCCCAAGACAAATTTCTCCCAAGGGAGACAAATAAAGACACTTTGACTTGACTTTGATGTGCAATAATAAAAATGAATACATTTTTTTGGGTTAGGAACTGGCTTAAAATCTTATTAGCAAAATATGAATAAAGTTATATTATACACAATTTCACAACAGATAATGTCAAGGAACTCATTATAATAAAGTGATGATGCTTCTCTAGTATCCTAATGGCTGTTTTACTAAGGTTTTGTTTAATCCAGACTTTTAAGACTCCTTTATTAGAGGGGGGGACTGGCAAGATAACTCACAACACAAACTGATAAATGACACACCATGCTATGCAATGTGATATACCATAAAACATAATGTGATAACAAAACAGTACTGTACAATACACTCTGATATGATAGGATGCAATAAGACACAAAACGTTATGATGCAATACTACATGGCACGCCAGGTGGATTCGCACATCCATTGGGAAAACCACTGATAGACAGCGTTTGGGAAAGGGCAGAGCCTTTGAAAAAATACTCAGAGGGTGACTGGATGAACGTTCTGTCTGTTACATCTTTACGGGCCAATCAGAGCAACAAAACACGTGACGTAGCCGCTACCCAGCTGCGCACCTGCGCCCCTACCAAAGGAGTAAACTCAATAAAGAACTGCATAACATCACGAACCATGGCGACCGTAGAAATGTCAGTACACGACTTTTGTCGTTTTTGAAAGGAACACTATATGATATGATAACATTTAAGACTGATAACAACTAGTAGGATGCAATATGCTATGATATGATAAATGGCTGATGATAACAGTGAGTTCTTTTCGTGGGCTTGGGTATCCCATTTCATTTGGGATATGGTATTTACATACATGCAGAGAAACCTGGCATGATAGAATAGGATAGGATAGGATAGGATACAATACAATACGACACATACTAAAAGTGACTTGGGCTAAAACTGCATTTCTATTATCACCTTTATACACTGCCTGGCCAAAAAAAAAAAAGTCACCACCAAAAAAAGGTCCCACACTCTAATATTTTGTTGGACCACCTTTAGCTTTGATTACAGCAAGCATTCGCTGTGGCATTGTTTCAATAAGCTTCTGCAGTGTCACAAGATTTATTTCCATCCAGTGTTGCATTAATTTTTCACCAAGATCTTGTATTGATGATGGGCGAGTCTGACCACTGCGCAAAGCCTTCTCCAGCACATCCCAAAGATTCTCAATGGGGTTAAGGTCTGGACTCTGTGGTGGCCAATCCATGTGTGAAAATGATGTCTCATGCTCCCTGAACCACTCTTTCACAATTTGAGCCTGATGAATCCTGGCATTGCCATCTTCGAATATGCCTGTGCCATTAGGGAAGAAAAAATCCATTGATGGAATAATCTGGTCATTCAGTATATTCAGGAAGTCAGCTGATCTCATTCTTTGGGCACATAATGTTGCTGAACCTAGACCTGACCAACTGCAGCAACCCCAGATCATAGCACTGCCCCCACAGGCTTGTACAGTAGGCACTAGGCATGATGGGTGCATCACTTCACCTGCCTCTCTTCTTACCCTGATGCGCCCATCACTCTGGAACAGGGTAAATCTGGACTCATCAGACCACATGACCTTCTTCCATTCCTCCAGAGTCCAATCTTTATGCTCCCTAGCAAACTGAAGCCTTTTTTGCATACCAATGATTTGACCCCAGACTAACATCTTTTCCACAACCACAGGATGTGTCTTTCGACATGGTTGTTTAAGAAATGAGAAGTTACTCATTGCATCAGCTGGGGTTAAATAACTTGTTGCCAGCTGAAGGATAATCGCCCATGCAGTAATTATCCAATGGGAGGCTCGTACCTATTTGCTTAGTTAAATCCAGGTGGTGACTTTTTTTTTTGGCCAGGCCATGTATATACACATAATAAATCCTGACACTGTGTAAAACTCTTGTCATAGCATAACATGAATAATGGAAGAGGCCAGCTTCAAGTCAAGCTAGACATTAATGTTGTGATGTTACATTACTGAGAAGCTTGCAGTTTTACTTACAGAATAATCCACCCATCCACGATCCATGATTGACAAAGCAACAAAAGGCATCACTCCAACACCCACCAGGAGGTCACTGATGGCCAGGTTCATGATCAGCACCGATGTCACAGAGTGGAAAGTCTTTGTTGCAGCCACAATAACAATGACAAGTATGTTACCTACACAGAAAAAAAACACATAATAGTGAAATTTATCAGGCTAAATTGATCCTAGAGCAATGAACAACACATACAACTCTGCAAAAATGTGATTTAAAAGATGAACTCAGAAAGCTGTTGGTGCTTAAATGGAGTAAACGGAAGCTCTGAAACCATAATTTATCAATCATCCTTATAAAGCAAGGACATTTTATGAGCTGATGTTCCTCTAAACAGCATTTGTGTGAACTTATCTGAGAAAATAAGGTGAGTAGCAATCAACATTAAAGAGTCTATATGATGAAAATACAAAAACACAATTCGCTACTTTAACAAAACCAGGTGAAATCAGTATGCCTGTACCTGTCACAGCTCCCAAACACATCAGCACCGTGACGATCTCCAAGACCAGCTGGGCCCACCCGGAGACACCGAGCCCTACGTCCTCTGTCCAGCTTGTGTTGACCGCTGACGCAGCCTGCAGAGAGGACCTGGGCCCGGCCTCCATGTCCCATTCAAACTGCTGTTGTCCTCACATGATGAGACTCTGCACACAAGTGACTTGATGAAAAAGACATGAGTGTGATCAGATGTGCTCCCATCTGCCCTCCCTCTGCTCGGACGGTCTCCAGGTGAACCAGACTAAAAGCGGAAGGAGGAGGATGCATGAACGTAGCTTTTAACCCCTTCTTCATGCATCTCTTGCAGTAATAAATGGGAAAGTAATACAAACATATCATGCACAAACATGTCAGAGTTTATTTATTCAGACTTATAAAAAGTTTCCAATATAAAAACAACAAGCTGCATTAAAATAAAAACATCAGAGGGAGAAAATTAAGCCTGTTGATAAAGCAGCATTATGTATGACAGTCTCCAGGGTGTGGAGGTAATAGTCCAGTCCTGGTGCTCTGAGGTGAAAATTAATTGCTCACATAAACAAGACACTTCCTCCTCAAAGGGGAAAATTTCCATTAATGCTGCTGCTCTGCTGACACAGAGATAGCTTCATTAATATCCCAGCATGCCCAGTGGAATATTTAAATGCAATAACTGGAGCCGATCACTATTCATAGCTCTCATTAAGGCATGTCAAAAGTATCCTACTGAGGCCTGCTGACCACATTAAAAACACTGGGTGATGCATCTTCGTATGTCCTGTACATCTCGAGCAGCACAAGTCGACATCCAGAGGTCACATCCCTACGTCCATGACTGCCATTTTCGTTTTCAGTTTGGGTTTGCCTGAGTTGAACTTGAGGTGAGGTGTTGTCGCGTATACTCCCAAATCAGCAGTGCAGCGCTGACATGAACGTTGAGCGAGCGGATGACTCCTTGTTGAGGGATCTCCACACACACGTCCAACATTTGGAGTAAGTTGGCAGGAATTCCTTCGCGTTCATTGCTGCACAAAGAAAAAGGTAAGAAAAGAAAGTCCTGATCATGTACGCTTGATGTCAGCAAGTAGCATTCAGTCAGTATGTTTACATGCACTTAGAAAAAAATTAATGACCCTGTTAGAATGAGTACATTTACACTTTAAAATGCATGTAAACACATTAAGCCAGGCATACACTGACAGATTCTTTCACCAACAATTACAGTAAACAGGTGCATCTCAAAAATTAGAATACCATGTAAAAGTTTTTTTCATTTCCAGTGATTTACTTCAAAAAGTTAAACTTCCATAAATTCTAGATTAATCTCATACAAAGTGGAATATCATGAGACTTTTTTGGCTTTGATCTTGATTTTTCCAGCTTACAGCTCATGACAATAAAAACTCCACAATATATTAAATATTAGAATATTGTGGAAAAGTACAATTTGCAAAGGTTTCCCCAGCCTTTACCTTCTCTTTAGCACACACAACCACTATCATTGGGAAGACTGCTGGCTTGACAAATGTCCAGAGGACAATCATTGGCATCCTCCACTAGAAGTGTAAGCCACAGAGGGTCACTGCTGAAACTGCAGGCTGTTCTCAGAGGCTGTATCAAAGCAAATTCATGGAAAGTTGACTGGAAGGGAAAAGTGTGGTAAGAAAAGGTGCACAAGCAACAGGGATGAGCTCAGCCTTCAGAAGATTGTCAAACAAAGCAGATTCAAGAACAAGAGCTTCACAAGGAGTGGACTGAGGATAGAGCCAGTGGATCAAGAGCCACCACACACAGAAGAGTCCAGGAAATGGGCTACAAGTGTCAAGGTCTTAGTGTTGAGCCAATCCTGAACCACAGACAATGTTGTCAGCTTCTCACCTGAACTAAGGAGAAAAAAGTCCTGTTTTCAGACAAAAGTAAATTTGGCATTATATTTCGAAATAAAAGCTCCAAAGTCTAGATGATGATCGGAGAGGCAGAGAATCCAAGGCGCTTGAAGTTTGGTGTTTCTGTTTCCAGTCAGTGATGGTTTGGGTGCCATGTCATCTGCTGCTGTTGGTCCACTGTGCTTTATGAAATCCAGTCAACACTGTCAGCCATCTACCAGGAGATCTTGGTGCACTTCATGCTTATATCTGCTGAGATGCTACA
Source organism: Cheilinus undulatus (assembly GCF_018320785.1). NCBI lineage: Eukaryota > Metazoa > Chordata > Actinopteri > Labriformes > Labridae > Cheilinus > Cheilinus undulatus. The sequence goes on along the minus strand of NC_054870.1, from coordinate 46,745,159 downwards.
TGGAGATACTGATTTCCTTCTCCAGCAGGACTTGGCTCTTGTCCACAGCGAAGCCAAAACTACCAGAAAGTGGTTTGCTGACCATGGTTTTACTGTGTTTGATTGGCCAGCCAACTGGTCTGACCTGAACTTCAAAGAGGATCTTTGTGGAAATGTCAAGAGGAAGTTAAGAGGTTGAAGGTTGCTATATGAGCAACCTGGGCTTCATAACATTCCAGCAGTGCCACGGACTGATTGGCTCCATGACACGTCATATAGATGCAGCAATTTGTGCAAATACAGAGCAGAATTTTCCAGAGGGTCAACATTTCTGTATTAAATGGCAGATGACAACAGTGAGTTCTGTAATCCTTTTTTTGGACTGTTGATTTGTGATATTCTAATATTCTGAGGTGGTGGATTTTTTGTTTTTTTGAGCTGTAAGCTGTTATCATCAAGATTGAAACAAAAATAAGTCTTGAAATGTTTCACTTTCTGTGAGATTAATCTAGAGGAAATGGAAGTTTCACTTCTTGGAAAAATAAACTTTATATGATATTCTAATTTTTGTAGATGCACCTGTATTTTCACATGATTTAAAGACACTTGTGTGGTTGCTGCAAATCAACAACTTGAACCTCCACTTATGATGTCCATCTAACTTTATAGCTCTTGTTTACTAACATGGCCATGGCTGTGTTTGTTGTGCTTCCTCCTTCAGTCAGTTGCTTACTGATTGGCTATTGCTCTGTTTCACATAACAATCCTGCTCATGCCTGCTCAGCTGTCCTCAGTGTTCCCCACACATCAGGACTTCTGATCCTGAACATGCTTGATATTTTGATCTCGGATCAGTGCGGTTCTGATTTTCCTCAGAGCAGATCAGAAAGGGAAAGACCACTCTTTACACAGCTCACATCACCAGAAAATCTAGAGATAATCTTAAGAACCAGCTGTTAGGAGGACATTTGACTTTGGGTGGAAAAAGGGAATCTGACACAAAAGCAGCACAACTATATTGTTCTGTTTCCTGCTTTAGTCTGCCAAAAACTGTACTAAACTAAACTTCCTGAAGATGGACTAATACCTAAATAATGTGATTTTGTTGTGCATGTATGCAGCTTAATCAGACTGGACTGGACTAGGCATTCTGTGCATGCATCACTGGTAATGCCTAGGGCCAAGAATAAAACAAATTAAACATTGCTTCAGATTTTTAAGACATACAACCTCAATAAGAGCTATTAATCACTCCTGAAAAAACAACATAGGAAAAGGAAACTTGTATCATGGATATACAACTAGCTTGATTTTTCTATGACTGTAACCATAGTAACCGACTTCCAGACATCTGATATAAAACTTCAGACCATCTGTTTTCAGTCAAACACTACTGCGCCATATTAAACCAAACAACATTTCTAGTAATCCGTCTATTTATCTTAATGATGCTGTTCCATTAGTTTAATTCAAGAGCCAAGAGAGTCCTTCACAGTTCTCACAAATATGAGTGATGATCTTTTTTACACAGATGTTTAAAAAGCTCAGACCAAAGAATAATCAGCTGAACATACGTTGAGATCCATCAATATGGGCCATGCACAGCTAACATAAAGAGCTAATGAGCCTACAGGGGGGGCCACACATTAAGAGAGCGCAATTTGATGAGCTACACTTATCATGAGTGCCACCGGGTGAGATAATGGCGAACTGATGAGAGATTTAAGGATGGGCCGTGCTGTGCTGGCGAGAGCACAGCTGTGAATGTACTCGAGATTCAGCTCATATACAGATTGTTTAAGTTTACTGCCCTGCTTGCACCCATGTGACCCAATTGGAGCTACAACGACCAGCTGATTGTTAGAAAATTAATCCACAACTGTCGTAATAATTCATTAATGGCTTCATTTTACAAGCAGAAATGACAAACATTTGCTGGTTTTATACTACAAAATTTGAAGATTTGCTTCTTCACTTTGTAACGATTGAGGGTAAATAAAGGATGTAAATTTAATATGTTCTGGACTGTTGCTAGGAAGAAAAGAGGCACTTTGAAGACAACGTGTTCAAATCTTTGTAAATGTCACTTGCTTTTGTCACAATATGTTTTTACATTCTAAAAGGTTAAGACACTAAAAATCATTCATGAAATAGTTTTTCAATAGTCTATATAAAAGTTAAGTTCATAACCTCCTGCCTGGACTACTGTAATGGAGTCCTGTCTGGAGTTCCCAGCAAAACCCTGGACAGGCTTCAGTACGCCCAAAACTCTGCAGCTAGAGTTCTCACCTGCACTAGACCCTGGCAACACATCACTCCGACCCTCATCCACCTCCACTGGTTCCCTATCAAGTCCCGTATCAACTACAAAGTCCTCCTCCTCACATACAAATCTCTCCATGCTCTGGCTCCCCAGTACCTTTCTGATCTCCTCCATCCATACACACCATCCCGCAACCTTCGATCTTCAGACACCGGCCTACTTTCCATGCCCAAAACCAAACTCCGAACCTATGGAGACAGAGCCTTCAGTGCTGCAGCTCCCACCCTCTGGAACACTCTTCCTGCAGACATTCGTAGCGCTCCATCTCTGGACATTTTCAAAAAAATGTCTCAAGCACCACCTGTGCACCACAGCCTACAGTCTTCACTAAACCACCCCTACACTCATCCTACCCCTCACATAGTTTGTCCATGTCTATGTGTTCCTGTAAAGCATCCTTGGGTTTCTTGAAAGATGCTATATAAATTCAATATATTATTATTATTATTATTATTAAGTGAAGCTCTCGTGTACATAGTAAATAAAACTACAACCCTACACAGACAAAGTAAATACTGTACGACCCAAAGGTTTCAGAATATTTAGGAAAACTTCAATTTAAAAATCTTGAAAGTTTCTACAATATTTGAAATTAATGATATATGTCTAATATGTCTTTAGAAATTTTATTTTTATCTTAATTATTGCTGAAAAAATCCTGGAATAAAAAATGCTTGATAATTCTTGAAAGTTTTAAACCTATTGAAAATTAAAGGAAATTTCCTAGCTATTTGTTTGGAAAATTCTTAAAGAGTTCATGAAAATTTAAAATAAAAATGCTCTAATTCCTATTGAAATTTCCTAAGATTTAAAAGATTTCCATAACAAAGAAAACCCCAAAATCCATAAACTTATCCATTTAAATTCACCAAAATAACTATAGAAAATTTTAATTTAAAAGAAAAAAATGAAATTGTCGAAAAAAATATTCACAAAAAAATCCATGAAGATTCAGAACCTTTGATTGGGTTTCAGACACACAAAAAAAAATAAAAAATCAAGAATTAGAATGAAAATTCTTGAAAGTTTTTTGTTGTTCAACCGGCTGAAAATTCCAGGAATTTTCCTAGAAATCCATGTGGAAATGATTAAGAATTCCCTAAAGTTCATTAAAATAAAAAAATGCTTAAATTCTGATAAAGATTTCCTAAGATTCTAAAAGATTTCCATTACAAAAATCCTGAAACTCAAAAACACTACATTCAATTTTACAAACAATACTATGAAAAATGTATGATTAAAAAGAAAAAAAAATTGTTATAAAATATTTACAAAAATTAATTAAAAATTAATTAAGACTCAAAACATTTCAACTGGATATTACTGAAAAAAAAAATCCAAGGATTAGCTTGAAAATTCTTGAAAGTTTTTTTTCTTAAATCCATAGAGAATTCCTGGAAATTTCCTAGATTTTTTTGAAAAGTCTTAAGAAGTGCATGAATGTTTAAAACAAAAATTCTCAAATTCTTATTGAGATGAGATTCAAGAAATGTCCATTAAAAGATATCTTGAAAAATCCTAGACATATTTACAATGAAAATTTGGAAAACGAAAGCTAAAAAATTGTCCCTAAAAAACTCAGGAAGATTTAAAATATTTCAGCTGAAAAATCATCACTGCATAATCTTGAAAATCCTTGAAAATTTCACTGAAAATCCTCTTAAATATTTTATTACAAAGTTTTAGGCCTAAAAGTTGCAATGTCAGAAAATCAGAAGAAAATGTTTTCTATCATTCTGTGTGTTTATTTTTTGCTGCAGTTGTTAACATTCAGCTTGAATAAGTCTTCTCCTTGCACCCATATTCGTACACATATTTATATTTCTGTCGTCTCTATTTTACACAGTATTTATCCAGTCTTTTAAATGTTCTCTTACTGTTGCTGATGCATGTTCTATTATTGATTTATAATTTAAAAAGATGAATAAAAATGTTTTTTTTTTCTCTCAGACTATAGTAATGGATTGATGATCTTTCTTCAATCGCCTCTTCTTACATATAAGTAGTTCATTTCTTTCTGGGAGCAAATAAAACTTAAATCTGAAAGTTTGGTCTGAAGAACAACGCCTACCTTGTTATTGTTACAGAATTTATGCTGCTGAAGGATCGTTAATGTCTTTCTTTTTTTTTTTTTTTTTTTTTTTGTGCCCAAAGGCTGCTGCACGTTCTGCTGCTGAGAGGATGTTGGCAGATAGGTGGAAACTGCTGCACTCTCTATTCATAAGTGGATTCACTCTTTAATAGAGATTTAATCTCTGTAACAGGGGTGAACACGCCTGGCTGTACCTTATTCCCTGATTTACTCTTTATAAACGCCATTTAAGATGTCTTGTATAGTGAGATTAAAAGTCAAATCCAAACGAAGTGGTATGTTTAGGGGATGGTAAATGTGCAGGTGAATCCTGTATGTGTTTTTTGTTTCTTAGGTGGATGCCATGCTACTAAAAGAAGTCACTTTAGGATGCACACCTTCAGGGCTGGATGAAACTAACACAGATTAAGGACACAGTTTTGGGGGATCTTGTCGACTAAACTGATGAGAGCAGCATGGAGCATTGGCAAACAAAAAACTACAAGAGTATAAGACAAAGGGTTTCCTGCTGCTGTCATCAGACTGCTTGTATTGCATTGTGTATTTCATTTCCTGCGCTCTCCTCCTCAGAGAGAACCAATTACAGCCCAGCATGTTCAGACACGTTCACTCTGTGGAGAGCAGAAGCTTAGGAGAACGCTCAAAACCTGAGAGATAACGTTAAACAGCCCCGTCAGCTCGTACCTTAATCTAGAGCCACAAGGGCACAGGAAGGCAGAAGCCTGCATACATTTATGAACACCTGGCTGTGTAGGCTACCGCTCTGATGGAAAAACGAGCATCTAACTCTGTTCATACCCCAGGAGGAGCAGCGTCTTCTCAGGGAACTGGTAGTCCTGGAGGCTTTGGCTGTTGGCAGTCTGCTCCACTCCCACTATACAGTAACCTTCACTCTTCTTCATCTGCAGGAAGTCAGTGAGCTCTGCAGGCTTCACCTGCACAGGAAACATTTAGAATGATTTCATTTTCAAACAGTGAGGGTACACAAAGTGGATAAGATACATTTTAAGCCCAGACAATTAATTTGACATATCTGTAACTATCTCAACAGTAAGATTATTTCTGGCAACGTACCTCTAACAGAGGAAGCCAGAGCTCAGATGAGACACTCAGGGACTGAAAGTGTTTGTCACTGACGTGGCGGAGGCTGTCCAGAACCAGAGCGCTGGCACCAAAGATCTCACAGGTCCTGCACAGACCTGGGAAAAACAATGAGGAAACAAAAGAGAACAAAGCAGTGACATCAATCTAAATATGTGCTTTTATTTGCTGTTATCACCATGTGGTTGATGATATGGGTACTTATTTTACACCTAAATAGCAATTAGTCTTGAATCAAACACATTTAACAGCCTGTCTGCTACGCTATATCACCAAGCTGCTTCAAGCTTGTCCTGTCCTAGGTCTTCTGTATGCCTTCCTTATTTGAGGGAATGTTTTAATTGTAGTGCTATGTAGGATCATCAGGAGGCAGCAACGATCTTTTGCAGACTTAATCAATACAACTTGACTTAAAAAAACACATAACAGACAGGCCCAGTTTCAATGTCCACACTCACTGACTTTGAGGCCTTGAGGGCTTAGGGCTGTCCCACTGTCAAATCATAAAGTGCGTGAGGGATCTCTTGCAGACTTTTTGAGCCCTTCATGCATCGTGAGTGGAACATTTGCAGATTTAGGGTCTTTACACACTGCGCCCATTATTTTCGGATCCGTAATCTGAAAAAAGTCACGCACTCTGACTTTACACACTGAGTCTGATGCGTTTTTGTGTGCCTTCACTGCGGAAACTTGTAGAATGTGGCAAATTATTTCGTCCTGAAAGTCTGTGGCTTGTCACTTCCTTAAAATCCCGCGGATCCATCCATCCATCCTGTCAGAGAGCTTCATACAGCACTTAGAACTTTTCAGTTCTGTCTCTGTTATGACCTGTGAATAGGCTACATACGTATGCCTTTATCTGTTGTATCCATGGCTGATATCCACGTAATACATGGGCAAACTACAGTGTTTAAAGTGAGGTTTCGGTGTGAGAAAGGGAGAGAGAGAGGGGTTGGGCGGGGGTGGGCGAGCAAGAGAGAATAAAGCAACAAGTGTTGATCTGAATCATCAATCACCCATCTATCTGTTATATTTCCATGGTTGATATCCACATAATAAATGAGCAAATTTTGGTGTGTAAAGTGAGCTTTTGGTGAGAGAGAGAGAGAGAGAGCGAGAGAGAGAGAGAGGAGGAGCCGGCAGGGTGAGCTAGAGGAAGCAGTGGACACTGTTTTAAATCATCAATCTACCATCCCACTAACATGGGAATATCTAAGGTTTAGCGCTGTATTTATACAAAAAAATCTCAGGCAACAAAGAATAATGCAAAAGTAATGTAACTAGTAGCTAAAAGTAACTAGTTACTTTAAGCTGTGAGTTAAGAGGCCATGTAATGCATTACTTTTTGTAAATAACTTGTAATGTGTCATGGAGTAACTTCCCTAACACTGGTCACCAGCAAACAAAACTAGCAGCTGTTTTGATGTTTTGGGGTATTTTTGTCATTTTGATAGAATTAACAGGATATGAATATGTTAATTTTTTGAAATTTGATAAGAAATTTTAGGGGGCATTTGCTTGAAATATTGGGAAAATCTGATATTAAATTTTCATGGAAATTTTAGAGAATTGGCTTGGTATTTTTGAAGTATTTCTTAATAGAAATTTTGGGGATATTATTCATATTTTGTATTTAAGAAAAATAATTGGTAAATATTTTGGAATTTGGGATATTTTGTGAGGTGTTCTTTGAAATTTTCAAAATAATATTATGGGAATTTGTTTGGATATATCGGCGTATTTTCTGCCAATTTGCAATGTTTGGCCCTTGACCTATAAATGTGCATTATCAAACATGCTGGAAATCCATCCAACTAGTCGGGACAGTTATTGCCCTCCTGTTTTCTGCAAATCAATGCATGATCAGACTCAAATTCAGGCTAACTCACATGTGAGTGTTGCAACTCAAAATTCGTGTCTAATCGGCTCAACATTTCACAGTGTCTTTTGAAGCAACTCTGTTTAACTGTGAAACCCAAAAAATCCTGTTATGTCAGTTCTTCTCAATATTACACGAATCAGAGAGAAACTACAGGGGCTTTTATTCAAACAAATATTTCCTCATTACAAAGTGAAGTAATGTAAACAGTAGTGCTTCTGCTTACCTCCTAAATTTGTAGGCTTGTCAATGAGTGAGGCTACCACCAGCAGAGCACCATGAAGTTTGCCCAGTCGAGCAGCCCGCTGCTGGGGAACCAGCTGAAGTTCAGGCTCCTGCTCCTGGATCCCTAACCTCCAGGGAGTGATCTTCTTCTGCACCTCGGCCCAGCGATCCTCCTTACTCTGTTCACCTGAGCACACAAACACAGGCAAAGGTTAGGATGTATAAAAGTAAGCAGTCATAGATCTTGTGAGAGGCGCTGCTGTACCTTTGTCTTGCTGGATCCAGTCTCCAGGCTGTAGCTGGCTCAGGTCAGGAGATGGATTTCTCAAACACAGAGAGGACCTCTCAGAAAAACCCGGATACTCCTCAAACTTCCAGGGAGGGATCCACTCATCATCAGCCACCTCTGACAGGCTGGGAAAACTATAAAATATGGTCTGGGGAAGCCAAAACAAGGAAAGAAAACAAGTTTAGTACATCATATGATTAGATTCAAGCAGGTTTTCTGCGCAAGGCTAAAAAGCACTAGCACACCTCAACGCTGTAATCCCTGATAGGATGAAAAGCACCAAAGAAGAAGTGCTCCTGAATCCTCAGCCAGTTCTTATTAGCATTTCTAAACATGGAAAGAGAAAATATACACTCAGCTTAATACATAATCATTGTACAATAGGAGTAAAGAAGTTACTGTACAGACTACCAGCTCTCACCCGGTGTTCTGCATGGCCTCAGCCTGGTTCAGACATGCCTCGATGACAGTGGACAAACCTCCCAAACCACAGTCCCCTTCCTCCACCATGACCTCCTTCGCCAGGCTCCACACTCTCTTCAGGGCCAGTAAGGCGTACAGACGCACGCTGAAGTTGTGGTTGAAACACCACTGCAGGATGATATCGAGGGCTTTACGCAACTGAGCAGCCTTTAAACACATGAGGGCAAGAAGGACAAAGGATTTTTGCTATTTTCTTACATTCAAGCTTGCTTTGTGTCTTATTTTCTACATGCATTCAAAACTGAATACTTCCCTATGTGTATATTCACAAAAATAAAAACTGATAATACATTAAGAAGAAAAAGGTTGCAATTCTTATTTGGTTTTCTTTCCATTTCTTGGTACAAAACAATGAAAGAGATTATGGTGGTTACTGCATTTTAAAGTGGTACATTTTTCCTTTCTATTTTTATTTACCTTTTAATTAAATACTCCTGACACCCTGCATGAACACATGAGAACAATACATTTTGTCTTTCCTTCAATTAAGAAGTAATTTCCGCTATAAATTTTTTTAGATAAATTTCAACAATGTCCATTTATATTTAAGTAATTTGTTTGAAATGTTAGGAAAATTTCATATGAAAATTTCACAAATTTTCATGGCAATTTTGAGGAATTTGTTTGGATATTTTTGAAATTGGCTTAGAAATTTCCAAGTATTTTTCATGGAAATTTTGGGGATATATTCATATTTTGGTGGGTTTCATTGGAAATTTTGGAGAAAATGTGCTTATACTTTTTATACAGAGAGTTGTTTGGATTTTTGGTCCAATTTAATTCAATTTGAATTTTTCATGCATTTTCATGGAAAGTTGGGAAATACATAGGTAATCTAGGGAAATTGATTTGATTTTTGGTGTGAATTTGATCTGAATTTTTTGGTATTTGTTTAATTTTTTTCTAATCTATCTTGTAAATTGATTGGGAATTTAGTTTTTGGATGTCCTTTAGAATTTTCAGTGATCATTTATAGAAATTTTGGGGAATTTGTTTTTATGTTTAGGGATAACTTTTGTCATTCTGTTAGAAATAACAGGATATGAATGTGTAAATTAAAAAAATTCTAAAATAAATTATCAAATTCCCATAAATGTGTACATTTATGGGAATTTGATAAGCAATTTTAGGGGAGATTTTCTTGAAATTTTAGGACACTTTTTTTTTTACAATAAAGTGATAAAGTTAGAGAAAAAACTAAAGGGGATATTTGACAAATGTTGGAGTACTTTCTATGGAAGACTTGGGAAAATATGTTTGGGAATTTTCACAGTTAGGTCATTTCTTTGATATTTTGGGGATTTGTGGGGATTTTGAAAAGGAAAATTTCCAAGAAATTCAGAACATTTGATCTTTCATCCATTATCAAAATACCAAGAAGAATTATGGCATCGTATCTCTTAATGACTGACATTTCTTACTGACTGAAGACCCTAAACAACTGACCAACTGGCTGACACATATCCCAAACATCCGCTTTAAAACCAATCCAGTGGTGGATTGTCTGCAGAAGCAGGACTTTCAGGAGTTTTTTAGACATCATTTTGGGTAAAAACTCATTCTTGTTCAAAGACAAGGCTGAGGTTTTAAACTTATCAAGTCCTGCTGATCCCAAATAATAGGGAGAAACTAAAAATGCATTCCTAACAAAAGCTCAGGCCTCAGGATGTTAAACTGCAAAATTTTACGTGCTGTTTTTGGACCTTTATTTGCCAGATTTCTCCTCCTTGTAAAAAAGTCAGTTCATTCAGTTTGTTTGTTGATGTGCTCAGTCCTAAAAGGCAAAATAAAGTATTTCAAAAGCACAGAGTACACAAGGGTAGAAACTGAGAAGCAACCCCAGAAGAACAGGGAGTGATTGGAGACTACTCTTCAAAGGCTTTACCTTTCGCGTGAGCAGAGGAAGGATGACATTGAAATGAACCAGCACTGACAGGAAGGTGCAGACGCTCGTCTTTGTCTTTTCATGATCCTGTGCAGAAAAGATGTTTAATAATTTAACCATTTCATCTTATTGCAGGATTGTCTAGTGTCCAGGCTCAGAGCTCACCATGCTGAAGCAGTCCCAGAAGCTGTCCATGTGTTGAGGATGGTTGGCAAGGATCAGAATCATGGTCCACTCTATCAAATACTTGACTGAAGCCTGGTTGCTGCTGAATCCAGCTGCAAACACATGCTTCACTATGGAGGCAATAAAATCCTGTAAACACAGAAAAACACTTTGACTTTCTGAGGGATTATTCTGTGTGTGATTTTAAATATGACTGGGTTTATTTTACCTCTTTGAGTTTGGGCAGCAGCAGCAGTAGCGTTTGCCACACTCTGTTTTTGACACGATGTTGCAGGGAGTTGCTGTAGTAGCGCACTTTTGACTTTGATATGTCATTATCCTGGAGAGATGAGGGAGGGGGAGGATGGAAAATGGTGGGAAGTGTTGTTAAATTGGCTGGAACTGATGAATGGCTAATTATCTCCATGAAAAACACCCAGAGCACCGAGTGCAATTTAGAATATTTTATAGCAAAACAAGTAAAAGCTGCCATGCATGATTACAAGAAAACAGATTACATGTTTTAAAATCAGAGCCCTGTTTTGCTTTACATCTGCTATGTTAAACAGGGGATTTTAAAACTATATCTTAACGTTTTCACTATAAAATCTTATAGTTTTTAATTGGAAGACCTTAGAACAGGCCCTGGGACTGGGAAATGACCAAGATTTCTTCTTATAAGACTTTCAGAGGAGGCTGTCATGACAACAACATCAAAACATTGTGTTCACATAACTGTTTTCAAGCAAAATTTCATGAAAAACATCAACAAAACCTTTTAGTTTCATTTGATGCATCTGTGAGGAGAAGAACAGAACATTAATTGTTTTATTGTGGGTGTGATTTTTGCATTTCTTTTGGATTTTTACTGCTTGATAAACTAAGCTTTAAGTTCCAAAGCAAGATATGAATAGTTTTTGTTAATTTAAGCTTTCTCCTTGAAGCTGCTCACAATAAAAGAAGGCGTTCAGCTTCTTCCGAAGAAAGAGAAATAATCATTAGTTGTCTAATTCTGCCAAATTAAAATAACCATGAAAACATGAAAGTTTTGATGATTGGAAAAAAAATGACACTGCTGCTGCACTTAAGAAGAGAGAGGAACTGTCCAATATTAGGCTTTTGTCCTAAACTGCACATACATTAATTTAGTAGGGATGCTCGATGCTGAATTTTTTGCGGTCTGTTAGCCCCCCAATGCTAATAGTCAGTCGTGCCTCCTTTTTTGCTGGATAACAGTCTGCAGTCGTTGTTTGTAATAGTTAAGGTGGATAATTATTGATTATTGATTAATGAAATATGGAGAAGGGGTAGGATTAAATAACTGTGCACTTCTTCCCAATCCTTTTCCGATATGTAAAGAAAATCATTGCATCTGACACTCTTATATAGCGCTGTCTTGTTTATTTTGTGTAAAAGAATATGTATTTATTGTATTTGCTCTTTATTAACATATTTGAAATAAATTTCAAATGCTGTTGTGCTTGTATGTATGGCTGCTTATTGTCTGAATCATTCTTTACTGTGCTGCTGCTTTTCTTGGCCAGGACACTCTTGAAAAAGAGATTTTTGATCTCAATGAGGTCTTCCTGTTTAAATAAAGGTTGAATAAAAATAAATAACAAATAGAATAATGGGGATGATCCTTAAATTAAAATGAATGAATACAAATTGGTAAAACAAGGGGCTCTGTGATGTGCTAGCCCTGCTGTACCTGCATGGCTTCATTTTATGGCATTAAATATAACATTACAATTCCAGAAGTTTCCATAAATACATAAGTCTTGAAATGAAGATCTGTATAATATCCAAGGATCAAAACCAGTAATAATCAATAAAAATTACAACACTCTAAGCTGATTCTAGAGAACTTAAAGACGGTTGAATGCTTATGCAAGGTGCTGTAATCTACTGCCCACCTTCTTCAACAAATCCAGGACCACTTCCTCTATCAGTCTTTGATGCTGGACGTGGTTGAAGGAATCCAGGCGGATGAGGAAAGCCAAAGCACAAGTACGAGGAAACTGCTCATCTCTGTTATCACTGAAAAAACAAGAAGTTGAACTGTAAAAACATTTGCACAGAAAGAGAGGCCTCTTGTGGCAGTATTGTGAATTACAGCTGTAAAGACCAGAGCCACAGAGATACGGCTCACCTTATAACTGCAGCATTGGCCGAACACTCCTCCCCCAGCTGCTCCACATACGTTTGGACATCCTGGATAAGCCTTTGGAATAACAGGATATAATGTTTCAAAAGGGTAAGCACTGCACAGATATGAGGAATACTGCTGAGAGTTACCGTTGATCTCTCCTGAACACTGGACCGTAGACACAGGCCTCTGTTAGGATGTCGATGTGGCTGAAAACACTTGAAAACACAGTGTCATCGCCATCACGGCCTGTGGGCAGCCATGACTGGCAGCAGTGCTGGAGTAGCACACCGAACACACCACTCTTTGACTGAGACAGCTCCATCAGCTCTGAGGAAATCTGAAAACAATCACACAACAGTAGCACATAAATACACAATGAACACAGCACTGAACAGAAATTTAGTTGCTTTTGAGAAGGGATTTTGTTCTTTTCAATAGTTTAATGTCTTAATTTAGATGTAATTTCTCTTTTAGTGCTCTTAATTAGTCTTAATAACTCTGAAAAGAAAAACTATTCAATGTATTTGAATGCTTTATAAACACATTTTTATTTAAAAAATACCCTTCCACCTGTTTGAGTTTAATCACCTGTTTCAATGTGCTGGTCAGTGTGGGAGCCTGGGTATCCGTCATTTGGAGAAGGTCATGATGGTAGGCCATGGAGACAAAGCCTTTCAGGGCCAACCAGAAGTCGTGCGCATTAGTGCTGAGCCCCTGCACCAGCTCCCAACTCAGAGTTACAGCCTGGACACAGAGGGCCTCCTCATGGAGCACCAGCTGAAGTCAAAACAAGCCAAACATTCTTTATCACATTTTCCTCATTTTTGTCACATTTATTCACACTGTAACTGCAGGAAGGCAGGTTTTAACTCCAAACCTGTAATTTTAAAAGCCTGCCTCAGACTCACGTGTGGTAGCATTGTCTCCATAAAGGTGAGCACCGGCAGCACCAGGTCACTGGGCAGCAGGGACAGAGCCTCCATGCTGCAGCTCAGAGCAGCTTTCAGCATCTCAGACACTCTGGTCGTTTCTATAGACCCTTGTAACTCCACGGCTTTTATCAGGAAGCTCACACAGACCCACTGGTCCCTCATGAAATTCGCAGCAATGCGTCCCCAGTCCTGCACCAGCAGACTCTGCACACCTACATCACTTTGGATAAAACACAGACTTTATCATACCAGCAGTTACACTTACATTTTCAAAGGATTCTGAAAGATTTAAACTGACCTTGAGCAGTCTTCTGTGTTTGGTTTTTGCAGCCGTTTGTTGAAGTTTCCCAGATTTTGTGATGAAGGTGACATTTGAAAGAAGAAGTCGTTGAGTGATTTCAAGGCAGAAATGGTCTCTGATCTCATATCTGTCACTTCCTGTTCAAAAAGGCTGCAGACTGTAGCAAGAGTAGCCATGGCAGTCGCTCTAGCCACCTGGTTTGCTACAGAGTTGATCTGGCAGTGATAAAACAGAGTTAAATCACAAGCAACCATCAAATGACTAAAAATGTCTGAAAGTTCTGCCTCCACGGTCTCTCTTCCTACCTCCTGGCTTGGTTCTTGTAGGACTTTGAGGCTGTATCTGATGAGTTTAGGGAAATATGTCTGCTGAATTTTGTTTAGCTGTTGTGGTGCAGAGCTGCACACAAGCACCAGCTGTCTCAGGACACACAGATACAGCTCTGCCCTCTCCACATCAAACAGCTGTTGAGCAAACGGACAAAATAAACAGCACTTTAAACATCAGAGCCAGCTTTTGCTAATTAGTGTGACCTCTTTGACCTCTTGTTTACCTCGTGTAGCTCCCCAAACAGACGCCTCAAGATAAACTCCAAGATTGGATCGATAAGTTTAAAAACAAGCTTCTCCAAGGACATCATCACATCGTCCTCTGTGAAAAGAAGAGTTGGAAAAAGTAAACGCTACACACTCATAATAAGCTTTCCTTACGGTTATATGCATGGATGCTTTACCAAAGCCTGGACTGAAACTTTTAAACACAGAACCAATCATTGTATCAACAGTCAATAAAACAGAAGACATAACCCACAGCAGGATTTTTAAAATGTATGAGGGAAGTAAAGGTAGTAAGGGTTACATCATTCAGTTTTCTTTAACCTGCCTTTCAAAGCCTCAAGTTTGACATTCACTATCTTGTGTTTAGGGAACCAGAAACGAGCATTGTTGGATTTCCAGTTTTACCTCCATATTAACTGTGCTTAATTCTCTGACTTTTTTGTTTTAATCTTGATGATCACGGCTTATGGCTCACACAAATCTAAACTCCACTATCTCAAAATATTAGAATGTTGTGGGAAAAGTTCAATTTGCAATTGTTTCCTGAGCCTTTATTCTCTCACTCCGGTTCAGTGCACACAACCACAATCATGGGGAAGACTGCTGACTTGACTATCATCCAGAGGACAATCACTGGCATCCTCCACAATGAGGGTAAGCCACAGAAGGTCACTGCTGAAAGGGCAGGCTGTTCTCAGAGACTGTATCAAAGCATATTCATGGGAAGTTGAATTGAAAAGTGTACAAACTAGCACAAGCACCAGGGATGAGCTCAGCCTTCAGAGGACTGTCAAACAAAGTACATTTAAGAACTTAGGGGAGCTTCACAAGGAGTCGACTGAGGCTGGAGTTTCCACAATCAATGATGGTTTAAGGTGCCACGCCATCTACAGCTGTAGGTCCACTGTGCTTCATTAAGTCCAGAGTCAACACTGTCAGCCGTGTACCAGGAGATTTTAGAGCAGTTCATGCTTCTATCTGCTCAGAAGCTTTAAGGAGATACTGATTTCCTTTTCCAGCAGGACTTGGCACCTTCCCACAGTGAAGCCAGGACTATCAGAAACTGGTTTGTTGACCGTAGAGTTACTGTGTTTGATT
Organism: Cheilinus undulatus; assembly: GCF_018320785.1. Lineage (NCBI taxonomy): Eukaryota > Metazoa > Chordata > Actinopteri > Labriformes > Labridae > Cheilinus > Cheilinus undulatus. Next base: position 46,729,698 of record NC_054870.1, on the reverse strand, counting down.
GCATTAAAGACACCAGACTCAACGATACAGACGAGCTGAAGGCTGCTATCAGACCCAACCTGGGCTTCATAACACCCCAGCAGTGCCACGGACTGACTGGCTCTGTGCCATAGTACATAGATGCAGTATTTTCTGCAGAAGGAGCCTTGGTTAATTACTGAGTTCATAAATGAGCATAGTTTTCCAGAAGGTCAACATTTCTGTGTTATAAATCTTTTTTTTTTTTTTTTTTTTGGACTTGTGTTTTGTGATATTCTAATATTCTGAAATATGGTATTTTTGATTTTTGAGAGCTGTACACTGTAATCATCAAGATTAAAACAAAAAAAGTCTTCAAATGTTTCACTTTGTATGAGATAAATCTAGAATATATGGAACTAAGCTTTTCTAATTAAATCACAGAAAAAAATTAACTTTTACATAATATTCTAATGCCTATAAGAAGCACTTGTACATACTTTTTGTTGAAAAAAAAATATCACCCTCCTCTTTGTAACTAATACCATTAAGTAAATTAATATTGCAGCCATATATAAAATGAATGCAGCTTTCCATCTACTGTACCTACTCTAAATGCATGAGCTATTACCATTAATCAGCGTTCTTAATACAAACCTCTCTCCTCTCCAACACGCTGACTGCTCGGTTTTCCTCCTAGCTGGAACAGTCGGAGCAGGAACTGCAGGCTCTTGTCACTCTTGCGTACCGGCAGGTAGATATTGGTGCTGACTCGGCTCAGAGTGTCCAGCAGAGGAGACAGTAATGACTCCAGAGTGTTACTGATCTGTGCCCCTAGCTGACCCTGCTCCATGTCCAAACACAGCAGAACGGCTCTGGCCAACTTCTCAGCCTCTTTAGGGTCGGGCAACTTCTCAGTGTGACCTTAGGAATAGGGAAAACAACTTTAAGTGAGCATAGTATAACCTTTATAACCTTAATTATCAAGTATAAATGAAATTTGTTTATCTTAAAGGTGGAAAACTTAAACGTCAAGCAGGTGGACAAACTCTTTTCAGCTTTTATGCACGGATCAGAAACTTTAAACATCATTAGAAAAAAACAGAAATTAGAAAATAACTTGCAAGAGGTTTTCTCAGGATTCTGATGCAATATGATTGAAATTTTAACCACAAAGCCAATTTTCTACTTTTAAGTTGTTACTTTTATTCATTTAATGTGCTGAGTATTTAGATTCAATTCGACCCCTGAAAACAGGAGTGTCACAACCAAGGCCAGTAAGCCAATCCGACCTGTGGTCTGGTTATACCCAACCTACAAAATAATATCACATTCTTATTACAACTCTCCTACAGGTACGAGGTCTGCTGGTTCATCCAGGATAAAAATGTTCATTTAACCTCGAATATTTAAAATATTCTTGTGAAGTAATAAAAAATTGAAAACGTAAAGATTGAAAATGAGTAGAGAAAAAGTCAGGAATGTGGGATAAGATATTATTTTACGTTTTCATTTCATATTTTCAAATTTGCATCTCACAATTATAATTAAAATGTATGGTTTTGACTTTTTATTTCACATTTTGACCTTTTAGATTAAAAATCTTAAATTTCGTATATTTTGATCTTTTTAACTCATTATTTTGAATTTTATTTCATGTTTTGACCTTTTTAACTCTAAACTCTGACCTTTAAGCCCATTGGCTCACCTTCAAATTTAACAATTTGACTCATGTTTAGACCTTTTGAATTTTAAATTTTAAATTTCAAGACCCATTTTTACCTCTTTAACTCATCATTACAAATTTTATCTCACATTTTGACCTTTTCAACTCTAAACTTTGACTCTTAAGTCCATTGGCTGACCTTTTAGCCTCACAATTTAAAAACTGAACTCACATTTTGACCTTTTAAACTCATAATTTCGACTTTCTATCTCATAAATCTGCCTATAAAAAATCATTTCGACTTCTAATTTTGTGTTTTAACCTTTTGATCTAATAGGTTTGACTTTTTAATCTCAGATTTTCAGCCTTTAAACATATCATTTTGACTTTTTTAAATCCCAAAATCATTCATCATCAACGCTAAATTTTTTGCCCATAATTTATTACTGGTGAAAATAAAGTTGACAGTTCATGGTTAAATATGGTTTATCGTTGTCCCTCTTAGGCTCTCAGGTAAGACCTAATTCAGAATCCGGCCCTTGCTGTGATTGAGTTGACACTCCTGTCTTTAAAGCATAAAAAATAATATATTCTTTCTCAAATTAGAAAATAATTATTGACATTACGACTTACCCGTGCTGGCTGGGACTCTCAGATAGTTGTATACTTCATTTTTCACATAGCCTTTCACAGTTTCTTTCATTGCAACAGCATCAGCACACTCTCCATCCATCAGCCTGGGCTTGAAGCTGCCTTCATTGTCCAATAGCCAGTCAAACGTCTGCAGCAGCATCACAAATATGTAGGATAACGGTTAGGGTAGTTTCCATTTTAGCACGTTGGGTTGACTGTTCTGTAACACCATGTACCTGATTCCAAATATGTGTCCCTCTGCACAGCGACTCATCTGCACGGAAATCCATCAGGAAACTGAAAGCATCATCCAGGGTCACTCTGCTCTGAAATGACATGTTTAGAACATCTCACTACATTTGCTGAGGTGTTAGAAAGATTAGAAGTAGACCACAAGAAAGGGAAAAAATATTTTAAAGCTGTGTAACAACCCTACATAGAGATTAAATCCATCAGAGGTAGAAAATCTAATTTAACTATTTTTGATGCTGTTATTTGTGTTAATCATTTCTTTGTTTGAGGTTAATGTTCTACCACACATCCTATTTCACAATTGTTCCTATATTTTGCAAATTATTTTTGGACAGAAGTGCATTGCATTCACATGAAAACATTTTTTCTGTTTTTTTTTTCTAGTTATTTTTTTGTTTTGTTTTATTTTCTTAGGACAGACACAATTTTTTTGCCATCTCTCACACACAATATTTCCATTAACTGTAACTTAACCAAATTTACATTTTACATCAACTGCTATTATAATGATGTTTTTAGAAGAAATAAGTTAAATTTGTTGTTTGGTTTGTATCAAGTAACCTTGATTTTCAAAAATTTTCTTGCTTGTGCGTATCCATCAAAAATAATGTTAAATCTAAATCAAATTCCTTGAATGTACATATACTGGTATTTTGCCAATAAAGCTGATCATTTTTCTTACACTGACCCCTGTCAGTAGTGCTGTTTGTTGACTACAAGACCATAATGAGGGTTAAAGCTCAGTGACAGCTTTGATAAAAGTCTGTCTATAATAAAGCTGAGATGTTAAACAAATTAAGTCATTCCTGGACCAAAAGCATTTCAATTGCACAAGTTCAGGTCTCAGTTTCAGTTTCAGGACAAAGTTATTATTCTCGTCTTTGGACACTTTAATGTTTAAACCCATCATAGGTAATTATTTACATACAGACAACGCACCTACATCCCTAAAACACTGACTTAATTTTATATGGGTCTAATTTCTGATTCTTACCCATGGTTTAGTGGTTTAAATTCATATAAGTTCTACTTTTATTTCATGAAGTTCTTTTTATTTGAGTTCTTGATAAAGTTTAATGTTAATTTTTAAGGGCTACATATTTTTTCTTTTTTTTTTTTGCTAACTGGATGCTTGAATTCCCTTCAGAAATAAGACAGTATCTCTATTTCTATTCATCTCTTTAGTTGTAAGGAGCATAAGGTAAACCGAGCGTGTCTTACCACATCTGTGAGACAGAAGGCGCTCTTCAGCAGGAAGCACTGAGCAGCACCTCTCAGGAGGACTTGATGGGTGATCATGGTGCAGCGCAGCACCTCCCTGTCAGACACCACAGACCAAATGAGCTTCAATAACAACCCAGCACAGTCAGTCGAACTGAACACATGCAGAGGCAGCTACCTGAGAGCAGTGAGCCCCTCGACCCCCAGCAGAGGACTTGGGGGGAGTTTGGATAGAGCCTGGGCGAGGAAGAGGAGGGGTACAGCACACCAGTGTTTAGAGCTCAGCTGCTGAATCATTTGTAACAAAGTAAGGCCTGAAAAGCCAAAAAAAAAATATGGTTATTTAAAGGTGATTCAGAAATTCATTAAGGTGAATCCTCTGTTGTTATTGTTTCCCTGTACCTCTGTGATCTGATGGTAGACTATTAAAGAAGGCGGTCATAAATACTTGGAGTTTGGTCCCAAGTTCAGGACAATCTCCTACACGCTGCCCGGCTGATCTACATGTGGAGAAAAGATGGGTTAAAGATGGCGGGTCACTAAACATGTGCAATGACTCACTTGTTTGCAAACCTCATGCTTCTCAAGACCCAAATCTCCAGACTTATGGGAATTAAAAAAACTCTTGAAAATAGTACAAATATCGCATGCCCTTCAGGAAACATTAGTTTTGTAGTATTGTATTTACCGGATCAGTGTATTGGTTGCAAACTCTCACCTGTGGAAGAGAGAAGATTCAGAGAGAACATCCATAAAAGGGCCAACGATGAACTGAGGAATGACAGGAGAGAGGAAACTTTTATTATGCATGATCACAATACCACTATGTCACAAACTCTGTCTGTAAGGCTGTACCTGAGAAAAGGCTAAAGTGAAGGCGGGCTGCTGCAAGACCTGCAGCTCGAGCAGATGACACACTCCCTCTCTCATTAAAGATTTGTTCTCACTGTGAAACATTCGCTGGTAAACACAGAGCAGCCAGGAGGGGTGGAACAGGCCTTCACCTGAAGCTGTGACAAAAACACAGAGAGGATGATGAAAAAACAGCCAACCTTTGACAGCCAACCTGTACAGCAGCATGACCAATTACTCAAGTCTTGCTAGCATGGCTTTAGCCTGCTGGTCAGTAGCTAATCTGTATGTTCTGTGATCTGAGCAGACTTTAAATATGTCCTGTTATCAAGATATAATCTAGATTAGTTCTGTTTACTTGGGTAGTGATTAACGTTTACATTGCAATGTATTCTTATAAGAAAAACAGTAGTTTCAGGAATTTTGATAGAAGTGCAATAAGCATGGAGTTACGGTTTTATGTTTTCTTATCATGTCTAAGGCAACAAAACATGCTTATTATTGTTTTTGTGGTTCAAGGTGAACAAAAGCTCTTTATAACACAGACATGCTGACTTCTTCTGGCTCATTATTATGATTGATGGAGATTTGAAAAGCCTGTGGAAAGTCTGTTCCAAGCATAGCAAAAACAAAGTCGATCAAAGCATTAAAATATTCAAATTAGGCCTGTCAAATAATTACACTTTTTAACTGTGACTGATTCCAGAATTTCTAGGGTTAATAACTGCACTGTGAAATTCTACTATTTTGCACTTAAAGTTGTTCTTGTTTCATCTTGTCTTAAACTAAGAAAGTAAACGATATAGACATGCATTTATTTTGAAAGTAACAGGTAGAAAAAAGATATCATGGCATGAACTTAACCAAGCTTAAAAGGAATTTGTTATGGATTAATAATGAAATAAGGGAGCAGTGAAAAGCTAAATGCTTGTTAACGAAGGTACAGATGACTTTTGACCTGTCCACTGAGCTGTCTCTGAGATTTTTAAGTGAAGGAGCCTGTAAAAAAATCCTATATGCCTATAAATTACATCTCCGTAATCAATAACTGAAAGGAGCACAGCTTCAACTATTCTCTTCCTACAGGACAATGGAAAACTTGATTTATTTCTATACAGGAAGACAATTTTCTGCCTCAGCTTGAAGGTCAGAGTTCATATGGAACTTAAAAGATATAAATATATTTTTTAAATATATATAATTCCATTAGAAATAAATTCTGCCAACTCGTCATTTCTATGAGCTCATATGCTCGAGCATGTTATGTCAACTAAATGGCAAACTGAATCCTTAAGTTGGGCCCCTCAACTAAAAAAAGCTGTGATATTTGTTACTGAACTACTTTACACTGGGCCCTCACATTTGTTTTAACATTGAGCAGTGATGGACTGATTTGACATCACTGTGGCTACAAAGAGACATTGAAGCAGCTTAACCACAATTAAGCTGAAAGGGACAATAAGGAAATAAATAGAAAAACATAATTAATGCACTAACTGTGGACCTTTACCACATTGTCATTAATACATTAATGCTGACAGCCCTCAAATAGAAATATAACTAACTATAAATAACTATAATTAGAACTGTGCCTACATGTATAAATGAAATCAAATAAAACAGCACTGAGCTTAAACAAAAAAATAGACTAGGCAACTATAAACTTAAATATTTGTTTAAGTGTATCAGCTAAGCAGCAAGTGAATAAGTGAATTAATAACATATATATTGTATTACAGAGTTTAATTTGACGGCTAAAGCTACCTACAAAATGTTAGTCAACTGCCTTTTAATCAGACTAAAGTTAGTTTAGTTTTCACCAAGAGACTATAAGATTAAAATGTTAGTGCTGGACTGTTGAAAAATCCATGATATTCATCTACTGTGCATAAAAAGTACATCAGTATGTCATCATTAAAGTTTAAATCAATTCAGTATTGATAGTGCACTACTATGAGGGTATTGCATTTATATTTGTTGAACAAATTAATCAGTTAAATCAGTTCAAGAAAATGAATGTCGGGACTAAAAGTAAAGAGTTACATAAAAGGACCTTTTATTTACTAAAACTGGACTAAAATGTTTTAAAGTTTTCACTGATTATAAACTAGACTAAAACTAAAACAGTTAAAATGACAAAAGTGTGACTAAAACTAATAAGGCATTTTAATATATAGAATTAAACTAAGACTTAATTCAATACAGCTGCCAAAATGAATAAGGGTGCATGATATTAACCACATGACATCGTTATCAGCAGATACCTCATCAGCTTGAAAAGTGAAGCAGATATGAAATTTTCTGTTGATATTTCTGTTGATATTTAAAACTGATATTCTGGCAGTAAAAATCTGCCTGTATCAGCTGTAAATATTGGCCATATGAAGAGAAAAGTTTGCGTATCTTCAGGCTGGACCAACAGACCTTCGCAAACTTAAGTCTTCTTTATTCCTTACCCCTTAAAGTGTGTTTTAAGGACCGGAATGTGTTTATTGTTTCATCCTCTAACTTTAAAAGTGTGTTTAAACTAGTGACGTTGTAGGTCTAAATTACATCTAAATATCAGTATTGGCTAAAATAAAATTTGTAAATATCAGTCTGATATCAGCAAAAATCCATTATCAGGCATCCCTTTCAAATTATCTCTGGTTTTATAATAACTGAATAAACAACTGAACATGCTCTTAAGTTACTAATTACAGCTTGCTGCAATAGGAAAATGATGTTTAAATACCTATCAGTTAGTTAAAATTTAGTTGAAATTTCATACACTTTCTCAAAATGTTTCATTAAAAACTACATAGAAGTGAACTACGGGATAAAATGTAGAAAAAAAAAAGATCTCACTCTTAGGAACAGGAGAACATGTTTGACTCATGGAGAATTGACTCCAAACATTCATAAACTTCATCTGATTTTATAGTTTATAGCCTTATCCTCACTCTGGCTCATTTAAGTGTTACCTTGACTGTCGTTCACTGTTGTTTGGATCAGCGTGTCTATTCTGTTTAGAACTGGCCGGACCACATGAACCTGCAGAGGATAGACGAGATGAGCAACGTTTCACAGTTACAGCATGACTGTCACACAAGCAACACTCATGAGATTTTCTACCTGGTTCTCCTCAAGAGTCTCCATCACAAGTGCATAATCCTCCCAGAATTCTCTGAGCAACTTGCTCTTGTTAGAGGCCCATTTGAACAAGATCTCATCTGCAACAATTCCATTGAAATTTATTAAATGAGAACATGAATCATAACTAAATGATAACAGGAACTGAGATTTTTTACCTTCCCTGGAAGGAGACTGAGGGCAGTCCAAGCCCTCTTGCTCTGACAGGGCAACGCACATTTTCAGCAGGTACAGCGCCCTCTTGCGGGACACGCTGTCTCTATGAGTGAGTCCATTCTGAACTATCCTCCAAAAGTGAAGGGACAGGCGAGGGTCGGGGTCACAAGAAGAGGAGGAAATGAGGCTGTGAGGTTTGAGCAGGTGATCTGACAAGGCTGTCAAACACAGCAGTGATCGCTCTGTAACCACAGGTGAGCTGGAGGTGGAGTGCCAGCTGCATAAGTCATTCAAAATCACAGAGAGGAACCTTGATAACATCACACTGCTGCAGCAGTTCAGGATGCTTAAAAGAAGCCTGGCTGTGGTTCTGGACACCAGTGAGTCAGGGAGTGTTTTAACACAAGATAAAGCAGATTTCAGGATGGTGAGTGTGAGCTGTTCATCTGCTGATAAAGAGGGTAAAACAGCAGCGATGACTTCACTTGATATCTCCACGCTGAGCAGCCCAGGACAGGGTAGCTCCTCCTCTGACAGCTGCAGTGAAGGGAGGACAGACAGAGCCACTTTCCCCGGGACAGCCTCATCACACAGCGGGACACAGACGCTCACGAGCCGGCATGTAGCAGCAACGCTCTCCCTGCACCGCATGCCTTCTTCTGTTTCCGCTGATATTTTTGAAAGAAGGGGCAGACATCTCGTCCATAAAACCGACTCGATTTTATCTGTCAGAGACTTTTTATTCACTGCAGTCGTGTTAGAGTCGGTCAAAAGTGATCCGAGACCTTCAATGAAAGCTGTGAGCGCCTCTACCTGCTCCGTCCCCGGCCACGAGTCGCTCGGCCAGGACAGAGACTCCAACAACAGGCCGTAGTCAGGAGAGCTTGATAAAACCGCGTTAATTAAAACTGAATTCATGGTAAAGAAACACTACATTGGACTGAACAGGAAAGATAAAATTATACCGCAACCGGCTTCTCCAAAAGCTGCCATGAGCCACACGTTTTCCTAGCGGAATGTAAACTTCCGTAAACGTCATCTCAAACTCTCGCGAGATGTAAGGATGAAGCTTACGGGCGAAAACATTTCTGGTACTGTTTGATTTGTGCTCTTTTGCAGCAGGGGTTCTCAACGTTGGGATCGGGATCCCATTGGGGGTCGCGAGAAACTGAGAGTGGGTCTCCAGATGCCTTTAAAAAACTAAGAACATTTTTGAATTAGAGTGTTCCCACTCTACACCAATTTTGCTTAATTCTAACCCATTTTTATCACCCGCTCCACCAATTTTGCTAATTTTAACACATTTCTGTAACTCTAAAACCATTTTTTTGTCAGTTTTAAACCCATTTCTACCACTTCTTTTGCCTGTTTTTTGCCACTTGTAAATCAAATCTTGCCACTCTGCCTATTGTTGGCTCTGTTGACCCATTATTGCCACTAATAACCCCTTTTACCACTTTTCAAGCCACATTTCACAATTTGAAAAGTCCGTTGTCAGTTTCTGACTATTTCTGCTTCAGCTAACCCTCTTTTTGCCAGTTTATATCAATTTTCATCCCATTTCACCAAATTTCCACCTTTTTTGCAAATTCTCCATCCTGACCTCCTGTGAAACACCAAACTCTTCATCCACTAACAAGAGTCATTCCTTCTCTTAAAGCAGGTCTTAGTTTGTCTCCTCTTTAGTGAAAACCTGGAAAAGTCCTGCATCTCCTTCATTAGTCCCCTGATAGTTCATGAAGAGATTTTAACCTCCTTAAAGCGCCCTGTCCAGGTCACCTATTTTTCCTTCTACAGGGATTTTTACACGTCTGCTGAAATCTGTAGTTATCTTTACATTGATGCCAAGCTTATTCATGCAGAATTTTGAGTTGCAGACAAATACTCAGTTGTATTTCTCAATTTCAAGCTTGAACTCTAAAAAAGGGCCTGGGGATGAAAGGGTAAACCATAGTAAAATTTTGTTCATAAATGAGGAAATTATGGTTCAAAAATTCATTGAAATGCAGATATATTTATAAAAATAACACAAAATTTGTTGCTTGGCTAGCTGGTTAAGGGGGGCCCTGTGTAATATTCTTTCTGGGGTCTCTAAATCCCTAGCTACACCCCTGGTACTCCATTTTCTTTCGTATTCACTTATTGTTCCCTGTCAAATTGAAATAATGCCCTGGAATTGAAAATAGTGTTTCAAAAAAGAGAAAAATTGGGACTGTCAGACGTTCTTTTTCCTTTAACTTGAAAATAAATCTCTTACCCAATAGAATAACTGTATTTAAAACATTTGAACAACCACTTTTTAATTCATCAAGGATTATTGCTTGAGGACTCATTGTTAATAATAGGGAATATAAGGCTAGTCACTTTTTCAGAGACATCCAAAACATTGGACAAAACTAAAAAGATGCATCATGTCTTCAATTTCAATTTTACGAAAGTGGCAATAGTGATCCTTTTCCAAGCCCTATATGAAAAACATTTTTCTTGTGGGCAGGAATTTGTATGTAATTTTCATTTGAAAGTACTGAGATTTGGTATCAATAAGAGTTATAGGTTAATTTTAGGGCTGTTGAAGTTAACATGTTAACGCTTGTGACTAATCCTGAAACCTTAATGCATTAAAAAAAAAATAATAATAACTGAATTCATTCATATGACTAAGTTTGACCACAACTTGCTCCCATAGTCTACGATGTTTACGAGCCTAGGGGTGAAGAGGTGAGGGGGTCAGACACAGCCAGCAGTGATGGAGCAGTGGGGAGACGGACCCAGGTCTGCTTAATGGCAATTTTCTTTTTAAAAATCTGGAGAATGTTAATGAAGATAAAACCAAAGCAGTGGGTACATGCTGCAGTGAGGAAATGTCTTTACACAGAAGCACAGAGTCTTAAGTTCCACCTTCAAGTAAAACACAGCTTTGCTAATGTTAGCACAGACGCTAACAACAACATGGTATCAAGCCATGGTCAAACCACTTCTCTTCAGCTGCTTCAGGACAGTTTTCTTCTTCACCTGCTCAGATAAAAGCTGAAAAGTGCGCCAAAGCTTTGAGCAAGTCCAGTTTGTTAACAATATTAATCCAGAGTAGAAATCAGCAGTAGAATTGGCAAAATTGAAGTTAATTAGCTAAATTTACTAGCTGAAGACAGAAAATATGATGCGTTCAGGTAACCTCAGTGAAAACGACTGTATTCTGTATGTTATGTGTTCAAATGTCACATAAAAATGGGATAATGTAGTTTTTGATGAGAAACTTCAATAAATACAGTGTGAATATGTGTTTATATTTGAGTGATATACAACAGATGTGACAGACTGAATCATAGCTTTTTAACAAAAGCACGACTCAGCTAAGACCACTTGTAGTCTAAATATTTGCCCTTATTTTGTCTTTCCACCAAACTGTAATCAATAGTGGTATTGATAAGGACTCAGATCAGCACTTTCAATGTGCTGTACATAGAATTAAAAAATAAAACCTTGACAATAACCTTTAAAAATCTACAAACATGGGGCGCAGGTGGCCAAGTGGTTATGGCGCGCCCCATGTAGGCGGACGACCTGGGTTCGAATCTGGCCTGAGGCCCTTTACCGCATGTGTCTCCCCAACTCTCATCCCTGTTTCCAACTCTACCCACTATCCTCCTCTATCAAATAAAGGCACAAAACTGCCAAAAATAAACCTTAAAAAAAAAAACTACAAACATAAAAATATACTTAAACTATTTAAAAAAAAGCTGTGATTAATCCAGATCAATGGTGTGTTTCCTTTCCTCACTTCTACCATTTTTTTCACATAAAATATATTTCAGTTGCACTTTGTATGAAAATATATAAAATAAGATGTTAGAAAATTGACCAGTGGTGAAAAACAAACAAACTTCCAATTCATGAAATTGAGAATTTATTTTCACTATCATAAAAAACATTTCTTCAGATAAAAATTAATGTACACTTTTGAGTTAACATAGGAGGCAAAAATATATGATTGGCTCTTAATAAAAGTTTTTCATTTTCGAGACACTCTTGCCCTGTGAGTTAACAAAAAACATCAGCTCTTTTGAATTCCAATTATCATTTACAAAACAGTGAAATTCCAATAAAAGAGGAAAGAAAGAAGAGCTCTTTGTTTGGGAGGGTTACATAACACTAAAGTACTGCAGAATCATTACACACTCACTGGTTACAGAAATAGTGCTTTACAAATAATACTTCTCTGTTGTAATTACGGCAGCAGGAGACAAGTATAGAATGGAGAAGCTTTGGATGAATGCATTACCAGCTGTAAAGAGGTTCAATTTTCCACATCAGTGGCTACATTACTGTGGCGGACTAATAGGAAAGGCATGACAGAGCAGACTGTACAAAAATAAAGTACATTATAAAACACAATTATAAAAAATTAAGAGGACAAGGTAAAAACATTAGCACTGCAGCTTATTGAGATTATCCTGCAGAAAAAGAGGAAATTGCTATGTTTACATTGGAAAATAGGCTGAGGGTGAGGAAATGAAGTCCAATGACCGCATGGCCTCAGAATCCGCTTGGTTTTAAAATGTCCGGTTGTAAAATTTGATACTCTCATAATGAAACTTAGACTTAAGAAAATGATTGTGTGAACTTAATAGAAAATAAAAAAGTTGATTAGAAATGCATTAGCACTGAGTGTTTGAAATGTAAAAAAATAGTGCAGAAAGTATATACATAATATACAACATTAATAAATATGCTCTTTTTGTGATTTAAATGCTGCTGAATGAGATTTCTGTTAACTAATGAATTATCTGAGAGGAATGAGAGGTTCCATCTTTTAAAACAATGTCTCTGCTATGTGGAGAACACACATCCCTCGTTATCAACGCCACAAATACAAACACTGAGACATTCATGTGCTTTGAGTTAAGTTGCACTGTGAATAAAGTAAGAGCACAGGGGTATTCATGGATGTGTTCAAAGTATGAACTCCAGGAACTGATCGTCACCTATTGTGTCCAGGGACAGACAGTTGGTCGACCTGCGGCCGTAAAAGGAAGGTTTGGCTTGGCAGTGTAATAGGGGGTATTGACAGTGATCGGCGGGGGCTTTCGTGTTTGCTGAGGCATCTGGAAGGCCGAAGGTGTAGCTGTGGGAGGAATCAGGGGGCAGCGTCGTCCCAAGGGGTGCTGGAGGTGGAACCAGACGTACGTCATCCAAGCTGTGGCTGTGACGATCCACGCACACTTGCGCCCTTGGTATCTGGATCTAGAATGGAAAAGGAAGGTGAACAGAGGTTCAGAAGAGGAAACAGAGTTATCCAAAATGAGTAAAAGGAGATGGATAACCAACCTGTTTTAACAACTCCTTGTCATGTAATTTAACCAGATCTTCATCACTGTCTGTGAGACACGATATGTTTTCTGTAAAGCCCGTAAGCAAATTTAGCAACAATCAAAGGTTAAAAACAAAATTTGGATTAGAAAACAAATTACACATTTTTGAACAATATATTGCATGCAACTGAAAACCTATTCATACCTGGTGATGGAGTCTTGGGAGAAAGTACTGAACAATCCACAGACACTCCTTCAAGAATATCAGCCAACTGGAACATCTCATAAGGATCATCCACAAGAACCTCTTTTGGACTTTCTACATCAATCCCAATCTCTGGAAAAAAAACTCCAGAGCATTAACAATTTGCAACAGTTAAAATAACTGCCCTAAATAAAACTATGTTATTGGAAACAAACCACAATCTTTACTTTGAACTGTGAATGTAAATAGATGAGGGAGCTGTGGGATTGATTCATTGTCTTAAATTGGTGCTTTTTTCCACTTCAGTATAAAAATCCCCTCACCTTCCTCTTGCCAGCCCTCGTCTTCCGTTCGAGCCTTACTGCCTGTGTCGAACCCAGATGTGCAGGAGCTGCCACGGCTTGTTGCAGAGCTGAAACACTTCTCTGCTCCATGCTGACCTTCATCCTCCATCGAGGTCATTTCGGTGGACAGGCTGTGTTGTCGAGCATCAGCTTCGATTCCAGAGCTGCTGGTGGAGCGTCGGGACAGACCAGGGCTGCTCTCACTGCCGGGGGGGTCCAAGTCCAGGTCATCACTGATGTATGACTCCCTGTAACGCTTTTTCTCTGAAATTAAGAAAAGACATTAACCACTATGACCACATATGCAAAACAATACAACAGCTTTACCATAAGGTGTTTTTATCAAGCTTCAACATTTGGCAACTCAAATGTGCAAAAGTGCAATGTCTTACAAATAGAGAAAATGTCTAGTAATGGAATCCTACAGTGGACATACAGTCATTGACAGACGTATTGGCACCCCTGGAATTTTTCAGAAAATACACCATTAAATCCCACTGAACACCTTTGGAGAGGTTTCAACATTGCTGTTGCAAGAAGGCACCCTTCAAATCTGAGAGACCTGGAGCAGTTTGCAAAAGAAGAGTGGTCCAAAATTCCAGCTTAGATGTGTAAGAAGCTTGTTGATGGTTATAGGAAGCTATTGGTTTTAGTTATTTTTCCCCAAGGGTGTGCAACCAAATATTAAGTTGAGGGTGCCAACAATTTGTCCGACCCATTTTTGAGTTTTATGTAAAATTATGTAAATTTTGGATTTTTTCTTCTGTTTTTTTGTGTTGTTCCAATGCACATAAATGAAATAAACAGGTGTATACCACAAACATTTGTAATTGCGACAGTTTCTGGGAGAAATGGTGTATTTTCTGGAAAAAATCCAGAGGTGCCAATACTTTCACCCATGACTGTACATTCTCCTGAAGAGTGTAGTGTCCCCGTCCTTACTGGCATGAAATAAGACAAGCAATCAGAAACATCTTTGGAGATGAGACTGATGGTTCTTTTTTAACATTTAACTGGGGAACATCGCTGCTTACTTTTCAGCACAGGATAAATACCTAATAAAGATATTACTAGCAGCTAGCAAAAAAGCATTAATGAGAAGGTGGATGCAGCCCATACCTCCGACAGAGACTGACTGGATAGACAGTGAAAATTTGGACTGTGTTTGCAACTCTGAAAGGTAATTAGTGAACTATTATATGAACTGGCATGTGTTTTTATCACTACAGTTACATGGGATATATGTATGACTAACTATTTGTTTGTTTTGTTACATTGGTCCTAACTGTTCATATAAATGCAAAACAGCCAATGAGAGGAAACACATCAAGTCGCATGACCCACCACATGTTAAGTAGTTTTAAGGCTTTAAAACAAAAACACAACTCTACCTTCATCTCAGTATTTCTCCCTACACTTTTCCTCATATTTCTATTTTTGCTGCAACTGTAAAGCATACAAGGACAGCCTGCTGCAGATTTAATTTTTCCCCCATTTTGTTCCGTCTGAAAAAATGTTAGATCATGTACGTTTCTGTGAGACCTTGTTAGATGCTTACTAAAAACAGCGGAAGTGCGGTCTCACGGTTCAGTCAAGTCGTCTGGTGTGCACACAGAGAATTCTAGGATGAAAAATCTCTTCGAACTGCCCTTACATCTGTGTCTCCCATGTTTTCAGAATCTTTAAAGATCTGAAAATTGACGAATGTACGGTCAGCCTTCGCTGATTCATCATGACCCTAAACTCCTATATATATATATATATATATACACACACACCTTTTTGACACACATTTCAATCAAGAAGCATTATAAAGTACAACTTTGTTTTATCTTCAATGATACCGTTTACCAAGTTTGTTTAAAATATAAACTGCACTTTTCTCACGTTATTAAAATTAGTTAAAGGTCAATTATTCAGAAAGATACAGGATAACTGAAGGAACCTTATCTACAGTTGAAACCAGAAGTTTACATACACTAAATAAAAAGGCACATAAACTTTTTTTTCTCACCGTCTAACATTAAATCAGATTAAACTTTTCCTGTTTTTGGTCAATTAGGATTACCAAAATTATTTCTATTTGCTAAATGCCAGAATAATGAGAGAGATCATTTTTTAGACAATTTTTTATTATTTTCTCGAGAGTCAGAAGTTTACATACATTTTATTAGCATTTGATAGCATTGCCTTTAAACTGTATGACTTGGGCCAAATGTTTTGGATATGCTTCCACAAGCTTCTCACAATAGTTTACAGGAATTTTGGCCCATTCCTCCTGGCAGAACTGGTGTAACTGAGCCAAGTTTGTAGGCCACCTTGCTCGCACATGCCTTTTCAGCTCTGCCCATAAATTTTCAATGGGATTGAGATCAGGGCTTTGTGATGGCCTCTCCAAAACATTGACTTTGTTATCCTTAAGCCACTTTGGAACCAGTTTGGCAGTATGCTTAGGGTCATTGTCCATTTGGAAAACCCATTTGCACCCAAGCTTTAACTTCCTGGCTGATGTCTTGAGATGTTGCTTCAGTATTTCCACATAATGTTCTTTCCTCATGATGCCATCTATTTTGTGAAGTGCACCAGTCCCTCCTGCAGCAAAACAACCCCACAACATGATGCTGCCACCCCCATGTTTCACAGTTGGGATGGTGTTCTCAGGCTTGCAAGCTTCCCCCTTTTTTCTCCAAATGTAACGATGGTCATTATGGCCAAAAAGTTCAATTTTAGTTTCGTCAGACCACAGAACATGTCTCCAAAAATTAAGGTCTTTGTACCTGTGTGCATTTGCAAACTATAATCTGGCTTTTTTATGTTTCTTTTGGAGTAATGGCTTCTTCCTGGGAGAGTGGCCTTTCAGCCCATGTCGGTACAGGACTCGTTTGACTGTTGATAATGACACACTCTTACCAGCTTCAGCCAGCATCTTCACAAGGTCTTTTGCTTTTGTTCTTGGGTTGAGATGCACTTTTTGGACCAAAGCACGTTCATCTCTGGGACACAGAACCCGTCTCCTTCCTGAGCGGTATGATGGCTGGACATTCCCATGGTGTTTATACTTGCGTATAATTGTTTGAACAGATGAACGTGGCACCTTCAGGCATCTGGTAATTGCACCCAAGGATGAACCAGACTTGTGGAAGTCCACAATTGTCTTCCTGATATCTTGGCTGATTTCTTTTGATTTTCCCATGATGTTACACAAAGAAGCAGTGTGTTTCAGGTGTGCATTAAAATACATCCACAGGTATGCCTCTAATTAACTCAAATGTTGTCAATAAACCTATCAGAGGCTTCCAAAGACATGACAGCATCATCTGGGCTTTCCCAAATTGTTTAAAGGCATAGTAATCTTAATGTATGTAAACTTCTGACTTTGAAGAAAGTAATAAAAATTGTCTAAAAAAATCATTTTCTCATTATTCTGGCATTTAGCAAATAGAAATAATTTTGGTAATCCTAACTGACCAAAAACAGGAAAAGTTTAATCTAATTAATGTTAGACAGTGAGAAAAAAAAGTTTATGTGCCTTTTTATTTAGTGTATGTAAACTTCTGGTTTCAACTGTATATATGTACTGTATATCAATATATATATATACATATGAAAAATTTTGGTGCAGAAGAAAACTACTGCTAAATTATACACTTGTGCCAAACTGTTATCAACAGAGGTACTATTTCTGTCTTTGCATGTCTCTCTTGTACCTTCAGTCTCCTCCAGCTGGCGTAGGTGTTTGAGGGCAGGCTGGAGGCTGAGGTAGACGCGGTGGCTGCTACTCAGGTGCAGGAGGAGGTGGCGGGAGCGAAAAGATGACCCAGTGAAGTACACCAGCTTCCTGGCTGAAGGCAAACCATCTGGCTGGATCTCAAATTTCTTACCCTGAATAGAACAACATATTGGAAACAGTGAAGTACACATAGCTAATGCCCATTAAATAATTACAACCTTTTCTAATCCTAAGGGAGAATAGAAATGAGCATACCAGGAAGGTAAGACGTCCCACGTTTGACCAGGGGAAGTCATACAGCAGCTGTCGTATGTTGTTCACCTCCTATCATTAAAAACACACATATATATTAGAAAAGGAAGAGACTTCATTATTTGTAATCTACTTGCTTCTATCCTAAAATTAGTGATCAATAATCAGTTGTCTTGTCTATTAACAGGAGCCATCTGGACTTGGCAAAGAGGCCAAGGGCTTCTCGAGATATCTCACGGTCCGTTGGCTCTTTAATCAGCCAGGCCTGGAGCCCTAATTCCCCCCAGATGGCCCCCTGATGGACAGATCAAACAACTGACAGGCAGGGTGGACGGCTCCTATCTCCTCATGCACCGCTGCTGGTGGCAATCCCACACATTCCTCACACGTCTAGTCAGAGGTTTTATAGCAGTGCAGATACAAAGACTGAACCTCTGAGTAAACGCAGATTCCCTCCTGAGCACGTATGTGTTGACGTATATGCTGTGCATTAATAACACACTCACACATGCACGCACCTGATAAACCTGCATTCCACGCAGGGTCAGACCCAGCAGAGCCGTTCCTCTCTCTTCCTTTTTGTCCTGCACAAATGAATGATGAGATGTCAGAGAGGCATCTGAGCAGTTCAGATAAGACAGCTTTTCTACAGCTGAGCCCCTCGCCTAGAAACGCATGGCTGCTGCTAACAACAAATTAAAAGTGGGAGTGTATTACGCAATGGATTGGGCCAGCTTTCAAAATTTCACTCAGTGGATGAGTGATTTCGAAAAAGGGGAGGACAATAAATTGGAAAAGATACCAAGTTATATAATTGCCCCATAGTTATTTGTCCAGCAGAGCTCAAACAAAACCAGACGAGACGTATTTATTTTGGAGAGGAAAGTATTTTGGTCTGAGGACAGATAAACGCCTGGCATAGCTTTAAGCAGCAAACTTCTGTACATCGTCAAACTTGCAAAGATGCAAACATGTTTTGCACATTTATCAGGCCAACGTCAGGCAAATTTAGTACCAGAAATGTTGTACTGCAATGTTTGATAGACTAATCTCTCTGCTTCACTGCAGTCCTATTAAATAGACACAAAAGTACCATTTTATTTCAAAATGACCTTACAATGAATTAAATTTTTATTAATCAATTCACATTTTCATTAAATTAATAAGATTGGAGCAAGCATTTCTTGTTTTTAGTAAGTATGCTGTTGATGATATCTGAATTCATGGGAAGGCTGTTTCGTTGTGAAATTTTATGATAGAGTAAATAAAATAAAAATAAAGGTCATTACAATTCTCCTTTATATCCTCAAATACCTTTTCTCCTCCCATGCAGTAAACCCAAATAAAGGCATATACTACCTTATGTGACAAACTGAAGCGAAAATACTTACATTTTACTAGCTTTAACTTTCTTTCCATCAATTAAAGCAGCTTTGCAGATTTAGATATCACTTAAGCTGTAAGAAGATTCTGCAGGAGGTTTTGTAGAAACAGCTAGTAGAGCTGTGACCAAAGCAGCATTTTGAATTTCGATATAGTACCAGGGAGTTTCAAATAATGCTGATACCCGTTTTGATACCATAGTAACAGAAATGACATCCTGGACACCCAAAAGAGCTTAATTTAGTAACGTCTGATTTCAAACCTGCACGTTAGAAAAGGTAAATTAACACATCCCTAAATTTGATATACTTTTCATTAGGGATGCGTGCGGTAAAACAGTTAAAATTGTTTATCAAACTAGCCAGTGCGGGATTTACTAGTCAGTAAAACTAATTACCTGTCAATTTTTTTTATGAACACGGGATTGAAATCCCTGTCTAGAATGCTCTTTTAAACTGTAATGAGCCTCCTGCCACAAGAGGCTGCAGTAGCTTCAGTTAATAGGCGCTGCCTTCCTGTCTGACACTTCACCACATGTAAATACGAGAAGCTCAGTGGTGGCTAAGCTGTTAGCGTGTAATAGGAAGACCGCGGTACGACAGTTTTCAAAAGTAGTAAATGGAAATAAAGTAGTATGTAGGCTGTCGAGGGTTGAACTCACGTATGACCACTCACCCGAAGTGAAAACAGGCCAAGTATGAAAGCATGATATTAATCTGCATATTAATCCTTACTTTTAATAGTAAGAAAGGAAAGGCAAAAATAAATTAGGTTTTATTTGAAAAACAACTTTTTTAAAGATTATTTTTGGGGATTTTGTTTTGCACAATGTCAAAAGTCTGCATATTGGGACTGAGAGAAAACCAGGCAGCTGTCCTGGGCACTCTGTCTGCAACAGACATTGACACTAACACAAATTTTAATGACATGATAAAGGGACTTAATGAAACATGTGTACTTACTAGTGGATTAAAGCTGCCAACAGGAGTCAACATAGTTTTTTTAATAACTTTTTTGCTGCTATAAAATCTAAAAATAGTGAACATTTAATTATTTAAGGCAAGTGGTACCATACAGTGTTGCAGTATTGAAAATTGTGACTACATTAAAATCAAGTATTTCCAATAATAAGACTAGAAATGCTAAACTGACTTGTTACCTTCTGCAGTCTGTAAAATGTGACTGGTACATCCTCTAGTCGACATGACTCCCTGATGAAGAGGAGGGTGGCATCGCGAGAAGACATGCCCCACAGCTCCTGATGCACTTTGGGCCCATGGCAGAGGAGATAGTCTACTCCACGCTTTGCTATTATCTACAGGAAGAATATAGAACAGACGTCTTTTAGGCAGAAAGTACAAAAAGCTCAGAATATAATTGTTTATTCAGGTCAAATGTATTCAGCTTTACACTAGAGTGAGCATTAAGTGTTGTGTATTTACCCAGGGCGGAAAGTACTCCTTGGGTTCAAAGTAAGGAGTAGTCTCCATGTCTTCCCTGGGCAGCGGGTGGTCACCGAGGTCAGCCTGCAGGGCGTAACCTGCCAGCTGGAAGTACACCTCCTCCTGCTGACGACATTCAGAGCGAAGCACCCTCTCCCGCAGGTCAGAGTAGTAGAGATGCCGTGCCTTTCGTTCACTGGTAACACACAAAAGAAAAAGGTGAGGGTTGAAGGGAGGAAAACAAAAAACTGTGTCAAATAGGAGAACAAAGATGGACTTAAAGAAAAAGAAAAGCAGAAAGAAAGCTTGGGCTCTAATTAGGAAGAAGTGTGGATGGACATACCATAGAAGTCGGCCATTTTCTATGTAGTACTGCACTTTAAGGCAGAGCACAAGTGGTAAGAGTCTCCGCTGTGATCCCTGTGTGCAGAAAGAGACATGTTAGAAAAAGGCCTGTGTGTTAGCATCTTTTTGTCATGAAAAGATGAGGCATGTAGGCCACTGAACTGTGCCAATTAACTCATGCATACAATAGTTCAAAAGGGGTCACATCAAGCAAAGTGCTCCTAATTTATAAAATCACAATGTTTCACTCTTCTCCACAGGCTGACTCACCTTTCCCGTGTCTTGCCTGCTCTCCTTGGGAAAGTACTTGGTCAGTTTCTCCTCCATGTCTAAAAAGATGTGCTCATTGTCTGGATAGGAGAGAGACAATCAGGAAACAAGCAGCAGTTAGGAGCAAACAAAACCATAATGAACCCAAGCGTGAAATTTGCCAAACAATGGGATTCATTAGCGTAAAAGAAAAAGTCCTTGTTCTACCATTTGTGAATGAGGCTAAGAGGAAGCTAATGACAACACGCTAACGTTTATATCCACTTTCTAATAAAAGTTGTAGCATTGCTTTGTTGAGCAAACACTGCACAGGAGCTATGTTGGCTTACGATTCCTATAAAATATTAAAAGGGGAGGATCTATTTTCAACTGCAAACATTCTCTGTCTTAATATTTTGCTTTTTATGTATCCTGCAAAACTTTGATTAGAAAAAATTAAACATTTGGAAGGCAACTTTGGAGAAAAAGATGTGTTCACTGTTCATAGGAAAGCAGTCTGTATGGGGTGAAGGCAGGAATTAATCATATTACAAACCTTTCTTTCATCAACACTTATCTGAAGACAATTAAGCTTTAGTTAGTGAACATGTGCATTTGTTTGTATGCAAGTAAAGCTAACAATCTGTCTTTGAACCTCAAAGCCAGACTCCAACTTTATAATCACCTCATAAGTTGTAAGTGGGATTGTGAAAAATGCAATTATTTTTTTGCTCCACAAGCCCTGACAAGCTAAACGTTCCTCTAGTAAAAACGTTTTAGTCTATACACTTGACCAATGATAGCAGATAAGTTCTGAGATTTGGTATATCAAGGGTGTTGTCACATTAGGTGTGATTGTTTTGTACTGTTCCTGGGAATGATGGCACCCACTTCTCTTCTCCCCAACTGGCCTGCTTTTGCGTTAGTGAAATGTTCTGTGCCGGAGCACACCTATGTATGTATGCAGTTTAATACAGTAGGTGGCAGTGTGTATGAAGTTGGTTTGAAAATCTGCCAAGAAGAGGAAAGATGAAAAGACAAGCATGACAACCACTTCAAAGTCAGACGTCTCCCGTTTCTTCAAAAAACACAGTATCCATACAGCATATGTTCTCTGAACAATGTGGTAGATGCAGAGTAGGAAGACGGTCATTGTTGGAGTCTTAAAAATAATAAGAACATCCAGTAGCCTGCAGGATGGACTTCATTACCAACACTGGTCAACATTAGTTTATACTCTGTGCAGGCAAAATATCATTTGACATGACACTGATATCTTTCTTTAACTTGTCCTAAGTAAAAAAAAATAAAAAATAAAGACAGTAAGTTGTACGGAAGTCACTAGAAATCTCAAAAACTTCTTAATATTATGTACAATGTTTCACATATGCGAGGCTAGAGATTTTGCTCTAGTTGATATTGCTGAATGTAATATTTTGCGTCTAACACTTGGCAGCAGATTGAGTGTGTTTGCATCATTTAAGAGGATATTTCAGACCCCTGACTCCAGAAATTATCACTGATTGACTCCAGAGGTAAGACAGTGAAAATGAAACAGCTAGCAAGAAAAGCTAGTGCTTCCTGACAAGTTTTTAGAGGTATCAAGTCATCCTCACACCCTACTGTATCCTTGTCTTGTTTTTTTCACTGAAGTTGAGTTTATAAAAGAAATGAGTCAATTAATCATAAAGGAAATTAAATCATGAAGCAATACTTGCCAAACATGCAACATATTTTACATAACAAATCGCTGAAAATCTGCAGATTAAAATACAAGATAAACCATTTTAATCAAAATGAAATTTTAATTTCCTTTCCAGCAGTCTAAAAAAGCTGTTTGCACAATGTAATGAGAAACTGGATGCTGTACCACTCTCAGCCTGGTCCTATGAGTCATGACATGGGCATTTTCTGTTTGATCAACCTTATCTGTCCAGTGTAGCTAAATCATTCTCATTGGGGTGTTTCACAACACATTTGGTCAAACATCCATCCCTCCTTTCAGCTTTTTTAATTTCAACTCTGACTCAGTCCTACTCCTTCAGCCTTCATCCTTCATTGTGGCGACTGAGTAAGAATTGAGGAAGGCAGCCTGTGTCATGACAAGCTATACTTCTTTTCCCTCAGCGCCCTTCCTCCTCTTCCCATCATCAATCCATCCCTCCCCTCAGTGAAGAGGAGGAATGCAAGGGTGCATTCCAGGCTTAATGAAGTTAATATTGCAGGAATCCAGGCCCTAAGTGATCGCTGAACCAACACCACAAAAACAAAAGGCTGCTTGTTCAAGTGGTGAGCCACACAAGATTACCAAGGCATTTTAACATATTTGCACCAAAGAAAAAGAGCAGGAACATATAAATTAGAAAAAGAAAGTTCAGAACTTTGCTCGTAGGCTAAAGTGGATTACACTGTTTAGCTATGCAGACTGGAATGGAGGAATTAAACTGTTTAAGTTTCAGTGAAACAGCCAATAGGAGAAGAGTATTTTCCACAATGTTACATTAAGCACAGGCTCACCTAAGGGTTTTGCCAACTCTGCTTTTCATCATGTACACTGACAGCTGGAGGACTTATCAGGAGAACAGATTTCTTGTTAAGTTTTCTGATGAAACTTGCCACCTAGCTCTGCTTCAAAGTCCAGAGTCCTATCATGGTTCTGCTTTACTTGAATTTGTTAGTTGGTGTGGTGATGGGTTGGGTGTGACGATTACTTGTGATGGATGGCAATTATTCTCCGTTCCTCTATGATGGACTGAGAGTTCAATAACCCAACCTCACTCCTATAAGGCTGCATTTCAGGCTGCTAAATACACTAACCTCAGCAGCTTATATCTTCTTCTGAAATGAAGACACATTTCATTAGAGCTGACTACTATATTGCAAGGATGTGCAATGTTAGTCAAGTAACCTCAAGCACCTCAAGTAAAGCTTTCATTTCTGTATTGTTGGATGTAAACTCTGTTTCCTCATTTTAGTGAATAACCTGCATTTACAGGGGACATATTATGCAAAAATCACTTTTTCAGGCTTTTCTAACAAAAATATGTACCCCTGGCCTGTCCACAATCCACTTAAGTACCAGAAAAATCCAGTCCCTTCCCATGTGCTGAAACAAGCCATTTTCAGATTTGCCCCTCATGATGTCATGTGGGGAGTTAACCCCAACCCCAGGTTCGGTTGGCCCTCCCCGCTTGGAAAAAAGTTCAGCCCTCCTCTCCTGAACCTCTTCTCAGCTGCGGATCAGGAGAGCCACATCCATTTCCTGAGAGGGGCGTGGTCAGGGGCGGAGTCAGACAGCTCAGTAACACTTAAAGCCACAGACACAGAAACAGCTCATTCTGAACATGGCTGAAACCAAGCCATGTTAAAAAAACATATTTTAACACAAGAAATAAACTGGTTTACAGCCTGGTTCAAAGAACAAAATGTGTCTCATTAGCTTATGTCTTCATGTGCGCTCACTGCACGGGGAATTAATTTTTTTGTATCACAATTGTTAAGATTATATCTAGGAAAAACCTCATTCTGCACTGATTGGTGCATCTCATTTGATTAACAGATAACTCTACAGGCAGAAGCTACGTTTCTGTCAACCAGAATGCTAGCCAGCTAGCTGACAGGAAGTCAAGCCTAGTGGGCGAGCCGTTAAGTTGATACAAAGTGCAGTTAAGATAGCGTTTTCAATATGGAGCCCGCCACGGATTGGCTTCAAAAGCAGTTTGATTCAGTCTATTGTAAGCAGATGGCTAATGTCACACAGGCTTTTTCCAATTCCTTCTACAGTCCATGGCTGAGACAGAGGACAGACACAAACTTCACAGGCATGTTTAGGGGACCTCTGGGAACAATATAAACTTGTCTTAAAGGGGTAAAATATGTGACCTTTAGTTCTGCCTGAAATCCCCATCAGAAGCCAGGGAATTGATCACTGTGCAGGCAGAGTCTATGGGTCTCCTGCATGTCTGTTCAGGTGACGCTGCTGCCATCACAGAAAGGCAACACCAGCATGGTGCTTCAGGTGGACGCTAGCTTGTATGTTTGTGAATGCGTTAATGTCAGAGGGCTGTACACTGTGATATTTGAAATCTGACAATGACTTAAAGACCCAAGAATACAAGAAAAACATAATTTTTAATTTAAACTAATGAATGCACACATGTCATAAAATTTATTTGGTTAATTTCATTTTAGAATAAAATGAGTAAAATGGAAAGAAATACTATTGCAATGTCTGTATTACAATATCATTCAACCATACTTTTATTACGGAAAACAGCATTCTATAAGGCGCATTTACTAAGCAATAAAACAAAATTCTGGTTTTATTGAATAATTTCTCACATTGAGGGAGACAGCTGTTAAAAGTGCCTTCCATGGTTTGTGCTATCAACAGCTTTTCTCTCGCTTGAAAATTTCACCAATGATACCAAAATGATGGTTTACTGTTCAGTAAATACACTTTATGGGGTCCACATTTAGTTTACAGAATCCTAAACTCAAAACAGCGGAGATGGGTGGAGCTGAGTAGCGCTGGTCTCTACCCATCAAATTTTGTTATTGTTCTGATCGACACCCCCTGACGGTGGAATTTACTTATGGTGCTGTTGTGATTAGCCATGTTGGAAACAAAGCCTTGGCCTACATGACAATGTAGACGGCTTAGTAAACCATTAACGACATGGGGACTCATCTTCCCAATAGCCTTTGCAGCGCTTTACACCAAGGTGTGAACAAGACACATTTCAGTCTCATTGGAGGAGACCTGAGGAGGAACCACAGGGGTCTAAGACAACAAAATCTCTTGTGGCCCACTCCTCCATTGCTATATCATCGGATGCAGCAGTCATTCCACCACCATGGCAGTTACCCTCCACTGTGTAACTTCAAGTTCCCGGTTTCACCTAAAAGTTTGGCACAGTCAGTGACCAGCTGGCTGAGCATCAACAGTTTTCTTTCCTTCCTTCACACAACATTCACACACTGATGGCAGAGGTTGCTATGGAAAATTGGCCATTGGTATTTGCAAATCACATTCATAGGCATTCCTTACAAATTTACACACCACCAACACAACAGTGGGCGCAAATTGGGGTTAAGTGTCTTGCCCAAGGACACAACGTGACTGCAGGGGATTGAACAAAAGACCCTCCTACCGCGAGATGACCAACTCTACTTACTGAGACATGGTTGCCTCTGATGGGGCCGCCAGGTTGCCTTACCACATACCTCTGAGTAAAAATCAAAATCATGGATTTCTTCCGCTATCAGGTTACTGGGCTCAGTGAATGGTCATTTTAACTAACATCTTTAACTCCTGGGACTTCACTGTCTTTTTGTCTACTCATGGTTATTTGTGTATTATATCTTATGTAACTCATCTTATGGCCCTTCACCAACCTCTGCTTGTTGATCTATCAGTGTTGACATGTAACTGTTGAATGTGGGTTATGTGATGTGGACGTGGGTGAGCTGCAAATGAATTGTCCTCTTGAGGTGTCCAAATGTAAATCTAAATAGTGTAGATTTGATAAAGTATTCAGAAATGTCCCTGTCAAATTGCCATCTAAAATCTTTGCAGAACAAAAAACAAGACTTTATATGGATCTGATTAAAGTTTTTTGAAAGCCCTGTTGTATGCTCTGGTGTAAGCAGCCTTTTCATGTTCAGATGTGAGGGGTCAGTGAGGAGTGAACTTACCTTTCACCACTGTGAGGCCAAAGAAGTGCAGCTCTTTGATTCCAAGAAGTTCAGCCACACGGTTAAAAACATCCTGACCTGTGGATTTTGGCTAGAGCAGGTGAAAAGACAAAGAAGTATGTATTTAATATGCATCCACAAGGTGGGAAAAACTGCACTGTAGCCAAAATGTTGTAGTGAAATAGAACTTTAAGCAGCCTGTCATGAGGACAGCGAGACAATTAATCAGATATATTAAAACACCCACCCCGACAGTGACGTCCAGCTGGTCTTTGTTGGGAAGCAGAACACAAATGGTTCTCTCCTGCTTTATGTTGTTAGACATGATGAATGTCTGTGGTAACTACACTCTGAAAAACTTTTAGTCTTTGATGTGTCACTTTTTGTCTTTTCCTTGCAGTTCATCCATACTGTATCTGAAAAAAAGAGCAAGATAAGAGGTTAAAATAGTCATGAACAATAATGGTTTATTGTGAATGATGAAAAAAATCATACAAGAATTTGAAACGGTTCAACAGTTTGTAAAGATCCTGACTTTGCATGTCTTTCTTTTTTCTCTTGTGTAATGTTGATATTTGTGTTTTTAGTTGGTTGTTCGGACTTTTCACACAAGGATGAGTGGAAGTTCTTTGGTTGGGGCATGATGGGTAGTGCAAGCTACCATAGAGGAAGGAGTGCTTTGGGATGCCAGGTCTACCTGTCAAACCTTTCCCAAGATGTCTGAGGCCTAACTTCAGTGAACAACAGAACAGAAGAGCAGAACAATACAGCAGAGTGAATAAGAGAGACGCAGAGCAGATTGAGACAGATAGCATCCAGGACACAGTGATGGGCAATCCAGGTAGAGAGAGGGACACGAGCACAGCAGTGACACAGAAAAGCCGTGGGGGGGGGGGGGTCGTTATGAGCAGACAGTGAAGCAGCAAGCTATCGAGCATGTCATTCTTAACATGAGATGAATTAATCAGTACCGAAGAAAAAGGCAAGCCAACATGTGAACGAGAGACTACGATGTGTTGCTACGGCTACAGAGATGCCGAGTGAGGTACTGACATGTATTTGAGTGTATTAAATCACATTATATAAATCCATATAAATTTTTACGCTTTGTGCCACCTTATGCCTTTGGTTCACAAGTTGGTCTGCTGTATTTTTACACCTCAAAGGAACTGCCCCAGGGTTCGTTTGAGTGAACCAAGATCCCCATTTATAAGCGGATCAGAGTCCACTTGTTTGGTCCACACCAGAGTTCGTATGAGCCTTCACACCACTCCAAACGAACCGGACTATCCAGGAAACGGACCAGAGTTTATTTAAAGTGGATCAAACAGCTCTGATGTGAATGCGTTCACAAAGAGTGGGCTGGAACAAGTGTGTCCTGTTGATAATTACTGTTAAAAATGAAGACAAAAAAAGTATCCAAAGTTATTTTGAAGGCTATATAATTCTAAATAGTTATTGTGCTGTGACCGTTACTTGTTACTTGATTTTATTGGAAATCAACAAACATCTTTACCTCAAAACAAACAGTCTCGGTTAGTTTTATTCTAAAATTCAGCTTAAATTCACTGCCAAATATCCAAAGTAAACACTAAAGCTAATACCATTATGTCCTAAATGATACAGATAAACATTTGTGGACTGGAGTTTTTGGATGGTACATGGTACACCTTTGCTACAAGAGGAAAAAGAAGAACAAAGCCAGAATGCTGGAGGAAAGCACCATCTTCTGACATACTGGCTTTCACTCACGTTACACTCTCCACCAGCACAGCCCTTTCATTTTTATCAGTGTGACAGTGGTGCATGATTATCAATCTGAAACAGTACAGAGTTTTGTAGGTCAGATCTTTTCAAATTATCCCAAAGCCGAGATCAAACCAGCTGAGGAGGCCAAATAGCCACATGTCTAACCATGAGAATTATTGTCCAAAACAATGAAAAACATGCTGAAATAAATGACAGAAATTGGTCTACCTTCAAAGCATTTTGACCAAAATATTCAGCCAACACTAGCATTGCCTATAATTAAAAAGCCGAGAAATAGTTAGGCAAATTCAATGGGCTTACTGAACTCTAATCCAAATAATAGCCCTTAACTTGGAGCAATCAATCAGATAATCCTCGAGCGTGCCTTTGATATTCCTACGGTAACTGCAGCAACACAAAAGTATAACAAGGAATTTTATTACTGCAGTCTGCTCAACAGAGAAAAATAAATGGGCTTGGCAAACAGGGATGGTAAACTGGCAACTAAAAGCTCTGAAGCTTACCCCACTATCTTGACCCAGAGCCCCAACTGGTACGGAGCTCATCTGATTAAAGTCTCAGAATCAATTAATCAGGTTAATTACTGCCTCGCGCCGACTCTGATCCCTTTAAATCCAGCTCTGGACTATAATCAGTAAAAGAGAAGATAAAAATACACCAGGCAGAGAAAAAAAAAAGTTCTGTCTTGAAGCGGTCTTGGGCCAATCTCCTCAAAGTAAAAAACTGAACAGATCTTTAAACCAAGAACACACAAACCACAAACTGCTCTTTCTTTGGGCACTGCTTACATCTTTTGTTTTTCTTCTGCACCTGACTTCTTAGCAATTCAATTTCTGGAGAAAACGTATCATCTGATCAAAGGCAACAGATACAACAGGGCTTTCCATTGAGAAAAAAAGAATCCCATAAAGATTGGTCCAGAAAAGGTGGTGCCAAGTTGTGGGAACTACAAAAGTGAGTGTTCTTGGCTCATAGAGAAAACCATTCATATTACCACGTATGATTTTTGGACATGTTCAAACACAGCCTCGCTCACAGTTGTGTGTAAAGGCAAACAGACTTCAAAAACCAGAAATTCCAGTAGCTTTAACATCTGACTTGCTTATGACGCAGACTAATTATACTGACAGTGACTACACTCTGTTCGGTTTGTTCTTTGACCATGCTTTACAAAGACTATTTTCTGCAAATACTGTAGCTTAATTCTTAGATAACACTTTCTAATCTAGGTTTACCTCTTGAGTCTTTTACTGCTTTTACAAATTAAACCTCATGTGTGAATTTAATAAGCGTTCAGCTGCCAAAAAAATTGGGTTAGTTAATGTACTGTAAAGTATTTCTTCTGTATTCATATAATACAACACTCATGACGTGTAAATTAACGTTTGATTATATCAAAATAAAATGGTCTATTGAAAGGTTGTGTAAGCAGTTTAGCAGTTTATAATCAACTGATGTGGGTATATATGAACTTGAAAGTAGACACAGATTCAAAGGAGATGCTTGATCACCGTGGGGATTTTTTAAATGTTTGTCCTGACTAGGGATGCACCGATTGATGGGCTAAAATGAGAATCGGCGCCGATTTTCTTAATTTTGGGTGATCGGTGGTCGGCCAATACTTAGATAAGATTGGTGGATAAGATCAGTTTCATATCTACCTCTGCCTACTAAAATGTGAAAAATTAAAGACTAAAGGAACTGATAAAGTTTAGTAGTTTGGACAGCAATGCTCTAAACTTTTCATTCATATTTGAGAGAACTACCTCATGTGCAGTTAAAACAACAATTTTGTATTGTTTCACGGGTATTGTTCAATGTTTTTCAATAAAATAAGATTGGAACATTGAAGGTGTACGCTGTCAGTTATTAAAAAAAAAAAATAAATCGTTATCGGCCAAAATCGGAATTGGCAGGTCAGGCTTGTTAAAGATCGGTGATTGGTGATCGGCCAGAAAATTGCAATCGGTGCATCCCTAGTCCTGACTATGAATGCCATTTTTAGGAATGTGAGATTCTGGATTTTTTTTTCCAATATTGAATATGCTAAATTTAATTAATCAATTTAGCCGATAACAATATTGTTATCTAAATATAATTCACACCTGAAGTTATAGTCATTAAAATATCCTTTAAGTTTATGGGATGAGGATGACCAAAAAAAAGGTTTCGGCTGACATAGGCCCGGTCCACACAGAGACGAAAACAAAATATTGCCGTTTCGTTTTGAAAAAGTTCGGAACCAGAGAAAACAACTGAAAACGCTGTAGTGCATATGCCAAGCCTGTACATGGCAATGTATTGCTGCCACGGAAATGCACCAAAAGAGAGAAGAAGATCACAGAAAACTGACACAAACTTCCAGTTGCCCTTCTGGTTGTTCTCTGCGTTGGATTTAAGAACATATGGTGTAGGCTATGCGTCCACACAGAGATGAAATGGTAGTCATTTATGGGTTTGTGCACTCTGGGACCCGTTTTCAAAAAGTATCGTTTACAGTCACCCAAAAAAAACGTTTCTGTGTGGATGAAACGCCAATACGACAAAAAATCTTTTGCGTATACTCCTGAATTTGTCTCCATGTGGACAGGGCCTTGGGTCTGTTGGTTCAGCCTAAAACTTTACCAACATATTTGTTGATCTTACAGCTGATCAGCTGTAAATATCATTTGTTTATGTTGGCAGAAATTTTAGTATCTGTTGATACAGATAACTAACTTTTCAAGCCGATACATGCAGATAAATCATGCTGATAATATGGTGAATCCCTAATTTTCATACTTTGAAATGAAACAACTTTAATATTTACCTCTAAGAATTGAGAACAAGTTTTGTTAAACTTCTGACTACATGTGCTATATACTGTAATTTCATCATTTGTATTTTATCCTTGTATATGTCCAAAACATCTGCATACATGACCGATGGCAAATTTGTGGACCCAGCTTGACTCTACTCCATTTTCGTACCAAGCACTTTGTTTTCTATAACAGTTTCCCACACTTAGGTGGGTTGTCATCATGAAACTGCCCTGGCAGGTAACACAACAACAGTGGAATACATCAAGGTGATAGTGTACCTGGGTCTCAGTCTGTGGCTTTTTTACAGCAAAGAGACAAGTTTTCTTCCAGAAACCAGCACAAAATACTACTGACAAGTTCAGGGAAGTATGGGAAGTCATACAGCTGTATGAAGTTGATTACAAGAGGGCTCTGACGCCTGTGGTGAATGCCCCACTCCACTCATAACGCTCCTCGTGACAATACTCTCTGACTACTTAGTGGTCGGCAGTGTTTGGATGTCAACCTCAAGTAGCTGCAAACCTTGTGTGGAACCAAAAAGAAACATGGCCCAGACAAATCAAGATACGTCAGAGCTGACAAAGACACACCGGTGTAAATAAATGAGTATACAGAATAACTTAGGAATAAGAGAAGAACAAAAAAAAAATCCACAGTACAACCAGCTACCACTATATAAACTCCAACAGTCTTTGCTACTGAGTTTACTTAACAATAACAGCGTTGGCTGCAGTTTTCAGACATCCCCCTTGATGCTGAACAGGGTGAAACCTGGCATCACATGAGAGCAGCCATCTGTATGTCTTAATTCCCCTCCAAGACTGTCATAATCCCTACTTCTGAGCACACTGCTGGCTGATGGAAAAACAACATCCCTTCTGCACTGTGCAGATGGGAGTCTCCTCCTCACTGCCGACTAAAACCATAAAAGAATGAGGGGGTATCTGAATGAACAAGGAAACACTATTACCCTGACTCATTCCTCCTGAAAACAACAGTGTAACCCAGCTTTTCAGCTATGGGGGAGCAGATCTTTTCATAGGTCTGACTCACAGCCATATTAGGCACAATTGAGTCAGGGGGTTTATTTTCAACGAGTTGGCCCTGAAATCAAGCAAAACTACAGTATCGGGGACAAATACAGTTTTAAAACAATCCAAATTATTGATTAAATCAGTGGTTTTCAGGGGATCTAGCTGTGCAACCCACCACCACCTCTTGACTGAAAAATCAGAACTCATTTCTTCTGAAAAATGTTACACATCTCAAATTCAATTTGTGGAAAATTACAGTTTGCACATTAAATGGGAAAAAAAAGTATGATTAGAGAGACGAAGCAAAACAAGCATGTTGAAAAAGCCAATCAGAGGTCTCAAGAAAACAACCCAAATTTACTCAATATCACAAGGAAACAGAATAAAATAAAATATATGCATGTATGTCTGCTTAGAGCTCCTGTTCATCAGACTTTTTGCCATATTTTTTCCCGAGGCACACCACTGGTACCCAATGAAAACAGCTCTGCGACCCACTTTTGGGTCCCAACCCACCAGTAAAGAACCTCTGGATTAAACCATAATAAAACTTATTTTTGAAAAAAAAAAAAAAAAGTTTAACAAGGGTCAATACCACAAGGGATAGGAACAGCTCTTCATTTTGTACAATTTCTTGGTTTAACAATTCAGCAGTATCCAATCAGTTCTGACAATTGATTGGTGGGTTGTGTGTACAAACATATTCTTAAAACTACTAAATGCAGTAGTACAAAGTATACGAAACTCCATATTAATCTCACTGTATATTATGTTTGGCATAAAAACATTATCTAAGTAATAAAATCAAAACAAAACATAATACCTATGTGTAAGAATTAAAATGCAAGATTCTTCGACATTAATACATAAAATGCTATGTAATGATGAGGATTCAAAGTTGTATATAGCAAGAACAACCGCCCTAGTTGTATTAAATTGAATAGAATGATGTGAACACACTCACACAACTATGAAGAAACACCGAGAGACAATAAAATTTGAAAAATATACGAAACAAATGAACATATCTTCTCTTGACAAAAAAATTTGCACAGCAATTTCATTGTGTGCCCCAGAAGTTAAACATAACTTACCAAAGCCGTATGATACCCCACTTGGTAACCAGTGCTGCTTACCATGCAAGTAATGCTGCATAGTCATCATTTTTTGTATTCTTAGTCCTAATTCTCAAACAATAACTACATATATTAATGAAAAAATATCTCAGAAACAAAGCAGGAGACGATATAAAGTGCAAAACCGTTTAAAACGGCGTTTTTGTGCTCTTCATGACGGTAACGGTTAACTTTTTCCCTACGTTAAAATGAGTGCCCTCTCTGATGGAATGATACCACCGTAACTTTATGCTAATGCAACAAGTGCA
The DNA here is from genome assembly GCF_018320785.1 of Cheilinus undulatus. Taxonomy (NCBI): domain Eukaryota; kingdom Metazoa; phylum Chordata; class Actinopteri; order Labriformes; family Labridae; genus Cheilinus; species Cheilinus undulatus. The sequence continues at coordinate 46,695,883 of NC_054870.1, read as the reverse complement.
TCACTAACTCCGTCTACTCAGCTTGATTTGAGGCAGTAAATTACTTACCATAACATCAACCATGATAATTAAGATTTAATTTCGGTCACAGGTCTTCTCAAACTTTGTTCAGCCACTCAAATTTCTTTGCTTAGGCTCGTAAAACCATGACAGAAGAGGCACCGATGGTTTCTCCCCCTCCCCGTTGCGTGTTGTAACTTCTTCAACTACGGCGGAGACCGAATGATTGGTCCATACCATTTCTGATAATCGGGGGGGGTGTTAAATTATTTTAGTGAAAAGTCTGACTGCTTTCAAGACATGTTCACTAAAAACACATTTATATCCCATGTACATATATTAAATATGTAGAAAAATGTTGATCTCTCAAGCAGTATTCTTATAGAAATGGGTCTATTCAGACGTTAAAGAAATCCCCCTCCCTTTGCACTGATTAAGTGATCCATTGCTAATTAGACTGAGAACCGACCAAAGTTGTTTGGATCCTGGATTTTTCCTGTCAGCGATTAAGACCATCGGGGCGCTTTCCTGGAAATGCGTTATGGTTATTTGCATATCAAGTGTCATTTAAAATTCTTATATTGTTGAAATTGTGCCAAGCAGTTCAGCCAGGAGTTTCATTCACGCCAGGGCGCGCACAGCTCAAGCGGAACATAGTAAATATTGTGATTTCTAACAGAGCATTTTTCTTTCTTTGTGGGTGCTCGCGGTGGAGAAATAATGCACAGAACACGCTGATTCGTCATTTTGTTTCACGGATCTGTAGAGTTAACTTTCCTTTGTTAATGTATTATCAAGCAGATGATAGTACCTTCATGGATTTGAGATTCTGCCGTTTTAATAGTGATGGAAAAATAGCTCTTTTTAGTGATCAGGAACATTTTGGCTCAGCCTCAGCAACAAGAGCCATCTATATAAGCTCCCAAACAGCTCCAGGTTTGGTAATACAGTGACTCTAATCCAATAAGCCAAATTTGGTAATGTTTTTGATCAATGGTGTTTTACCCAAAATGTTCTAATTTTTATTCATCAAAATCTCACATTATCACTTTCCAAAATTTTACATCTCTTTTAAATGTCTGACAGACTAAGATAAAATCAGCTCAATGGCTGGACAGTAGGACTTCCTTGATATAAAACATTGATATACCAACAAACACGAATCCTTAGAGCACAGTGTGCTTAAAGTGGAGTGGTGTTGCGAAAACATTGGCCTTTCTGTCCATCAACTAACAAAAATGGACTTTAAAAAAGGGCTCTGAAACAAGATCAACAAGATTGGTCCCTCACATAGAAGAGCTGGCTCTTAAAACTGACTTGTTTATGAATGACACATCACTGACTTCAATTGTCTGGTTGAAAAAAATCAACAACATTATTGCATTATTTGGCAAACTAGAGTTTTTATTTCATCCCTCATGAATCTTTCAATATGGACTCTAACTGGCTCATAATTTGGTAGATTTCACAAACTTTTTCCACACACAGATAAATGGACTATTGCTCCTTAATTTTATATTTTCCCTTGTATTTCTGTTTTAATGTAAACTAAAACTGTAAATTATTTACAGCTTTGTAGGGAGAATTGTGCCAGCATACACTACACAAATAACTCCAAATAACTCTTTGTAGATCCAGTATTTGTTTTTGTCAGTCGAAAGGAAGATTCCCTTTGAAAAATGCTGCCATGGCAGAAAACAGTCTTATTGGTTTGGAGTAGAGTGGCTTTTTAACTTTGTCAGGGTAAAACACAATATTTCTGTGGGTGAGTATCAAATGTTTCAGAGATCAATAATAATCTTGGAATGGGATCAAACCATGCCGTTGTGTGGAAGTAAAACTTGTAACACTTCATAATAAAAAAGTGTGACCTTTTAACATTTTTTACAATAACTTAAAAGCTAAAACAGAAAGCCTCTCTGTGATGACACTGCCATCTGCAGGGCTAACATGTCATTGTATAAACACATAATGTAAAATAATAGAAATTCTTTTGATTGTTTCAGCTAAAGATATTATAAAATAAAAAAGATAATCAAGTAAGAAGTCATCCACCACTGTCTGTAATTCTAGGCTGGATTGTGAAATGAACAGATCTACTACCAAGTCTCACGTAACACAACAAAAAACTGAATCAAGTGAATAAACATCATTTAAAGAAGTTTATAATATGCATATTTAATGGTAGAGTATGATGATATATAAACAATTTTCCAAGAAACATTTTTTTTTAATTCCAAGCAATACTTTCCAGTTTTAACACTTAAATAATCACCAAAGATACCGACCAAATACTTTCAATAAAACAAGTTCATGTTACCAACATGTGCTTTTTCTAAATCATGATCATAGCTTAAAACCCCTGTAATAAAATGTAGTTATGTTGTAGCAAAGCTTTGTTCTCCCAACACCAGGCTGGGCATATGCTGTGCACAATGATGCAATGGTAGGGAACAGCATAAAAGACCAAAGCCAAGGCTGCAAAGTCCGAGCAACAACCCTATTTCAAATGCAATCTTTGCCTTTAAAAATGATGGAAAATTGTTGATAAAAAAGTAAGTTGTACAAATGACCATTTACAGTACAAAACCTTGTAAAATGTAGTTGTGGTGCAAATCAATGCAGTGTCTCTTTGAACTGGTGGGAAAACATTTGCAATGGTGAGGACAGTATGTGCAGACTTGACTTGGGCCAGCTCACCAAAACAACCGTTTCATTTTTGTAGCAGCTACATTTCCAGTTCAGCATCTAAAATGAAATCATTAACTTGGAGGAAAATCATTAAAAGTGAAAACATAACACATAAATAACACTGAAAGTAGAGCATAAGGTGGGGGAAATCATTTCCCAAACAAAAACAAACATTTTAAAGATGGCTGTAGAAAAATAAAACTGGCAATCTCCATATTCACCAAGATTCAAACATAGAACAAATTGGGATTTTGCTCATTACTTTTTAAAAAGAGGATAAGTTTATCTAGAAAAGCAAGGGACAACTCAGACACCATAATCAGAATAAGGTTTAGATGCAGTGAGGTATTAGCTCCACATCCCTCTCCTCCAGCCGCGTGTTTGATTCTGCGCTCGTTCTACTGAAAGAACTTGAGGCCTGCAACGAGGAAGAACTTCTCCAGGAAGATCTCAGAATCAAGGACAGCGATGTGGGCGGCCCGGCCTATGAGGGAGTTGGCTGTGTTGGGTAGAGCATGAATGACATCATATCGCACTAAATTACAGTCTTTGTTCTGAAGTACTGGCAGCAGCAGGTTCTCAATCATCTCAGCATACACAGGACCTAATAAAACAGGGAAACAGGCTGGTCAGGGCGTGGTTTAATCTGTTCAGTGGTGTATAAGTTTAAAAACTCCATTGTGTAGGATTACATAATGGCCAAGAGTACAGTTTAGTACCAATTTAGTACCAAAATTTAGTACCCTCTGCTTTGTTTCTCTTGTATTAAAGCTAAGATAGGTAGAAGTGGTCTAAGGTAAATGAAAATAGACTAGAACAAAGAGCATCCTTGTTTACTCCTGAATGAAGTGATAAAAATGTTGTTGTAATAAGTGCAAATATAATCAAGACAAAAGAAATCAAATTCTAAAAAGAAACAGAATTCAGTGGGATGTAAAGGACCAAATGGCATGGTACTCCTCGCTTCATCAAATGTATCTTAATTGGAGATCCTTCTTCTACTTACCTGTTTGTTTGTCTTTTAATGCAGTTTTGCACATTTCTATTCTGGCAGAATGATAGGGGACATAGCGGTCCTGCAGTGACCCCACGAGCACCACATTCTTGAAAAACTGAAGACCTTAAAAAGCCAAATCAAAGCATTAATTGTCTTCATGACACTATATTTCACAAGTGAATGTCACATTTTTTGAAAACACAAAACTAACCAGATTTCTTGCTGAGCTTGTAGAGGAAAGTTTGGCGAGGATCTGAGTGATCGCGGCACGTCAGTTGCAGGAGTGACCCTGACTTTTTCCACTTCTGCATAAACCACAGGCCTAGGAAAAACAAGTTAATTTGTTCAACACACATTACCACAACAGCCAAGTAAAAAAACAACAAGCATTACAAAAGTACAGTCAATATTTTCCATCTTCAGTTGAAAATGTCACCTGTGTTAACAAGAGCAGAGCTGTTGTACAGCGTGCCCAGGTGAGGTCCAGAGAGGGAGAGGAACGTGTGCAATCTGCTCAGGTAACATTTAAACCTTGGCCGAGTTAACACTGAGCGAACTATAAGGTTCCCCAAGGAATGACCTACAAAGCTGCAAAAGACAAACACCTGGACAATGAAAAGACCCAAAACAAAGTGCACATACATCTTAACCCATTCAACATTAGTTTAATTTAAAAAATGTTTTTTTCTCTGGAAATCTGATTGTCAAAGTTGACTTTAGTATGCAACAATGGAAGTGGATGCTAAAATTGGGTGATGCATTTTCTAAACTTTTGTCAAAAGTTTTCCAAGAACTCATTTAGTCAGAAGAAAAAACTTTTACCTGATCTTTGACACTGTGAGGTTGTATATCTGAATGTACTGGACTATTTCATCCAGCAATCTGTCGGTCATCGACTCAAAGTCAGCAAAAGTGTCATTCTGTGGACGAAGAGAAAATTTTAGAAAAGAGCAGCACTGGATCACATCAGCTTTGTGTGCATTCAAATTGAGACAAATTTGAATGTGGAGCTCTTAAGATTTTTTTTACACTCCACTAACATTCAGCATGCTGCACCAGCTGAGATAGCTCCAACTTGGGTTTAAGTTACAACTTCAAACTAACACCTCTCTCCAAGTGGGAGTAACGTCATCTCTAAAATACGAAGAACTTGGTGTGTTGTTTTGAAATGTGGGATAAGTCAGAGGATGATGAGGTCCAGAGGCTTTCACAAGCTATTTGGTGTGGATAGTGTGTTCTCTATGATAGATTACATCTGTGCTTTCATGTTCAATGAGCAGAAATTATTTCAGCCATCCAACAATAGAATACAATTATATTACCTCATGTTATTGACCATTTCACTACTCAACATTTATTAATGTTTCTGGATTAAGGGTTCACATTATTTTCAGGCTGAAGCCCCCTTTATAACAGATGCACCATAACAAACTGCTTTAAAAAACACCTTTTCTGATTGGTGTCATCAAGTTCAAGAGAGATATCTATAACAATATTTCAGTCAGTTTGAATATTATGCGCAACTAGTTAAGATGAACTCTATGGCTGTCTGAAATCAGACACTCATTCTCTATGGCCTATTTACTACACATTAAACTGTCTATAGTGGATGCAAAAACACGTTTCTCCCAAAGGGTTACTAAAATGACTTAGTGGTTGTTTTGAAAGGAATAAATTCTCATTTTAATAAGTACAGCTTCATCTTTTTTCATCAGGCATCCAGTTAAATGTTGATACAAGCTGAAAGTTATATCTGAATATGGATATTAATGTAATTCACACATTTAAAGAGGGACTAGTTGGTGAAATAAGGATTTCCGAAAATCCGAAAACTAGAGAGAAACTAGAAAAGCACTCGGAGAGCTCAGACCTCCGCCATTAACCCTATCTCCCAATAGTAAAGAATCCTTTAAAAAATTCCTGGATCCAGACGGTGATCCAGATCACTCCCAAAATCTCATCGGTTCTTCCTTATGCCATTTCTGACATTTCCTGAAAATTTCCTGAAAATCCATCCATAACTTTTTGAGTTATGTTGCAAACAAACTAACAAACAAACTAACAAACCCTGCCGATCACATAACCTCCTTGGCGGAGGTAATGATAAAGTTCTGACCAGCTGGGGTCATTGTTGTACAGTGAGTCCATCAATACAATGGTGGAGCAGTTGACTCAAATTTAGCTTAAGTATAGCAGCAGTTTTATTAGAACTGGGCCACATGTCTTTATTAAAACAAGAGCACAGTGCAAAAGTGAAAGTTTTTCCATGACAAAAAAGATGTGTTCGCTTCTCTCCCAACCTGCCTCGGAATGAGTTTGGAATTGTTACAGGTGGGTTGAGTTATATGGTAAGCCACTGTATACAATAGGTGGTGGCTATTACTGCTGAAGCATTTGGCTCAAAAGCAGCTGTAGAAAAGCAGTAGTTTTATCAGAACTGCTCCAAATTTCTTTATTAAACAAGAGCAAAGAGTCACACTGAAACCCTCTCTTGGTGGAGACAGGAGTGGAATTCTGCCAGTCCTCTTACCTGGTTCCTCTCAGACATGAGAAAGTCTATACGAGCACCGGGCAGTCCAAGCTCCAGGTAAGTCTTCACAAGCCTCAGGTCTGCACTGTTACCTGCAGCAAAATGGTAAAAGTAAACCATCACTTTGTTTTTTTTTTTTTTATGAAAAACAAGAACATGTGTACTCTAGAGCTGAGGGTTTCCTACCGTCCAGGCCATGGACACAGACTATTAGATGGATGCCTTCATCGCAGCTTTCATCTTCCTCCAAGCTGAAGTATGGCACAGCAGATGCCAGCTCAGGTACTTCGCTGTACAAGAAGCCAGGTAGCTTCAGCTGCTTCATTTCTTCCTTGGCCTTAATGAACCTATGTTAGGAATAAATAGATAATAAAATGAATTTATAAGGTGTGAGTCAGGATAAATAGCTGCAACTTCAACATTAAAAGGGACTGTAAAAGATGACTCACGCTTTCATTTGTGATGTGGGTGCACATTCATACCACCGCAGGTTGAAGGTAAAGGAGGAGGGACAAGGAGGTCTTCCCAAACTATACCCAACACTGCAAGAGGCTTGATTGGAGCAGATGGGAGCTTTTGATAAATCTTTTGTTTCATGGTGGTAACCAATGCCAAGATGTTCAAAGAGAAGACTTGTCTCATGAGAAGCTGCATCAGCCCCTGTTTGCTCCTCATCAGCTACACCATTCACAAAAGCATAGCCATCGCCTTCCTCGTAGTAACCGTTCTCGATCATCTCGTGCTCTGTCTCTTCCTCATCCTCCTCACCCTGCCCTTCTGCCGTCTGGATTCCCAGAGTGATAGCAGAGGTTTCTACAGGACTGATCTCAGACACATCAGTGCTAGAACACGAGCCAAAGTAGTTCTCTACCATCCCCCGTTTTACTAGGTCAGTGCTACTAGTGCCAGAATTACTGGAGGGGCACGCCGTGTTGGTTTCACTACGGGATTCTTTACTGGCCCCAGAACTAGCTGCCCCCTCCTGTGCAAGATCAGAAACACCTAATAAATTGGTGTCTGTTTCAAAGTTACAGGGAGGTTTTCCAAGTTTGGAATCACCTAAAACAGAGTCTGGGTTGCAGGTCACATCAATGGCTGGTCTGTTTGTGATATCCTCAGAGAAGACAACACTCTGCTCCTGCACCAAGACACTGGACTTCCTACCTCTGACTTCAGCTCCACTGGAGCCTCTAGAAGATCCTTCTCCCTCGTCATCAGAAGGCAAAGAATTAATAGAAGTGAGAGAGGACTGCACTCCACTCACAGCACTAGTATTTTCTGGGTAAAGAGTGTCTGTAGCCCCACCAGGCTTCTGCACTGAACTATGCTGGACAGGCCGTGTTGCGGGACTCAAAAGAGGCCTTTCTGTTGGCTGTGTGACAGCGACACCAGATTCAGTATTACTTGGCCCTGCACTGGTGGGCAGTCCTGCAGCAAACTGAGTGGCAAAGGAGCTGGATTCGCTATCAATTCCTGAATCTGAAAGGCGAGACGAGGCACTAGGGACTGCTCCATCCGGCAGCCTGATACAATCACTCTTTACCTTTACTGACATTAAACAGGACTGACTTTGCTGTGCAGCTTCTTTACTTGGCCTTTCGAACACGGAGTCAAACATGGACTGTTTTGAATCACAAAGATCTGACTGGGTGATCTCAGGGACATTACGACTGAGAGCTCCATCAGTCCGACAAGGTAAAAGAACTGTTACTTTGTCTCCTTGGTATGGGTCTTTGTTACTTGGTTTCACCTCAATCTGCTTCGGTCCAGAGGACCACTGTGGTGGCTTTCTGCCACTGTGGTCAACTTGTTTGTCTTTTTGAAGTGGTTGGTTGCATGTAGCAATAGCCCCAGTACCTGCCTGAGGATTATTCTGTCCGTCCAACTTTGTTGGATTTTTGAAAAAACCTTTTTGAAGAGCAGCAGTAATTCCACTGTCATCTGTAACAGAATCAACAGTACTGTTTCCAGAGCGTGATGTGGCACCAGAGTCAACAACAGAACTGGCATTAGTCCTTAAATAAATAGGGTCTGCCTGCATGGTTTCTTGTTCTTCCTGGCTGAGAGGAGCCTCCCCTTCTTTGTACTTTGTGCTAGTGTCACTAAAGGGAGCTTTGAGGTTCTTATAACCTACCAGAACCACAGAGTCTTTTGAGCCTTGTCGAATCAACTTCTTGGAGTTTTCGGTCTTTGAATTTTTCTTCAGTTTGACTGACTTTCCTTTAGACTTAGGTGGCGGATCATAGCTTTCTGGCCAGGTGTTATCCACAGCAGCACATCGAGACTCCGGAACTGGGCTGGCTCCTGCGCTGCAGTCCTTGGAGTTAGGCTTGTCTGATTTGCTGGACACTGAGCCAGTCCTTGTATTTTGCACACCCAGCCAGGGACCATCTCGATCTTCAGCATCAAACCAGGTTTTAAATAAAAAGAGGGAAAAAGCAGACATAAGTGGTTTCAAAATTCTGCAAAAAATCTTCCCGGCTCTATGTTGATTTTAATGATGATACTGTTTTATTTACCTTCAGTGATGGAGTCCAGGTATCTATCCTCGAAGATGATCGGCAGTGAGCTCACATCACCATCAAGGTCTGCACATTCCACTGGAAGAGGAGGCAACGACAGGAAGTAGCTGGAGCTTTTGATAGCATTAGTCATCTGCTGGTGACTGTGAGCACTGAGAGGAGGAGGAGGGGGAGGAGGAGGAAAGAAGTAAGAGTCAGTACCTGGAGTTTAGTGTTTCAGACAAGCTGGTACCTGTAAATGCCTGATAAGAGCAACACTGTATTTCACAATCAAGATGAACTTGCTGCTGCAACTTACTGTAGCTCCTGATAGGCCAGTGCAGATTGTCTGGGATGTTCAAGACAAAAGAAAGCCTCGGCAAACCGTCTTACCTGCAATACAGTGCATTAAAAGTCACACTTCAAATTCAACAAATTGTTAAGAATGATATGTATAGTTTTGGATCTTTATAGAATCACAATGAAGCATTATGGCCATTCAAAGTGACTTGTCAGTTCTCAGTTATGCAGCTGATTTAAAAAAGCTGGGTCTTACTCTTAGTGTGTGGTGCTCCATGGCTAACAGGGCAGCAACATGCTCTTGCAGTGACACAACCTCCAGGAACTGTCCCCACAATGCCATTAGCAGGGAGCAGAGCTGAGCCAGGTTCATGTTGACCATTTCTGCCAGTTCATCGGGGGACTCGGCTTTTTGCTAGAAGTAGGGACACAAGTTATCCACCAGAGGGCTCAAGAGTGCATAATTTCCTTGCATCTGCATTACTAAGAGTTGCAAGAAGCAGTCAAGAGGGCTAATTTAGACACTTAAGTTTTAATCATCACAGAGCTCTAAAGAAGAAAAGACAATGGGGCATTTTAAATCATTGCTGAAAACTCATCTCTTCTTTTTGGCTTTCAATTCAAGATTCGATTACTTTATCCCAACAGATTTTATATTTTGCAATTACTTTTATCATTATTTTATGAAGTTCTATTTAGATTGACTTTACTGTTTTATAGTGATGCATTCTTGTTTCATGTTTTGCTTTTATATCGTGAAGCACTTTGGTCAATGCTGGTTGTTTTAAACGTGCTATATAAATAGAGTTAAACTGAATTGAACTAAATTGGGAATTTAAGGCTAGGCAATATATCAAGGTTTTTTTAAAGATATTGATACAGTTCTATATCTATATCGATGTAGTTTACGCTGTTAAGAAAATACATAAATAAAATAATAGATGGCAGGTTTCATGCTCAGGAAAAGAAGATTTACAGTAACAACCACTTAAAGTAAAATGTTTATTGCCAACAAAATGATGTTTAGTTTTTTTTTTAACGTTACTTTATTTAAGGTGCCCTCTTATCTCTATTGTTTTTCGAAAAGGTAGTTTATTTCTTATAGTAATTTCCTATGTACACAGGGACATTGTGTGGCTGGCTGTTAATAGAAATCTGACCCAATGATAGACAACATGGCAGTCCTAGAAATATGTAGCTAATTACTTCTGATTGCCCATAGGCGATAGGGACTCATCTCACTGTCAATGCTTAAAAATAACTTCAGTTTTGAAAGAAATACAAATACAATATATTATTGAACCACAATGTTATCTTATTTTATTTAATTTGAAAGTTTGGCACCCGAAGCACCTGTCAAGACAAACCCCTTGTACAAATGTAGTTGATGACCCCTGACCTATAACTTTGTTTATTTTTTTAATGTTATGATGCCAATCTTTATTCAAGAGAGTCATACTTTTTATGTTTAACTCATTGTCCAGTGGATTTGGGCTCACTGTAATCGTTAAAATGAAAGGTTTCTGTATTTAAAGGCTTTTAATCCCTAAAGAATCAGTCTTCCCATTTACTGCCATTAATTTTGACAGAATGTTTTTCACCCAGATAGAGGTGGCCAAATTACCCATAAAGATTGCTTTATTCAATTATCACCCTTATTTGTTTATTATCTTTAACTATTAATTGACCAGAAATATTCAGCAGGCCCTAAAAGTTGATTGATGACTATGTTAAAGCTATGATTTCAATCATCAGTCTGATTGGTCATGCAAACCTTCTTCAATTCCATATAAAGTCTCCAAACAAATAAGCCCTTATATTTCCCTTCCTGTGTCTGTTTGACCTTTTGTTATTAAATATTTGGTATGAAATACTAAACTGGGAAACAAAGTGCAATACTCTAAAACACAAAAGAGGCACTTGACCTGCATAATGTGCCATCCTGACTATCATCTACAGAAACCCATGTTATTCAACAGCTCTTGAAAACACTCTCCATCATTCCTAATCTAAAGAAGGCCAACCCCTAAGGACTCAAGGACCTGACCACCAAAGACTATCTCACCGACACAATCATGAACACTTTCAAAGACTATTTTTCCAATGCAAATCTACCAACTGTAAAGTAGCATTTTACAGTCTGCTTAAAAAATTTGCTTGTTTTACACACACCAACAGATCCTCTTTGCATACTACTGTTTACAGGAACTCATCACCCGAGACTGGGTGCTAAAGAAGGTATTCTGAATGTTTCCACTGCAAAGATTAGGATCTAAATAAAGTTGCACATTTCTGGTTGGCAGAGTACTTGTAGCATATAGAAGACTATCTCACATGTCAGCAGATTTAATTTGCTTATATTCAGACCTTCAGACATCAGCTGAAATAAAGAAAAATAGAAAATAAATAGCTGTGTTGTCGCTCCTTGAACAGATTCTAGTCTGAAATCTTTAACATACATTGTCCCTAATGCTTTTGCTGCACTGTCTGGTGTGTTACCAGTATTGCTTAATATTCCCTCAGCTAATAAGGACTTGATAATATTCAAAACTTTATTGTCCAGGAGATTGATACTGTACAAATGGAAATCCTCAGTTTAATCCACCAATGCAAGTTGTATTCAAGAGGTACTTTATTCTTAAAGTGGGAAAGTTTAAGGTGACTCTGTCTGGTACTACAAACACATTTGAAAACACATGCAGTCCCTGTCTTTTATATGTTAACTGCAAAGCATGCCATTTCATTTCAGACTGCGTACCCCATTAGTGCCATTTTCTGTGTTTAATTTACTGTTTTTAATTCTGTACCTTTCCTTCAAGTCTGACGGGGTATGTGGGAGGTTGTAGAGGGGGTCTGACAGTTTGTATGTTGCTCTTTGCTTGCTCTTAAAAAGCAACTGTTGAATGGAAGACTAATTGTTTGCATATATGTACAAATCAATCAACAACATGAAAAAAGAAACAAAAGGATGGATGAAATCTAATCCCTTGAAAGTAGTTCCTGTGGCTAAAGTCCTGGGTATTTTTGGTGGACTTCAGGCTGGTACAGCTTGGTTCATTTGCTTTCTACACAAACCGACTGCTCAACAATCAACTGCTTGTATCAGAGATTACTGTTGTACTCAAACACACCTTGACAAATCTTTCAAGTACTTTCATGATTCATAGCTATAGTCAGCATGAGTGCATACTTCCATTAAAACATGCCCATGCCCCCTAGTCATACAGACACATACATGCTACAAAGGTTTTTCATTAACCACTAACCTGTTGACTCATCCTGCTCTATAACTAAGCACCATTTTGATGATGTGCCAGACTTCCTAAAAATATCTGCACCCATTGCTCACTCATGGAAAATTATCAAAAAATGACAGAAAAAAGAAAGCAGCACTCAATCAGTCTCACCTTGACTTGGTCACATAAATCAGCCAGACGGGCCTCTAAGTCAAGTTGTTCTAAGGAGGAAGAAAAACAGTATTACTAATATTAATAATTATAATTACTTCCACAACGGATGTTTTTGATTAAATAGAAGTTTACAGAAGAAACCTTAACACAGGCTGAATAAAGAAAGGGTGTTAGACAACACTGGTGTTAGAAAGTACTTCGTGAATGAAATAACCAAAGTCAGCCTGCAGTCGACTTTGACCAAGATCTGGTTATAAAGACAGGAAGGCAGACTGAGAATTTTGACAGTACTGAAAAAGTAAAATGACAGCACTTGTCCCAGCAGAGTGGACATAGAGAGGACATGGTGTTTTCTAGTAGAAGGAAGCTGCAGTGAAGAGGAAAACGGAGAGAAAGGCAGGTTTATTTGAGGTACTGGAAGGGTCGGGACATACCTATGTAGACGTGCCTTTGACTTCTGGGATAGGGTCTTCTGAGTACTCTCTCATATAGGACTTGCATGCTGGGCTTGGCTAGTAAAATTGCACATATAGGCATGTTTAACTTTTTTAAAAATTATTTTTCCGTTGGAATGGGTTAAAATGTTTCCATTTGTGTGGAAAAAGTTTAGTCAGGAATAGTTACAGAGATGAGTTGTGTTTAGGAGCTGTTAAAATGTAGCCTTAGTGTACTGTTGAAAAGACTACTTGTTGATGACATGATTCAGTAACTTTAATGACCTAAGATAAGTAAATTACAGTTAGACTGGCAGATAAATTGAGCAGGTAGCTGGCTGTGAGGTCTGTTTAAAAGGGAGAGTAGCTTAACATGTAGGGATCAAGTAAAATGATATGAAAACAAAACAGATTTGCCACAAACAACAACACTGAAAAACAAAAAATGAATCAGACGGTATATCACTGCATGACCTTGATTCATTCTTAATGCTTGTGTTTTTTAAAAAAAGGGGCAGAATCATATATGGATATGTCTGGCATGAGCCGATATGCACTGCAGTGAAGTTTACCTAGTTCCATACGATGGGAGGAGGGCAGGTCCTTGGTAATAGAGGTGAAGTAATCAAAGAGGCCTTTGTAGGCTTGCAGGATGTTTGAGCAAAGGCTATGGTGGAGACTGAAGGCATGCTGCAGACAGTGGTCAGAAACCAAGAACGTCCTGCCCTGAGGATGACGAAGGACACAGAGAAAAGGCTTTAGTGCTTAAAACATCATTAACCCTATTCTTTACATTTTCAGCATATAAACCATTAGATGCAAAAAATGCGTCTAACTAAATTTCCAATTTGATTTATTTTTTCAAATAAACACTTTTTTTTTTTTTATAAAAAGCATAAAATTCTATAAGTAAGTGGTCACAGACATTTATTGTGTTACACTATTTTTGTTACTGTATAGCCTTGGGGTCAACTGATTACAGCCTGGCTAATAATAAAGGCCTATAAAGGCTGACTTTTGTGCTGATTAACCGCATTGGCATGTCATATTACCAATAGCTGATAAAATTAATGAATCAAAAAGTGCACTACCTTTGCTTCACTATGAGTTGTGTGTTCCCATTTGGCTGTTTTCTCTCTTTGAGGTCTCATCTAATGTTTGCCCACAACAATACCTGATAGGCTAAGCACCATCAAAGTATGGGTGGGTGCCATTGACACAGCAAGGGTAAGGTATCACTTCCTGTTTTCCTGCTACAGTGTTGCTTTGGGCTAAATTGTTAACTGTAGTGCTACACAATTAATGTAATCTCAATTGCAATGTTAGGTTGCACCATTACAGAAAAGCAAAGGCTGAATTTATTTTTCATATAAAGTAGTACTTGAAAGGTTTACAAAATACCAACAGAAAGGCCTCTCAGATGATCAAAGTGCTACTATTGCACTTGAAAAAAAAGTAGATATACCTTTCTAAACTCTTATTTTAAAATATCAAGTTATTCTTAAATCAGTACTGTAAAAAAATCAGGTTTTGTATTTCTATGCTATTTAATATGTGTATGTTTTGAGTTGAGAAACACTCCAAAAATATCATTACTCTCTGCATTTCCTTGATAACCAAGCAAGTAGACTCATAATACCATTTATGTATCATATCACAAATAGCAATATTGTCCAGTATAATTCCAATCACACATAATTACCTGCTGTGCAGTACTAGTTAATTTTTGTTTACCTTAACTTATTATTTACTTTTGTCATGTTGAGTACATTTTGTTTGTCATCTTAAATGCATATCAATTTCAAACATTAGTCATTGGTCTCATAAACTTCCAGTAATCTGTATCTGCTCTGAAAACCAATCTATCAACCCCTAGTATGGCCATCAAGTAAATTAAAGACATTTTTTATTAACAGAATGAGAATTTTAACACTTGTCAACCAAGGCAAGCCAACAGAACAATACTATAAAGAAAATAATGGTTCAGTAATTTATCTGGGGGTAGAAATTAAAGAAAATCAATGAGCAAAGGCTCAGGACAAAATCCACCCGTATTGCCTCTGCATCAGACAATTCAGAACACAAAATACACTCATTAAAACTGGAGCTTTCAAAGATGTTTCTCACGGTAAATTCATATTGTGACAGACATGGACAACTGCCGCCATTGTTGGCATATAAAGTATGATTTGAGGCTGCCCAAGAAATGTAACTTGTTACCAAGATATTCAAAGCTTATCTTATCTGAGATTTACAGAAACATTTAACCCTTTTTACCTAGAGCATAACCGGTGACACATTTGGGCAAGAACACTTTGCATTACCTTGATTACATGACAGTTTGTGCAATCAGAAAAATTCAAACAGTTTCTGAAAGCTGAGAAGTTGAAAAGAGACCAGACAGACATTTTGAGGCTTAGTTGTTAAAAGGTTAAAACCACACCAAATTCTGGCAGCATTTGAGGGGAGACTAGCTGCCTTCCAACAACCAAAACAATATGATATGCCTTGTGACATTATTAGATACATTTTGCTAAACTGGAAACAAAAAAATTCAACAGCTCGCTTAAATTTACCAAAAGATGTAATGAAACACAGAAGATCAGAATAAATCCAGTTTTCACTGAGAGAGAAGAAACCTTGTATGAACTACTTCAAAAGACAAATCTATGAACAATAACAGGAACATGATGTATCTGTATTTAATGTCTTTAACAGTGTTGAAACCCCCTTAAAAGAAGTTGACAAAAATGAGTGTCACCACAAACTGTATGCCTCATTATTCTGCTATGACAGTAACCACTATAGCCTTATAAATAACAACAAATTAACCTGCCAGTTATTTCCAGGGAGTCATTTTGTGATCTACATATACATGGCGATGTTTCTCAGCCACTTCTGCACAGATCCCTGCAGTGAAATGAATAGCAGTCGATAGTTTGTTATTCCCATGCTGCCTATTACAAACGCATCAAGGAGTGATGAGGGGCATTGCCTCTGCTCTGCCTGAATAACTCTGCTTCATTCATACTACTGCATCTCAGGGAAGATTTGGCTGGCCACCTTCCTCTGTCAGGAGAGGCCAATTACTCCTGCTGGCTGAATGTGACAGTGGTCTTTAGGTTTGCTCTTCTTTAGCTCTAGCTGTCAGCAGCATGACACAGTCCTGGGCTTCAAGAGCAATGAAGAGGACACAGTTTTACCTGAGGTGCAGGACTGCTGAATCTAAGAAGACAGCCATGTCCATTTCATAAGCAAAACCTGTATTACTTGCAGGCAACCTTACTTTCACAATACATGGCAGGCTTTTTGTTCTTTTAACTCAAAGAAATAAAGAAAAGTAAATCCAAAGCATATTTTGAGTTTTTTGTTGTAAGAACCTTAAAAAATACAGAATCTTTAAAACTACTTTCACTGCTCAGTTGAATAACTAATATTTTAAAATTATCAACTGAGATTTCAGAAGATACAATCCATGCTATGAATATAGCTCACTTACATCAGGTGAAACTTGCTTGACATAACTGCTGCCGAACACCACGTTCTCCAAAGGTGGGATGACTGAATCTTTGCTCTGTGCTGGAGCGTTGCGGTTAAGCCATGTAGTTTTCACCGGTCGAGGCAAACTATGTAAACACATGAAATAAAAATCAAGTTCACAACCATAAGAATTTAATGTCAAAACTCAAATCAGGTTGCTTCTATATTTTAGTCACACTAGTACCAAATTCATTTGCTATGTAGTTTTTACATTTGTTGTGTGATGTGGTCGAGTAAGCAGTCTGACCTGATAAGGGGCTGATGTAATGCCACTAGAGAGGCATGGATGGCTACAGAGATGACAGACAGATGGAAGTAGTCAAACATGACATTGACATGTTGGTGGATGCCTCGCTGAAGGCTAAAGTGCAAACGAAGAGTGCGGCCGCTGATGTTCTGCAGAGAACTTGGATCATCTGGCCTGTAAAGAATAATTAAAGACAGAGTTGACCTCATTACATCCTTTTCATAAGAGACGCATATTTCAAATTCATAAACACTTATTGAGTACATTCAGTTAAAAGTGTTACAACACCTACGTGTAATCACCATCTGTGAAATACAAATCCAGGAAGAGCTGAAAATCCATGTCATTGAGGGACTCTTCCACCTGGTGAAGAATAGACATCTGTATTACAGCCATCAAGAGACTCTTTCTGTTTGAAGGTGTCAATTCCAATCAATTTAACATACTTTCAAGCCTTTGGTTACTGCAATCCATTGCCCAAGAACAAATCAAAGCTATCAAAAAAATTTCATTAGACCAAATAAAACAGTTTGACCTCATATAAATGGGTGAGAGCAATTTATTTTAAGATATTCATCCTGAAAGGTATACTGCTTGAAGATAATATAAAAGAATGCCTCAGTTTAAGTCACGATAAATGAGAGGATAGTGCTTCCGGATCATTGCAGAGAGGCTGGAGCAAACTTCCACTTCATGTTTACATGAATTTCAGTGGACAACTGTCCCTCACTAGAGCAAAAAAAAAAAAAAAAAAAAAAAAATTATATATATATATATATATATATATATATATATATATATATATATATATTTAAAAATTAATACCAAGCAAACAGCCATAAAGGTCATACTAGAAACCAACTGCAGAGGAACTGGGAAGAAGGCCATATATGTTACTGTCAAAGAAAGCCAATGAAATGTACTTTTAATTTGGATTAAAATATACTTTAACCCAAATATACTTCCAATATAGAATAGCAACATACAGATACCAGTTAATATAATTTGGTAATAAGAATTAGCAAAGCCTGCAGATAGTGACTGTAAAACTGCTGATTCATTTAAGACCCTGAGACCATAAATTAAGTAGAATCTATTTCAGAAGGGCCTGAAGCAGCAGCTATCAACACAAATAATTGGAATAAAAGCCTGAGAATAAAAATGCCTTATGGAAATACATCTATCAGAAGATTTTGACCCGATTAGACCTTTTCAGTAATACGCCTGATTCCAAACAAGAGGTGTGGTTTATGCCAGTCATTACTCCAATCACCATCTGTGTAAACACTTAGCCTGATGGTTTCCGCCTGTCTGGGGTAAAACTTGTCTTGTTGCACACCGTCTGTCTCTCTCTTTAACTACACATGTCTAAAGGTACCCATGCACTCTCCCTGTTTATCACTTTATTACTATGGAATCACAGAACTCTTTCTTCAAAATAGAGAACAGTTTCTAAAATTCATTTGAAAAGAGTTGAAAGATTACAGCCCAGTTACTAAAGCATAAAGTATGTGCCATTGGATAAATAGTCAAGTCCCTTCTGAAGGTGTGGCTGCAACCACAGAACTGGTGCACAGCTCCAAGTCAGACAAGAACAAAGCCAAACAGGGCTTATAATGCTGCATTCTTAAAAAATGAATATAAAAATACATCTTTTTTGCAATGATGAGTCCACATCAAAAATGAAGATGCATGCATTATCTATACTAATTATTCTTTCATGGCTTGGGGGGCTGGAGCCAGTCCAAGCTGACAAAAAGGGAGAGACAGAGGAGCAAGAGAACACGCAAGCATATCACAGGAAAGAATCCCCGAACAAGTAGGTTCTAAAATCAGAATCGTCTTGTTTTTGCTTTACTGTGCCACCAAGATTTGCAAATACTCAATAATGCACTTTATTTTGGATGAGGCCAAGGGCAAAACAAAACATATCATGCGCATAAGCACCAAAACATACCTTTTTCTCATCAAGCAGCATCATAACTTTGAAGAGGAGGACATCGTTGACCACAACCTCCTCATTCTTGTACAGGATTTGGAAAGTTTTGCTGCTGATTACATCATCTTGGACTGAAGCAGGAAATGCCAGATCTGAGCCTGGAAAAGGAAACTATGATTAACTATGTAAATAACAATTGAGTTATTACATAATACATACAACTTGGTGATCTGACAAGGAACAGTCACTACTCATGCAATAAGACATGAAACTAAAAATTTTAAGATGGAGTGAAACACTGTAGATTTGTCAGATTCAAATTGAAAATGACTTGTAAATAAGCCATCCTCCAGTTAATGATAACATTACAACCCCCACCAAGAACTACCTGACTAAGTACATTTCATTATGTCTGGATGAAGGATGAAAGCATAGCTGTCTTCCCACACACTCTATCAAGCAAGGTTAAATTTATAAGATTGGAAAATTAATCATTTAAGCATAGGAATCACACACTCTGTGGCTAAGCCTGTTTATTCATGAAACAGAAAATTGAGTGCTCTGTTTGAAAGAAGATCTGCAGGTCTCTAAGCAAAGGGGTGAGGCATATGCACAAAGCCTTAGAGAAATACTAAGAATAAGGAGTGGCATAAGAGATTAGTCAACTGTTTGCCAACAAAACAATGAGACCAAATGTTCAATTAGAGTGGCTCTTTTCCCTGAACTATGCTAATTATTTGACAACTAGAATAAAGTCAATAAATTATGCAAGTTTAACTGAAGAATAAGTTAAATTAAATTAGTGTTATATTTGTTTTATAATACAATCAGCCCTTAACACAAAAATTGGCAGGTTTTTTTTTTTACTATGCCTACTGTAGGCCACTCAATTAAACATTCAGTACCCATAAGCAAAGAATTTGCAGGAAAGAAGCAGGGCTTCGGCTCCCCAAAGCACAGAAATCTAAAAAAATTCATATGTATATTTTTACACTACTTAAATCTAAAAAAATGTGTTTTTTACCTCCTGGGTGAAGTAGACTGGCCTCGACTTTGTGCGGAACCCGAGGTGGCACTTTCAGACTGGCACGAATCTGGTAGAAGCTGAAAATATGGACACACATTACAAAAATCAATAAAAGTATGAAAACTAAGCACTATGTGGTCAGTCTGAAGCATCATTAGAGACTTGTGAAAGGGAAACAAACCGCACAGGTCAGCGACAAGTGCCTCTACTTGTAAAACGACACTACACCTTTCATTAATGAATAATGAGCACTTTCTCTTGCAGTCGATTGTGTGGTGAACCTGAGCTCTAATCGCAGCGCTGAGCTAGTAGCATAGAGCAGGACTTTATATCAGCAAAAGGAAGTATCCTCATATTGCTGCTGTCAAAAAGGATTTCCTAGATGTTCAAGACATCAACTGTTACACCTATGCTGTTGATTTTTCCTCCTAAGCTTTCCAAAAAACATGGACAGTGGGAAAAAAAACTGCAGTGACCTGTAATTCAGAGGAAACATTAATCCTAATTGGTGATACATAAGGGATGCATAGGAAAAATAAAACAAAGTTCCACAATCAGATGTTGGGGACAGAGATTTAAAAATGTGACTCATGAAAAGCATATCTGGGCTGTAGCTTGTTTGCTTTTGAAGAGCATAGAAGCCATTTAGTGAAAGCAGTAACACGTTTTATCATTTTTTTGTTCTGTACCACACAGATATGAGCTTGATCTGTTGAGCTTAAAATGATAATCTGAGCCCCCCCTCCAAACACACACACACCCACACACAGAGAAGTTCAGCCAAACACAGTGTAAGTCCACCCTTTGTTTCTTTTTAGCAGTATCACTTTACACAGAGCAATGCAGAAGT
Organism: Cheilinus undulatus; assembly: GCF_018320785.1. Classification (NCBI taxonomy): domain Eukaryota; kingdom Metazoa; phylum Chordata; class Actinopteri; order Labriformes; family Labridae; genus Cheilinus; species Cheilinus undulatus. The sequence continues at coordinate 46,675,417 of NC_054870.1, read as the reverse complement.
GAAATCATGGCAGGCTGGAAACTTCTGATACCGAGTCTCAGAATCACCACAGACCACAAAACTTTCTGCTCTGCTGATCACTGTCTGGGTTTAACCACGTTTGAGCCAGACGGCGGTTACATTACAACCTTCCTTGGCTGATGTCCATTATGATTGACTCTTCGGCTGACAGCGCTGTCAGAAGCCCAGTAGAAGGAGAGATGTTAAATCTTAGAGCTGCATGACTTCAGCTGCTATAATGAACATTATAAGGCCTCCTCATTTTATCAAATGTTAATATTCTGATCAGTTGATTAACAAAATGTGCTTTTATTAGCAAAATAGCACACATATTTTTAACATTCTGACATTGTCTCTTTCTGTCTCTTTTGCTGCAAGCCTCACACAGTTGAGGCTTTCCTTTACAGCGCTCAGAGTGTCTGCCCATTAAAAGGTATTCTTGCTGAATGTTTCCAAGTGCTCTGCTCATGGTGGATTAATGTTAGGTCTACATGATAAAAATAACTAAAGTTTTAGGCCTTTCTGCACAGTGTCTTGAGATGAAATTTGATACAAATAGGTGTAAAGTAAAGATAGAGTGATTGATGTTCAACAGTGCACCAGGGTTTTTGTGACTGAGGGTGGCCATTTCACTCAGTGTTGAAATCTGATGTTTTCTTAATGCAAAAGACAAAAAAGGCATTTAACTTCAGTGAAAGGTAATACAACATAATCTTTGGGCTTTAGTGTAGTGCTGAAGTCAATTGAAAGCACTAGTAGGGCCCAGTGGCTTTTGAATCACAGAGTTATTGTAATAGATGGCCTTGGGTAATTGGACATCAGTGTTATTTGCTGAGCTATGTAAAAAAGCAAAACCAACTGACATAAAGAAAAAGTTAAAGTGTCATTTATCACAATATAAAAATCAGTAAAATCCTACACAATTTAACATATTGTAAGAATTTTGGGGCCCCTGATGGTCTTTACAAGAATCCACTGTCAAATATGGACTGAAACACCAAAGGAATACAGCCTGGCCCCTTTCTAGCACATGCTTGTTACCAAACCCACTCAAGTCTAGTCAAAGACAAAATCACTGCTTATTTCTCTTCCTAAAGCAGGTGAACATGCCATGTTTTTTCTTATTCGTAAGAGAGTAAACATGAAGGAGGGAAGACATGTCTTTTGTAAAGTATTCATGAAATCCCGGAATATTTGGAATTTAGTAAAATGGAAACAATACTCACCCTCTTTGAAACAGGTCCACATTATAAAACTTGTGGAGCTCCACAGAGAACTCCACTGTGCCCTGGACTTCAGTCATCTTGGTCTCTACAGGCAGATGTGCCTTACATCATCTGGGATACACCTGTTGGCCTGCAAGGTAACAGCAATCATATTAGTCATTTCAGACAGGAGAAGACAGGTATTGTTAATCTTTGACTTCAATTTGTTACAACAAAGCATCTAAACTGGAGACATCAGAGTCAATACAATACCAGCATCAGGTTGCACCAGTTATGTTCATGTTCAGACATTGCCTAGGTGGAACCTAACTTACGATGGAGCTTATGCTCCAATAACATTGGAAGTGTTGCATCAGCTGAGATAGTTTCAATGCGGGTTTAACACTTAGATTTAAATCTTACTCCTACCTCTCAGTAGAGGTGAAGTCCTCCATAAAATACAGTTGTCATGGTGTATCATTTTAAAAGGTGGGATTACATGGGGGATGAGGGGAAGCAGAGAGTTTTAGCAGCTGTTAGGTGTTAGCAGTGTGTTCTCTGTGATAGATCACATCCCTTAGAAATGTATGATAACTTTTTTTTACTCCTGCTAGTCTTCTATGAGCTGAGATCATTTCATCTGTCCAACAACAACATGCGGTTAAATTACCTATTTTTGCTTTTGATGATTTCACCATCTGATGTCACTGTGGTTATTTTGCAATGGATGTAGATTAAGAGTGCAGACTTTAGTTATCACAATGTTTTGTCATATTTCTGCATACACTTTCAAGTTGTTTGAAGATTAAGTTAGTTAGCAGAAGTTGATCCTTAGTCTGTTCAGAGACAACTTGGCATAAGGGGTAGCACTAAAAACACTGCATTCAAAATGCTTTTCATTGATTATTCACATGAAGTTAAAAATGTGATTTCTGCAACAATACATTTTGGTTCTTTCACTACACTGGATAAGATCTCTTATCTCTTTGGTCCAACCAAACAATGACACATCTTCACCTAACTAAGTGCCAATGCAGGGTTTCATGTGAATTTTTACATTATACCTTAAGAAAGAAGTTACATATTGTTGGTGAAACAGGCCACATAACTTTTCTCCCAATTACAATCCCCTGAAATAACCAGGATGTGTACCTTAGCAATGTTGCTTTCCAAAACTTAGAGGCCAAGGACTAAAAAGGGCATGAACAACAGTCAGAGAATCACAAGATAAGGTTTAACAATAAGTAAAATGCAGTTAGGTGTACATATATTTTTGGGGAAGGAGGCACTCTGTCCCCTGCACAAAATTCAAACAGCCCATTTTATTATGACAGTAGTAAGACTAGAAAACACTAAGAATAGCCCTTCAAAAATAACTTTGAAATATAATATCAGCCACTGGTTGTGTTAGAAATAACCCAGACATCAGTGTCTATTAATGCAAACATTTTAAGCTTAGGATTTATTTAGACATAATTTAAGAAGGGGCCATGTAGAAGGGGCAAAAGAAAACTGGCATTTACAAGGGTGCAGACGTTCTCTGAATAAGTCATGTATGAAATGAATAAATTATCCAGTGGGAGGTAGCATGTCATTATGTTCATGCATCTGAAAACATGCAAGACACAATTGAATTTGACCCTGCTGACACAATGACTGAAACAATGCCAGCAGTACCAGGTATTGTTGATAACTGAATGGGCCTTCCTTCCTGGAAGAAATATTTTAAAAGCAGTTGGATATAAAAAAAAAGATCATGGACACAACACAACAGCTAAATATGCGTCTCTTCCTGGAAGAAGTATTTCTACAAGCAGTACGTTTAAAAACGATTATCATGCACCAATCACAGGAAAAACAAGCACTCACATACTTAAGTGAATAAACTGCCTGCTGTATGTGAAGAATTACAGGTTAACTTAGGTTTTAATCCTCCATCATTAACCTGAAATAGCCTTTCTGTCATTGTTTTGCCAAAGGAACGTAAAGTAGCTCCACGGAAAATCCAGCACAACTGTGAACTAAGCGATCAAGTACAATTCATAATAACAAGCTGGATCATATCAAAAGCATTGAGTGCAGCTTATGTGGAGCCTACTTTTTAATCAACCTGCAAGATCTACAACAGGATATGAAGGAGGAACACTGTGATTGTTAAGAATAACCTTTACAGTAGAGAGTAACCGAGTTACCCCTGTAGGTGCGTTTGTTTTACAAACAAACCAGCTAAAACAAACCCAAAAGGGCTAATTAACATGTATGTCAACATTACAGAGCAAATGAGGACTGGATACTGAGTTTAGGGGTTCTCAGAGCAACGGGTTTATCAGGTTCTGTCAAAAGTAGTCTTACTATAATTGGGCAGTTAATATGGTTAGTATAAACAGTTAAGCAGAAAGTTGTAATGCTGATGCAAATGAGGTCATTTATCTGTCAAAAAGAGCTGGCTACAGTGGCTTGATATCAGTTGACACCTGCTTATACCTAAGGACGCACAGTATTGAATTTTTGTAGATACCCGATATGCTGCTATTTTCAAATTCATTTGAACTGATGCTGATACAAATACCAATATTTAAAAGCAGTTCAAAATTAAGACTTCACTCTTTAAAACAAACTTGAATGTATTTAAAGATGAACAAACATTCAAACTTCAATCCTTGAAATTTAAGGAATGAGGATGAACAAAGAAAATACTTCCGCTGTCAGTCCTGCCTAAAATTCCAAAAATGTATTTGCGCATATTCAGGCAATATTTACAGCCTCTATATTGGCTGTGAATATAAGCAAATCAGCCAATACTGATAACAGCTAATATCTGTGGATATACCTATTTCATACCAATAATATAAAGCATCCCTACATGATTCTTTGGAAAACGCTACTTCAAAGCATAATGCAAAATTTTCAAAACCATACAAGGATTTATCTTTGTGGAATCACAAATTAACAATTTTCAATTATTTATTTTTTTTAGTGTAGTCACAATTGAAAGGATACAGTTTAAAAAAAAAATCTGTCATGTTTTGTCATTTTTTTAAGTTGGGACTGTACATGTTTTGGCCAGATTGATAAGCATGATGACTTTGATCATCATTGCGATTGAGATTATCAATCACTATTATTTACTATTTGAAGGGCATTTTGTATAGTTTAGGGTTTATTTTGAAAACCTATACATCCTGCAACTCATCTGTGGCCAGGATTGGACAGAGACAGAGACAAAAATATGACCAAGCATTTAAGGCCCATCTCTAACAATTGGCCTGGCATAATGGAGCTATGGTCAATGATATGCACAATCAAGCAAAAACACATGAGAAGAGGGACAGGCAAAACTTTGACTGCTTTCAAAATTAAATGAATAACACAGCCCAATTTTAAGATATATATATATATATATATATATATATATATATATATATATATATATATATATATATATATATATATTTATTCATTTTCAAGAGATATATGGTCATACTATAGCATTTATCATTATGTGAATTATTAAAAATTGGTTGCCAGGCCTAGAGCTTGATAAGATTGTTTACCATAGGATCCACTGACCATATGACCATAATAACCGCAAAATAATCTTGGAGAAATGTTTAGTATACATGGGAAATAATTGTATGTTTCAATGTGTTTCATTTGAGGAGCAATCTCATTTATTTACCTATCTTTACAAACTGAGAGTTCATTTTTTGCCATTATTATAATGCACAGCTGGCTGTTAAAAGATCCTGTATGACATTTGGCCCACGTAGTTTTGACTCGAGGTTGACTTTGATTTAATTATTTCTTTACGAGAAAATATAGATAGTATCATATACATATCAGTATACAAGCAATATAATCGTGTACTGTCATTCAGCAAAAATATACTGAGTTATTATTTTTGGTCCACATCACCCAGCCATGGAAAATATATGTAGCTAACTTTCATCCTTTCAGGAAATTCTTGAACTATGTCTTAAAGTTTAATTATAATATATAAACTTATTGTTCCTAAGGTAGAAAAGAGGACTACATACAAAATGTACTAGTCAAACAAAGTACTTGGTTCTTAAAATCCTGACGTCGAAAAATGAATGGCATTTTCAAAAAATGTACCATTTGCCTAAACTTACTCTTCAGATAAGTGGTAAGGAAATACAGTCGACACTTCAAGACGGTTAAGATCGACAACTCCCATCGGAGAAAGTAAAATTAAAGCGTCTTACGTTGGTCTTATTAAGAATATATATATATATATATATATATATATATATATATATATATATATATATACACCAAGGCCTTAACAGATATAATTACTCATTCAAAACGGTAAACTTTATAGCAACAACTAAACCCCGGAACAAATACAGACCAATAAAAAGCAGCTATTAAACTTAGTGAACTGCTTTTGATGATTTTTTTTAAGAGAGTGAGAGAGAGGCGGCGTATGTGCCCATCTGGTGACAGAATCTCGGCAAAGGATAATGTTAGTGTTACAGGTGGGAAGGTACGAAAACAAGATTTTTGTAAGGGCCCTGAAAAGGTCAGGAACAGTCAGACAAAGATATAAAATAACATACGCATTACGACAGAAGTCCCATTTGATAGCCAGTCTCCTTACGGTAACAGTTAGCGAAACGTTAGCCACCCACCGAACAGTTGTCGCCGGGGCTAACATGAAACGCGCAGGGAAGCTAACGCCAACGGTTACTTACCATTGCGTTGGCAAGCTAACATTAGCTAGCTAACCAACGTTAGCTCCAAATGCAGCCCTTTCGTCCTCCGTTCACCGTGAAGAGTTGACACAAAACACCGCAGTGTTGATTATTTTACTTCCTGGTTTGGTTAAGGTTATAGAAGAAACGCCCATTTAAGTGATAGCGCTACACTGACTAAACTGGCCATGTATCCCTGTGAACGGGGCTGTGAGCTAGCCGTCCAGCTAACTGCTGCTCAATCTCTGACAGCAGGCACTGCTCCTGCCTCTCGCTTACGCACATTAAACTGCGCGTTGCTGCACATACCAGAGGCGCAGCTCGACAGCAAGATTGCTACCCTCAAAAGGAACATTGAGGAGGTGGGTACAATATTGATATTGTCTGCTGTACTGTTACACTCAGTGTCTACAAATACAATCCAAAATAGATGCTCTTACATCTCTGCAGTCCACAATAGCCAGCAGCACTACGAGATAGTTTCTGCTGTTTCATCCTTTTAAATCGTCATTACTATTTATCCCAAGCCCATTGCTACCTTCTAGACATACAGTCGTTAGAAAAAGTATGTGAACCCTTTGAGACTTCTTGGATTTCTGCATAAATTGGTCGTCAAATGTGTTCCGATCTTCATCTAAGTCTCAACAATAGACAAACACAGCCTGCTTAAACTAAGCAAAAATGATATGTTTTCATGTTTTTATTGATCAAACCATTTAAACACTCACAGTGCAGGGTGGAAAAAGTATGTGAACCCCTAGGCTAATGACTTTTCCAAGAGCTAATTGGAGCCAGGAGTCAGCCAACCTGGAGTCCAATCAATGTGATGAGATTGGATGTGTTGGTTAAAGCTGCCCTGCCCTATAAAAAACACACACCAGTATAAATTTGCTGTTCTCAAGAAGCATTGCCTGACGTTAACCATGCCTGGCACAAAAGAGCTCTCAGAAGACCTACAATCAAGAATTGTTGACTTGCATGAAGTTGGAAAGGGTATCTCTAAAAGCCTTGATGTTCATGTGTCCATGGTAAGACAGACTGTCTACAAAATGGAGAAGGTTCAGCACTGTTGCTACTCTCCCTAGGTGTGGTCGCCCTGTAAAGATGACTGCAAGAACACAGCGCAGAATGCTCAATGAGGTGAAGAAGACTCCTAGAGTGTCAGAAGTCTCTGGCACATGCCAACATTTGTGTTGACAAATCTACAATAAGTAAAACATTAAACAAGAATGGAGTTCATGGGAGGACACCATGGAGGAAGCAACTGCTGTTAAAAAAAAACACATTTCTGCACGTTTGAAGTTTGCAAAAGAGCACCTGGATGTTCCACAGCACTACTGGCAAAATGTTCTGTCCATAGATGAAACCAAAATTGAGTTGTTTGGAAGGAACACATAGCGCTATGTGTGGAGAAAAAAAGGCACAGCACACCAACATCAAAACCTCATCCCAACTGTGAAATATGGTGGAGGGGCCGTCATGGTTTAGGGCTGCTTTGCTGCCTCAGGGCCTGGACGGATTGCTGTCATTGACGGAAAAACGAATTCCCATTTTTATCAAGACATTTTGCAGGAAAACTTAAGACCATCTGTCCACCAACTGAAGCTCAACAGAGGATGGGTGATGCAACAGGACAACGACCAAAGCATAGAAGTAAATCAACAACAGAATGGCTTCAACAGAAGAAAATACACCTTCTGGAGTGGCCCAGTCAGAGTCCTGACCTCAACTCGATTGAGATGCTGTGGCATGACCACAAGAGAGCAATGCACACCAGACATCCCAAGAATATTGCTGAACTGAGACAGTTTTGTAAAGAGAAATGGTCCAAAATTCCTCCTGACCGTTGTGCAGGTCTGATCTGCAACTACAGGAAACGTTTGGTTGAGGTTACTGCTGCCAAAGGAGAGTCAACCAGTCATTAGCCTAGGGGTTCACATACTTTTTCCAACCTGCACTGTGAATGTTTACATGTTTTGTTCAATAAAAACATGAAAACATCATTTTTTTGTGCAGTATTAGTTTAAGCAGACTGTGTTTGTCTATTGTTGTGAATTAGATGAAGATCAGAACACATTTGATGACCAATTTATGCAGAAATCCAAGAAATCTCAAAGGGTTAACATACTTTTTCTAGCGACTGTAAGTCTCATGTATTCATGATAGTTTACTCCACAATATTCTGTTCTCTACCTGATTTATGTATTATATTCTATTGTTTCAGTGCCTCTCTAAAGTATTCATTGGATGTTTCACCCTTTTATGGATTTCATATATCAGTTATGGTCAATATAATTTGGCTTTTTTAACAAAAACAAAACAAAAAGACAAAAAACTCTTTAATGTCAAAGAGAGAACATATTTCTCAAGCTCGGTTGGGTTGCATGGGGATCGAGCCTGAACAACCCTTTTCAAGTCCAGTCACAGATTCTCTTTTGGACTGAGGTCTGGGCTTTGACTCGGCCACTCCAGGACATTCACCTCATCTTTAAACCATGTCTGTGTAGCTTCCTCTGTATGCATCGGGTCATTGTCTTACTCGAAAATAAATCTTCTCTATACTCGGACTCAACATTTTAACTTCATTATATGCAATATGTTTGCAGTTTTGGTTTACACCACATATCAACAGACCATTTTTGTCTGTACATAACAAACATAGTGCTTTTAATGTCTAGAAATCCACAGAGTAACTTATTTTGAAAAATGAATGACATTTTATTTGCATAAAACACAGAATTCAACTCACTTGCTTAGGGATGACAATGAACAGTATCTTAATTAAAGATATTTTTAGTTAGTCTCTGAGCAGACATCTTCATAAGCCTGTTCCAAAGCCACAACATTTCACATCTGTGTCTGGTGTTTGGAGGCTCCTATCCCATATCTCCACTCATACTGCACAACAACAACACTTGTAGAAAGGAGGAAGTTGTGCAGTAGTGAACTGAAGAGCGAAAAATTGTCTAAGAAATGCTGCTATGGATCAGCTATATACTGTATACTCAAGAGGGACTCTTATTCTAAATCATGATGCAGTTGTTTCTAATTCATTTATCAGGAAGTGTTTTGGGCTGTGCATGACTGGCTTAAAAGGTATTTGAAAGAACAACTTTTCAAGACTGTTGGGCCTGAGTTTGCAGACTTATTGTGAACTGGCTGAGTTATGCCTGCCAACAGATTAGATTTCAGTGCTGTTCTCGACTGCACGAGTCAGGGCAGTAGTGTGTGGAGAAGTGGGTATACTGGTAATTTTCCCCCACATATTTTAAGTGCCCCATCCAGCTAAGAATAACTGCCTTGTGCTATAAACAAAGACTCAATCTTGTACTTCATCTAAAAACAGGCATTTAGCTTTCACGCATTACAACATTGCTTATGCTGCTTGTGTAATTAACAGCTAAAAAGAGGAGATTTTACCTTTATTATTGGACCACAGTTTTTGGCTGAGACATTTAAATCAGTGGTTTTCAACTCTTAGAAATGGTGGCAAAAAGTCTACAAAGCTCTTAAGCACTTAGTGGACATACTGTACATTCATAGTTTTATTTATCCCTCTGTAGTACTAATTTCAGTGTTTTCTTCATATTTCAATTCATTTATCTCCATTTCCTGAGATAATAAATCAGCTTTTCCCATGAAAACACATCAATTCCTCAAGATTAAAGGAAAATTGTGAAAAATCTATGCTGTATCACAGGAAACCAAAATAAGATGTGTTTGTTTTTTCTTATCTCTTTGCTAATTGGTATATTTTGTTCTATCTTAGATTCAAACTGGAACATTTGTCATTAAATTTTCAGAAATTTAGAGTTGCAATTTTTCATTAAAGAGACTGTGATTGGTCCTGTGTCTACACCAGTTGAGAACCACTGAACAAACTGATAACTCATTTTAAGCTAATTGTCCCATATACCCTGGCAGTGTTGGGGTTAATGCTTTACAGAGCAACATACTACTACTGTACTCTGATTGCTTTTTTGCTTTTGCCATCATAGGACAGGGAATTTCGAAGTTTGTATACTTTATTAACCTGGCACGCCAGTGGATTTGTTTCACACACCCATATGGTAAACCTCCCATAGACAGTGTTTGGGAAAGGGCAGAGCCTTTGAAAAAAAAAAAAAACTCAGAGGGTGACTGGATAAACGTTCTGTCTGTCACGTCTTTACGGGCCAATCAGAGCAACAAAACGTTACGTACGGAGGAGTAAACTCCATAGAGAACTGCATAACACGAACCATGGCAGCTGTAGACATGTCAGTATATGACTTTTGTCATTTTTTAAAAGAAAACAACTCAATGCTGTTCTTTTTTCTTCTTTTAATGAAGAAATGTCGTCAAGTTCTGATAAAACTGGTGCTTTAGCAGCATCCACGCGAATGTCTTTCGCCATAATTGCACTGGCCTCTTGTCGCTGCTTGCATACATCACGTCTCTGGTGCGCCTGAAAGTACTGCCCCTTGTTGCTGATTGGTCCTGTCACTTTCTAAGCGGGCCCAAACTGTTCAGACAGGTGCTTTGTAAGATGGATTCGCTAGTGAGAAACACGGAAATGGACGAATCCATCTTTTTTGCAAGGTTAACCAATTAGTGAATCAATTAAGAGATTTTTACAGGGAAGTCACTCATTGGACAAACTCTGTTCTGTTTCCATGGTCAAATACAAGAGCAAAGAGTAGTCACACTAAAAGAGGTAATGAAAAATAACATTTGTATCAGCCAAGGGGCATAGCTAGGGATTTTGGGCCCCCAGAAGGAATATTACACAGGGCCCCCCTTAACTGGCTAGCCAAGCAACAGATGTTGCGTCATTTTTACAAATATATAAGCATTTTTTATATGTTTGCACAATAATTTCCCCATTTATGAGTAATATTTTTCCTATGGTTAAATTAAATTTACTTTCTTTGTTGGACTACACCATTTGGACATTTCCAAGGGAGGAGCAGGGCCCCCCAGCACTTTATTTTATTCTGTTTGATACAATTTCAGTCTGTTGACCGATTAATTAAGTCATTTGTGATTTCATAATGACACTTATTACAAAGAAAATATAAATAAAAACCCACTTTTCATTGCAGGCTTCTCAAGGGCCCCTCCCAACTGTGGGCCCGGGTAATCAGTACCCTTTTTCCCCCCTGTGCTACAGCCATGGTATCAGCTATCGGCTAAAATGTAATTTCAAACATTAATGTTGACCCTAATTTTCACAATAGTTTTGTGCAATTGAGACATTCCCATCTCTTGTTTACAGCAGCTTTTTGTTAAACTGACTAAATCATAGTTTAACAGATTTAAAACAACATTTTGACAGCCTTAGGGTAATTAACTGATGAAATGTAGCTTTATTATGCCTATAGATGCCATCCATACATCACTAGCAGCAAGTCAAACAGCAAAACATAGGAAGGAAGTGTGAGGGAGGAACACTAGTGAACAATCAGCAGTTTCATTTCTTGTTTTTCTGCACTTAGATTTCCAGTTTCTTCATCAAATCTCCCATTAAACCAGGAAAGCATTGTTCGTTTTGGCATCTGTGGATGTACTCATTAGCCTTTGCATTAAAGTTACTCATTATTTTCTTGAGGTGCTACTTTAAAGAGCCCCTTCTCTCTTCACCTGGCAAGTTTGAGTTGTTTCTCGATCAGAATCTCCCGATTTTCAGTTTGAACAACACTTCAAATGCTGTTTGAATATTGTGCAACCATGGAGATGACAGAGAATGTAGATCTGAGTGGTGGGCAAATAAAGCCACCACGGGGCAGCACTGTCTTATTTCACAGCTGATTTGCTTTGTATTAATTTAAGCTGACAATCATGAAAGTAGAACAAGAGATGTGACTGTGTCTTTAAGGAAACATTAAATTCATGTTTGGCACAGGAGAACTTCAATGGAATGTAAAGTTGACACTGTGGAGACTGTTGACTCTCTCCCTCAAATAAATGACAACAGCAGGCAGGCCTATAAAAGAGGGAGACCCCTCACTGTGTGACCCGAAGTTTTACACTCCTGCTGAGAGAGCATCTATCAGGGGTCTTGCTCTCTCCTGGAAACCTATCTGTAGACATATCCAGCAGCAGGTTGTATTACTTTATATATTTCCAGATCAAGCTATGACATGGGAGGAGTCAAAAGGTAAATTATTTACTCAGAAGTGCCCTTTTGATTAACTTGTCATGCAATTACTGCAAATAATCTCTTCCAGTTTTAATTTTAAACAACCTTTGATGCATTTTAATGCTGTGTTTTTCTGACTGCATTTTAGAGACATCCTTCTGTGCGTCTTGTGCTGCTGCTATCTGATCCCACAATGTCTGTGCACAGGACTCCACTCTCAGAGTAAGTAGTCGTCTGTAATGCAAAGAGCAAATATGATGAAATAATTATACCAAAGGAAGAAAAAGTAATAGAGGCACATTAAGAGATTCTACTGCATTGCACGAACGGATTTACCTATATTTCTGCAAGTGTGCATGGCAGGTATTTAGGCATATTTTCCAATGAATATTGAGCTCTTTTTCTTTAAAGCATACATAAGCAATATCATGTGGAAATACTGCTGCATTCCCTCCATGCACACTGCTGCTCTTATCTATTTTTTATGACATACATCCTGCATGGTTCCCTGTAGCTGCACTTACATTTCTGGGTTATGGAGTCCAGCTGTGTGCCGGCATGTTATATAGATTCAGCTGTGCACTAAATGGTCTTACATGAACAAAGTGCATCAGTAATTACTGCAGCAACCAAAGAAGTGCAATAATGACGTTTCAACCCTGAGTCATTCTTTTGTTATAACAGTATTCCTGCATGGAAAATGCAGAAAGGAAGGATCTGTTGCATTTGGACCATTTATTCAAACTTGATAAAGACCTTTAACTTCCTGAACAGATGTGTTAAAATGGGAAAATCTAGAAGTTAAGTGTTAAAGAGGAAACCACAAACAGTCAGAGATAGCCTAATATTTATTCAAGGCAGTGGAGCAGCTTTCCAAACACTGAGCTTTTATTCCCTCTCCACACTGGCACATGCACACACTCACAAACACACACAAGCGCTCTCTCTCTCTCTCTTTCTTTGACTATACTAAAGCAGGCTGCTCTCTGTTTCCATCTTGCAGCTGTGAGATTTTCATCTCAAGTTGGTATTCATGGGGAGCAGCAGTTCATGTGCCCTCAGATCAGTGTCGGGGAGGATCGCTTCCCAGGTGAATTCTCAAAAATAAGCATTGTGTGTGTTTTTTTTTTTTTTTTTTTATTTTGCTTCACAATTCCTTTGCTTATACTAGGATAGAACATCAGTCACTGTTTAAAAAACTCAGAAATATTATATGGATGTTTTTAAAACTGAAAAAAAAAATCCCTAACATTTGGAAATACCAAAAACAACATTTGACAACAATAACTTAATTCACAGAATATTTATCAAAATACTTTGGTCATGTTTGTGTCCATATCTGTTATTTCCTTTAGATAAAAATTAATCAGTTCATGGCATATTTTAATTTGTTCTTTGAAACCTACTTTTCTTGTACATTTTCAGTGTATTTGATCAATGTAAGTAATTTCATAATTTATTTTTTTAAAGATTGTTTAATTAGCAATAGCAAAATACACAAATAGAATCCACTGTTGGCATATACAGTTTTTTGCATGTTTCCAACACAAAATCAAACAAATCGGTAAACATTTAACAGGTTAAACAAAATGGATAATAATAATAATGATCTTGATACTTTAATAAATTAAATCAAATGAAAAAAAGCTAAATAAATAAGTAAAAAAAGAATTAAAGTACATTCAAAACACATACTAGTAGTAAAAAACAATAATAATAGTGTTTACAATTAACTAAAGATAAAAGTGCACTTAGAAAAAAATGTAATAGTTAAATATGATAACTAAAGGTGACAAATATAGAACAAAATCAGAAAAATATATAAATGAAATTAAATACCTACATGCATACCATACCAATATGCTTCAAGAAAAAAAACATTATAGTAAACAAAGAGAAAGACTAAACAGAACAAAACAGAGCACATCCCACCCACCCCACTTCCCACTGTAGCTCTCTATTTCCTGTCGTTCATTTATATGTGATTTTGAGTTGGTCTAAGAAGAGCTGAGGCTCCACAAACATCTTGTTCCAGAGAGGGTAAAATCTTGAGAAAGGGATCCCAGATTTCATTAAAGACTTTTCTCCTGACATTATACAGGATCTTCTCTGGAGTGCAGTAAGATGCCAATCCATTGATCCAATGCCTTGTTGATGGAGAGTCTTTAGATTTCCAATTGGTTAGAATGCATTTCTTTGTTGCAGTACTAGCAAGTAAAATGAAATATTTCTTTTAAGTAAATGTGTCACAATTTAGCATCTTAAAGCTTAAAATGCAGGTGCCTTGACCAGCTGAGTATACGAACAGAATATTGACAGTGTTAAAATTAGATTTTAATTTGGAGCAACTCAAATAAGAATACTTTATTATGATTTTATGGTTGAAATCTTTGCAAAAAGTCAAATGTTATTAAATTCATTGTTATAAAGTTAGTGAGATTATTGATAAACTTTGATATCAGACTTTGCTAGTCTTTAAATGGCAGGGTGGTGCAACCTTAATCTCAAGTGATAAAAACAGATTGTTGATTAATTTATCATTTATTTGACTAAAACTGACACTCATGGTACAGTGAAATGGTTTAAAGATCTACTAGTTGTTCATTGTGGACTGTTGACTGTAAAACTGAACAAGTTAAAAATAATAAGAATTTAGTCGAAACTGATTATGTCAAAGTTTTTAAGTCTTGGAAATAAATATTTGACAAATCCTTACTCATACATTAATGCTGGGTAAACTTGACTTTTTTTAAGTTAAACTACACTGTGAAAACTCTAAACTTAAAAAAATCTTTTTAAATCCAACTCAAAATAACACATTTAATTTCTCGTCTTCATCCAACGAAATTTTCCTTTATTTTTATCACATACTTTGATCTTAAACACTTATGTGACTCAAAGTAGTCCAAATTCAGCACCTACTAATGACAGGAGCTGAAAGGTGCACACTGAAGCAGCAGGTCCTCCTCTACCATGTTCAGTATACTATCCATAGTATATTATGGTTGCGCTCCACCGGCAGGATTTCTCTGAGTCAGTAACTTCACTTATGGTGCGAATGCGTCTAATGACCAAAGGCATTCTGGGAAAACTCTGCAGCTTAAGGGATGATTGACAATTAATTTAAGTACAATTACATAAAGTACTTAGAATTATGATTACTGTTTACTTAAAACTAAAAATGTGTTCAATTAACTAAGAATGTAGAGCTGAAATAGCTGTTAGGGATTTTTTAAGTTAACAGAACATATTTCTTTTTCACGTTTAGCTGTTTAGTCTTACAGTCTGCAAGTCTGAGCATGTTTGGTTTTTGAAACTGTATATTGATGCCATCCTTGGCCAGATCTCTGAGCTCAATGGGACTAACTCAGTTAAATAAAGTTTCAATACAAAGACAGAAGTTACTCTAATGTGAATTGTTGTGAGTGTACTCCAAAAAATGTAAAATAAAGAACAATGCAGCCACGTGACATCACTACTCAGAATATCTTGCAAAATGGCAGCCTTTATGTGTATGTTTTTTTTTTTTAACAATTTCTCCAAAGTGTAGCAACTTTGAGTGTTTCTTTGTGCAACATGCATTTTAAAGGCATTGTTATTCCTTAATTTGAAGGGTTCCCTTTAACTATGGACTGTTTTTTTCTGACCTCTATGGGCCAAAGTAAGTTCTAAATGAATCCAAATATGCAAAATGACTAATGTAACACAGGTGCCTTCAGTAACAGCAGCACAATTTCAACTTGTGCATTAAAGATTACAAAAAAGCGACTTAATATTTGTGGGGGAAATTAAAAAGAAACTTCATGCTATTAAAAATCCACCTTAAATGAATTAAAATAAATGATAATGCCCAATTTAGACTCAATATTTAAGATTGATTATCTTGAGATTTACAGTAAGACACATATTGTCAATGGGTGTTACTATGAACAATCTTTTTACAGGCCTGGCTCAGCATAAACTATATTTATATAAAAATATTATCTATATCACCTGAAAATGTATCCATAAATCTTAGAAACTTGATAAACTGTCCCTCCATACTTAAACTTAAATAAGTTTACCCATAGTCTAAGATAACTTGTAAGATGATTCTCCATTTCTGGCCCCTGTACCTGCAGGTTTTTACATCATGTCCCAGTTCCACATTGCAGAGCTAGCAAGAAGAGGAACAGTCAAAAAGGTCCCTGGATCATCTCCTCAGCATGTTGCTTATCATATAGGCCCCGCATTCAACTTCAGGATCAACACAAGGTAAGCTGCAGGGAGGGTGAACACTGACATCTAGTGGCTGAGCTGGGATAACGCCTTCTACCCTGTCCATGGTCCTGAACATCCCTGACCTAACTCACCTGTAACAATCACATTCATTGTGTACCACGTCCTCAGATGTTTGCACGCAAATCTGACATTTTTATGAAGAGAGCATGTACGTTGGATGTAGCACAGAAATGTAACTCTAGTTAACTGTTAACAGTTTATACAGTAGGCCTATGTGAACTGAGGATGCAATAATATACATTTTATTGTTCCAGATCAGCCTATCCTTTGGGACTTCCAGAGGAGTTTGCATTTGCGGCCGTACTGCGCATGAGTGGCAGCACCATCAACAAAAAATGGAACATCTGGCAAATGCAGGATGTGAATGGCAACGAGCAGCTGTCTGTCAGACTCAACGGACAGTCCAGGACTGTGGAGTTTACCTTCACGGCGCTGGACGGCGGGAGACAGACTGTTGTGTTCAGCTCTGTGTCGTCTCTTTTCAATGACCAGTGGCACACGGTGCTGCTGGACGTCAGCAAGCGCTCCGTCACCCTTTTCCTGGACTGTGCCATGATCGGTTCTCAGAGTTTACCGCCACGACAGGAAGTCAGTCTGGATGGCTTCACGTTGATTGGAAAGCTCAAGGACAACTCAGTGATGGCAGTTCCGGTACGTCCACAAGCACCTCTATTCCTAGTCGTCAGTTTTTGACGCTTTAGCATGGCCTTCATGCGTTTAATTCAGAAACACATTTTATCTGATATAGCCCCATTTCATAAGAATTTGGATAACATTTAGCTGAAAGTAAGTTGCGTCCCTTTTAGTACCCCTTACGTCTGTATGACGCGCCAAGGGCCCCGGCAAAGCGTCGAAAACGCCCCTTTAGGGCAGGGGTTCTCAACCTCAGGGTCGGGAGAGGGGGTCACCAGATGCCTTAAAAAACTAAGAATATTTTTTAAATTACACTGTTGCCACTTTACACCAATTTTATCAAATGTTAACCATTTTTCATCGCTTTTTAACACCAATTTTGCTCATTTTAGCACATATTAACACTTAAAAACCTATTTTTGTCCATTTCAGACCCTTTCCATCACTTCTTTCTGCCTGTTTCTGCCACTTCTTAACCAATTCTTGCCACTTTCTGCCTATTGTTGCCACTGTTGACCCATGATTGCCTCTTATCACCCACTTTTTACACCACTTCTTGCCCATTTTAACCACAGTTAACCCATTTTTGCCAGTTTATATCAAATTTCCATCCAATTCCACCTTATTTCAACCATTTCTGTTGGGCTTTAAAGCCATTTCAGCCCTTTTTAATCCCATTTTACCACTTTGTGCCTGCTTTTGCCACTTTTATCTAACTTTGCCACTTTTAACCCATATATGTTCTTTAAAAATCCAATTTCACCACCTTTTCCAATATTTTTGCCATTATTAACCAATTTTAGGAACTTTAACCCATTATTTACCCATTTTAATTATGTTTTAACAGAAAGCATTGTATTTAAAGAAGGCTAAATGAATAAATAAAGATATATGTTTGTTGATAAGAGTGGTTATTATTCAGGTCAAATATAAAATGTGGTTTTCAAAGCTTAATTTCACAATGGATCATGGTTTTGCTGACCTCCACGGGCCCCCAGTTTGGCTGGGTCCCAGAAACCTCCCCCTTTATCCCCCCTTATGGACAGCCTTGTCCGCACATGACTATTCTTGAATGTTTATGGCTGTTCAACCACCTTCAGGTACAGTGGGGGTCCCCGGTCTCTGGCACCTTTATTTTTGGGGCGGTGGGCTGAAAAGGTTGAGAGCCCCTGCCTTCGAGGATGGTAATTTAAGCAAGACATACACTCTCCGACGTGCCATTTATTCGTTCATTTACATCGTGGATCACGTGCCATATGCGCAATTGACTCAAAAATCGGATTAGTCATTGCAATAGTCTGATCATATTTTCTGACTTATGCATATTGGCTTTCATCATTCTTATCTTGTTCTTTTATTTGTGTTTTCAATTCTTCTTCTTCTTCAGAAGGAATGTATTTATATCTTGCAATTCCTTTAATCCAGTCACACTTTGGCCACTTCAGTGCGCCAAATCTTAAACCCAGTCTCCACGTGATTGCAGTATAAATGCCAAAACTATGCAAGAACAAATCAATTGAGTATTTTTCTTACTTTTTAATCGTATACTTGGGGATTTTTGCTTATTTTTGCACTTGGAGGACTTTCCTTTTTCGTTCCTCAAAATGCCAAAGTTTAGAAATCCCTTTGTTCTGTCCTCCTCCTTGCTGTTTTATCTGTTGTTTGCTTTTCTATTCAGGCTTTGCTGACAAATATGTGGAGCTCTTTGCAAGTTGTGGTGAAGAATATGTTGCGCACAGGCTAAACAATCCTGCTGTTCCAAACTATGCCCGTCGGGCGCACGGTTTAAGAATTGGGCGCGTTTGTGCGCAATTACGCATGAAAGCATTTCCTCGTGGCATTCATATTTATCAGCTTTCTAGCTCCAGGGTTAAGCGTTTAAAGGCCTTATTAATGTGTGATATTGTTGCCTCTGACTGTAAATGGTTTATTGTGCAAACACAGCCCGTTTTATCGTGCACAGCAGAAAATGCAGACTTGGGGCTTAATTGGTAACAAGAACAGTCTTGATCTCAGGAAGCACTACAAAATCTGATCATAACAGGACTGGGGCCTGATGCTATAAATCTTTGGTAGATAAATACTGCTATGTCACTCCTAATCTATCACTTTCTTTGTTTTTTAACCAAGTTTGAGCTCCAGTCGATGCTGATTCACTGTGACCTGACGCGAGCCCGGTCCGACGTTTGCCATGACCTCCCAGCCAGGACATCGGTAAGAAGGATTAAAAACAGCACACAAGAATACATAGTTGAAGTGATAAGTGCATTGTTTAGAACGAGTCGGACGAGCCTTGGTCTCTGTTAATGGGGAGGAAGATAAAAGCAAACTATCCAAACTGTAAGCTTAAAAGCGCTGTTTGATTTTTTAACGTCATCTCCTCTTGACCCCGTTGTTAAAAATGTTCTTGGTGATAAGAGTGAAGAATTTAAGTTTTAAGACCCCAAATATTCTTTGAATTGAACCATTTGTTGTCACATCAGTGGTTAAAATACCCGCTGATCCTGCCCATTGGTGTTGTCTGAGCATTGGCCCCTCCCTTTGGTGCCCCCTCTGCAAGCCCTCCAATCCCTTCCTGTATCCAAACATTGCATGAATATACATGAGCCCCTGATGGTTCTGGGACCTCTGACGGTGTAGATAGCTTAAGCGGATTCAGTTGGGTTGTTTTGTCCTGGGCTCCTTCAGCCCAACAAATCCCAGAGAAAGGACTGCTTTGAACCTTTCCTGCCCACGGGGAGATCATGGCTCAGGCCCCCAGCTTTAGAGGGCCACTGCTGGTTCTGCTTCTGCAGCTTGTCCTTATCTGCTCCAGTCAAGTAAGACTCATTACTTCTTTCTCTGTTTTTCTGTGGTGTCTCTTGTTGTCTCTGTAGACTGATGTGACCGAGGTGCTGGTGAGTGTTCTCCTGGTGTTCTCCTGATTTAGTAAACTGAGCAGAAAACGGCACTAAAAGTCAGGGATATAACATTTATGTGTAAATTGTTTATTAGATTTTTTCGCTTTTGCACTTTGTTCTGCCATTGCTGATAAATTCTGCCAAAAAAAAAAAAAATCAGCGATGTAGGTTCTTGGATGTTCCAGTGTGCAAATAAGACAATCTGGTCCTATAGCATCTAAAAAAGGCAATACACCTGCTCTCCTTTTTATATCTATGCAGCAGTATGTACAAATAAAGAAAAAATGAAAGCAGCTGTTTTCAGATATTTAAGCTGATTTTACCTTATTTTATTATTGTTATTTCACCCAGAGGAATCAAGGAACTGCTGGCCCTCCTGGACCTGCAGGTGTCCCAGGAATTGATGGCATCGCTGTAAGTGCTCTGTAACAATGCCCAAACATTCTGCAGACTCTGCAGGTCATTCCATTCTTTCTTACCTTGAATCTCTTTTTGTTTCAGGGGGAAAGGGGAGACGATGGCGTGGAGGGCCCTTCTGTAACTATAACCATTATTTCCAAGCTAAAATTGATGCATCCACTTGCTTCATTACAGGGCTTTTTGCTGATTAATGTGCATGTGAAACCTTTGTTTGCAGGGACCTGATGGAGATGCAGGTAAACCGGGCTCTTCGGGATTACCTGGAATTCCTGGGAACGATGTGAGTGCTCAGTATTTCATCAGTTATACATAATGTTGTTTGCTTTATTTGTGGAATCAACATTTAATTCACAAAAGCCTGCAGGGGGTGGACCTCTTCAGCTGCCCTCTTTAGGGCTTTTAATGCATTTATGGGATTTTTAAATAGACCAATGAAATTTAAGATTTCACAGGGGATCTGAGAGAAAAAATGCAAGGAATTTATTAAACTGGAATCCAAATTTCCTTCTTAAGAGGGTGAACCAGGGTGTGAGTGTAATTAACTCTGCTTCCTTCAGAGTTAAGAGGAGGGTTAGAAAAACATCCACACACAATACTGCTGCTGATAGAATGACAAAGGGAAACTATAATCAATTAAGCCCAGTAGGAGCCCTGTTCAACTCTCATTCAGAGTGCTTTCTTATGAAAGTTACTAAAAGTTGATGTCTCTATGCATCTTGAGTTGTTTCCTGTTAACTCCACCTTGATTTCTGAAACAATAGCAGCTTTGTTCCCCAGCTGTAGTTGGTATCTCCTGTTGAGAATCCTCAAAACAGTGTGGAATGATTTCTTTCAGTGCGTTTGTTTGAAATGAGACAGAGGAATGTCGCTGGCTGCTTGGTTTGCAGTCTGGAAGCTTTGCCCTCTGCCCTGGTGCTGACTCTTTCTGTGTGCTTGTAAGATTGAATGGCCCACTTGGAAAGCATGACGTTTGCAAATACTTAAGCTCGCTATGACTGTGGTGTAGTGTATTTGAATATTCAAAACACTTTTGAAGAGGGCATTGTAGTCAAGTAGATCCCACTGATGAATACATAGAGACTCCTCCCACTGCTGTATGATCAGGTTATGATGATGTAACATATGAAGGAAGGGAAAGTACTGCCTGCTGAGGAAAGCAGATACAGCCCACTTTTAATGCTTTTTTTGATGGCACTTGAAGATTTTGTAAAGTTGCAACAAGTTTTCACATCCTATGAATGCTGGATGTCTCCTTTCAAAGGTTATACTCATAGACCTAGGGATGCACTGATGCATCAGTTAAATATCAGTGTAATGTTACAGGAGCTGTCATCAGTAGCCACTGTTTATCTGTTGTGTCAAACAAGGTCATTATACTTTGGAATTGTTCATTATTTTTTTATTTCATTTTCACTTTACAAAGTTTCAGCTTTCAGTTTTTACTACTTGTTTGTTACTTGAGTTTAGTTTTTATTTGGCAACATTTCCTCTTAGTTTAGTTTTCATTATAGTTAGTGCTGCACGGTTTGTTAACCACATATGTGATATTAGCTTTTGCGAGTACATAGTTACATTAAAGGCTGCAATCATTTGTGCTTTAACTAGTCCTTGAAAGGTTTACACAAATGCTTTCAGATTACAAAAGTGCCATTATTGCACTTTGTAGAAGAAGCTGAAGCTTTTCCTAAAAAGAGATGATAAAGTCCTGAATCAAACCACTGTTTTCAGTTTTCTTGCAAAGTTTGGCTTGACACTGTTGCAAATTTACAATTTTAAAAACTTGACATTTTCTAGTTTTTAATGCTGAAATTTTTTAAGCATGAGAATTTCACATTTTTTCTTTAATCTTTCAACTCTGAAATTCTGAGTTTTTTTCTTGTAAATATATGACTTAACATTCTCAAAAGTTTAGATCTTTTCACCAAAATGTGAACTTTTTGCTCAAAAATGAACAGATTCTCTTTATTTTGTATTTTTTTTTTACATTGGCCCTTATAGGCTGTGTAATGCTTCTAATTATGATTAAAAATATATCTGTATGTGCATCTAATTTTGACAATAATAGAGCAGACAGGGTCTCGTTTAACGGATTAACGGGGTAGGACTGGATAAGTTCTTAATTTCATCCTACATCTTTTTCAAACTGAAATTTATCACGGGAGAGGAGGGGCGACTCTGTGGTTGCAGTAGTTTTCTGTTCGTTTTCTGTTAGTTTTCTCTTTCCTCTTTTTGTTTTCTTTGCTTGATTAGGATTTTTTGTAGATTTTATATAATTTTTTTATCATTTGAAGATGTTAGAAAAAAAATCACAATATAGATATTACTTGGTGCCGATACTACCGATTCTATCAGAATTAAAGCAATAATTAATGCACAAATGTTCAAAGGAATAACACAAGCCATATCAGGCTTAGGGCCAATCCTATTTCTACCCTTCAACCCTTCCTCTTAGCCCCTCCCCTTCATCTACCCCTTCCATTTGCCCCTTGAAACAGAGTGGTAAGGGTAAGGGATGAAAACCTTTACTTAAGAAATGAGACGCCACTTGATTGCTGTCCATCATCACACATTGCTGTTAAACCACTGCGTCATATGAGGTGATGAGGTTCGACCATCTCGTTCATACTATGGATCTCTGTGTTGATCTTCTCAATTTATTTATACATTTAATAGCCCTCTTTTACATGTGTACATACTGAAAATACAATAAACTCCCACCTCCAGTGGCTGAAGATTGAATATATGAGAAAGCACAACTGTTGTGTTTTCTATAATCATTATGCTGAAAATATTTTTACATTTATGCGCCTCCTTCGTTGTCTGTTGTGCCATTTCACAACTGAACGCAGTGCATGGAGGGAAATACATCATACCCCTTGGTTTCCAGTGTGGTCCTGAAAAATCTTTGTTTTGAGGGCTGTGTAGCCCTTGGCCCTAAGCCCTTGCCCTTGATTCAAAAGAGAATTGGGACACCCCTTCACCTGACGTGAACATGCAAAACCAAGGGGTGGGGCTAAGATAAGGGCAAAGGAGTAGGAATGGGATTGGCCCTTAATCTCCCCAAAACGACATTATAACAAGCAAATAAATAAATGAATAAATGTGAAATTGTCAAACTACTCAAAACAACGAGAACAACTCCAACAGTCAGCTTGTTGTTGCTTTTTTTAAACATTCAGGATATCAATAAGAAAAAAAACATATAAGATCTAATAAACAAACAAAAACCCATAATTCTACCCAATCCTGGATTCTTTGAGTGGTATTCATAGATCTTGCTGTGCCTGGATGTTTGTTGTGATGCATTACTTAAGCATGATGTCTCTTCTCTGCAGGGTCTGACCGGCCCTATTGGAGATCCCGGGCCTGACGGTCCCCCCGGACAGAAAGTGAGTGACTAATGAGCCTTTTGCTCTGCTGCTTCAGAGACTGTCAGTGAAACAGTGCCAAGCTGCTGTCCAGTTTTTTGGCCGGGCAACGAGAGCTGCAGTGCATAAACCAATTCCTCGTGACAAATGAGACTTAATCCTGCGAGTCTTCTGTGTAATCTCCGTGGGGAATGAAGGCTCGACATCGGTTCTCATTAGACTAAACACTGCTGGGTCAAGTGTGCCCGGTGCAGTCATGTGATGGGCTGAAGGAATTTTAACTCTGACCATCTGCAGGCTTAGATAGCTCAATTTAACCTGCAGTATGTTCGTATTTGATCAACACCTGCTTATGTTATTAATGTCTTTGTCTTCCTTTTGTAGGGAGAACCAGGAAAACCTGGACCTCGTGGAACAACTGTGAGTGGCATTTCCTCTCTAAATCAGTTAATTTAAGCATCAGATGAACCATGACTATCTGGAATTTACGTAATCTACATCTTTTTTTGTCCAATTTATAAATATAACACTGACTTTTTTTAATTTGCCTTTTTTTAGGGTGTTGGGCAAGATGGACCCCCTGTGCGTATATTTTTATGCTACAAATCATTGTTTTGGCAGTCTTCACAATGAAAAACTGATGCTAAATACCTGAAATGTGTCTATTAACAGGGACCACCTGGGCCTGGAGGACTTCCAGGTGAAGTTGGAAAAGTTGGACCACCAGTAAGTAAAAATATAAGTATAACTGTGTTATGTAGGCAAGAAAATGCACCTATAAGCATCAGATACACAAGCCTGAGTAGCCTGGGTGCTAAGGCATAAGTTTGCTAGCAACTTTCAAAGACAGAGAGGATGTTTTTATATTTTATTGTGGCCTTGGGTAAAAATTGAGGTGAGGCAAGTCTGAGTTTTTGTAGGTACAGTGTCAACAGTGTACAAACTCAGTAACCCATATTCTGATTGTATATGCAGAGAAAAAGTGTTTTATCCACCTAATATACCTAAAGAATTGTCATTAAATCAAGTATTTACGGCTAAGAACACCACACGTCATAAAATACTCAAAATTTCATCTAGCCCTTGGGTATCTTATAACCCAGAATTTCTATTTACTTTATAATTATGACTCATTTTAATGCTGATTTGTTAAGACTTAGATTTGCCCCATGGCTGAAGTTGTCAGCATCAGCTCATGTAATATCTTAAAGCATAAATTATCATTCTAGACTCAAGTGGAGCTTGAAATACACCCAAATGAGTCTCTGCAAACAAAACAAGTTTCAGTCAGGAACACTCTTGTCATACATTAACCCTTTATTGCAAAACGGATAAACAGTTTTACTCGGTGGAGAAGGCTCTGCTCAAAAGATGCACTGTACATGTTTTTACTGTAAATTTACAGTAAATTACTGGCAGCTAGTTGCATTAATTTCACGGTAATTTCACAGTAATTTATTGTGAAATATTACAGTTAAGTGTCCTGGTAGTATTTTATAGTGTTCTTCCTGGGTTAGTCAAGCAGCGTGCTTTGACTTTCCTGGGAGCACATTGCTAGACACCGCATATAGATAGATACATTTATAACAATCATTTTGAATACAGTGGAAATATTTCAGAAGCAATTAATCCACAGCAGCATTAATCTGATTATTGTGGTGCAACAAGCTTTATGCTATGAAGGAGGAGGCTGGGGTGGAGGAGGTGAAGTTTTGCCAGCTGCAGCGTGGTGCATCAGCATTGGCACCATCAGGGCTAAATCAGAAGGATGTCATGTTTAAATGAACTTCTGTGGTGAGAGAAAGAGCTGTGATTGGCTGTGGAAGGCAAATCAGGATCAGATAGCCATCATGGCTGGGTGTATGACTCCTGTGACCTGCATTCGTGTCAAGCTACATAAATTTAATAAGTATTAGGAATGACTTTGATGATTTGATGATGTGCAGCGTCAGTGCTACAAACCATATGCACAAGTAAATGTGCTAGAACACAATTACAGATGTATCTGAACAATCAGCTAACTGCTCTCCTCTTTATGCTGCTCACTTGTGGTGAAATTACAGCAGAGCATAAAAGAAGAAGTTGCAGGTAACTTTAGGAGACTTCTTATATTACCAAGATGGACAAGTGCTAGTCATGGATATGTTGCCGGTAACATCTTCAGATATCACATTGTACTGACACATTTTATATTCACATTTATTTGTTGATTTATTGATTCACAAAATTAAATCATAATGTTTTTCATCTTGTTACTGGAAACATTGGTACAGATAATCCTTTGTGTTTTAATGACTAATAATTGGAGTGATGGGATGTTTTTCCTTTTGTTATTGTCTTGCATTATTTCTATCTCTTATGCTTACTCACGCTGATATGAAGCAACCTGCTCGTTAGTGCAGATGGTAGTACTTTCACCTCCCAGCTAGAAAGTTCCCAGTTCTAATTCCCGTTTAACTGCTTTCTTTTAGTGCTTGCAAATTAATTGAGTGTAAATTTCAATTACAATTTTGGCTCCCTGAGGTCGTGAAAACAAAATAATCAAAATTGAATTACAACTGTACTACATGCTGCGCTTCACATTTTTTAAATCTTTTTAATTATATGATAAATGTGTCAGTGTTTGTTGTTATATTCTGGCCACAAGACTATTTTTTGATAATTTATTGTTATAGCCTATCAGTATTTTTATGTGCTAAAATTTGTAGCTGATTTATCTTCATGTATTGATTTTTTAACTGCAGAGAGTTTTTAGGTTTGATAAAAGCATATGGTGCATGTTGCAAAAAAGTACTAGTATTTTAAAATCATGATTTCAACAAAAATGACCATAATCCAGTAGATTTACTTTCTGTGTGGAGTTTGTGTGTTGTCTTTGTGAATGCAATTTTGATTACTTATTGTTATAACATATCAGTATTTTTATATGCTAATATTTTCGATGATTTATTTACATGTATTGCTTTTTATAATTGTAAAGAGTGTTTGAGTTTGATAAATGCATAAGATGCATTTGCATGATAAGTAATAGTACATTAAAATCATGATTTCAATGAAAACTAGAAAAGCAGACCTTCACCATTAGTCCTATCTCCCAATGATTAAGAATCCTCTAAAAAATTCCTGGATCCAGGCGGTGATCCGGATCACACCCAGAATCTAATCAGTTCTTCCTTATGCCATTCCTCACATTTCCTGAAAATTTCATTAAAGTCCGCCCATAACTTTTTTTTTTTTTTTTTAAGATTTATTTTTGGCTTTATTAGATAGGACAGTGGATAGAGTTGGAAACAGGGAAGAGAGCAGGGAGAGACATGCAGGAAATAGTGCCACCGGCCGGATTCGAACCCGGGTCACCTGCGTAGATGGCACGCGCCTTAACCACTCGACAACTGGCACGCCTGTCCATAACTTTTTGAGTTATGTTGCTAACAAACTAACAAACCCTGCCGATCACTCAACCTCCTTAGCGGAGGTAATGATTAGAACTATGATTTCCCTTTTTTTTTTTTTTTGCCATAATCCAGCAGACCTACTTTCTGTGTGGACCTTGCATGTTTTCCCTGTGAATGCATTGACTCACCCAAGATATTTTAACCTCCTCCCAAAGTACATAGGCATGCCCATTGTTTAAGTCATGACTCTAAATTGCCTGTAGGTATGAGTGTGAGAAAGACTGCTTGTATGTCGACACTGTAACTGACTGCTAACCAGTCCCGTCAAAGATGCACCCTACCTCTTACAGCTGGGGTTGGCTTGAGCCCCATGCATCCCCAAAAGGGACTAGCAGTTAAAGATAATGGATGTATGGAAATCAGTTTAATTTTGTAAATCCTAATTTGTCCTCCCCAGGACTCTTACTGCCACAGTTCTTTCTGATAGAAATCTTAAGCACCAAGCTGTGATAAAAAAAAAAGGCCAGTGCATGTATTTTCTCTGTGTATTTTTTGACAAATTTAATGTCTTTTCACAGGGGGCCATGGGTGTAAGAGGACCACAAGGACCTCGTGGACCACAGGGGCCTAGAGTGAGTAATACCGCTTGATCTGATTTGCTAATCATTAAATTTGACCTTATATATCACTAGAGAGACCATTATATCCCTTTGGCCTTGTTAGTAATGCCACCTCTGCACACTGCCGCCCTTCCTCTTGTGATTTAAAGCTTCTTTTATCAGTTATGATAATGATAAAGTGCAGTATGGAAGTTCTAACTTGTTTTGTCTCTGAATTTCAGGGTGCAGCTGGAATGCAAGGCACTGGCGACCTGGTAAAGCCTTCTCTTTTTATTTCTTGTATTGGATTCTTGAATTGGATATTAAGAAAATTGTCTTGATTTAATGTTGTGGTTTAGTGCCCAGACTCTTGTCCACCTGGGACCTCTGGACATCCCGGCCTTCCTGGGATGAAGGTGAGAAGAAGTTTGTGTTCTGTTAGCCTTAAATTGAGAGTATCTTAAGGTCAAGATTGTTTAATATCACCTCTTATCATTTTCTGTTTTTTTAGGGTCACAAAGGTGTAAAAGGTGAAGCAGGAGAACCTGGGAAACAAGGGCACAAGGTAAAATAGGACTATTTTGGTGGCACATTTTTGTTTTGAATTTTTCTAGACAGGAGAAATGTCATAAAACATCCGCAACAAGAGTGTGAATTTATACTCTCTTAAACTACAAATATAGTCACTTAAAACATTCATTTCCCTCCACAACTGTCACACATGCCACAACGTTTCCACATTAGGAAAAATTATGTATGGTTTAAACATAAAAAAAGAATTCCCAGCGCCTTTGAGACAAGTATTATTAAGCTGCTCTATTTCAAGTGGAAGTGATACATGCCTTTATGTAATGCCTGTGACTCCTTGTAATGCACGGAGGATGATTCATTTGAAACGATGTTCAAGCACAACTGCCCTCTCTCTGTAATGTGTCTATGCACTATATAAATGGAAATGAGTCTGGGCCCATCTCCCTTTATCACCCCATGCCAGGGTGTGATTTACTGCCAGTCTGGGCCCTGTCCCGAAGAATGATTTTCTCCTTCACTGGAAGTTTCATTTCAGGGACCTTTTGCATGTTTTCTACACACAGATTCACAAATTTAAACTAAAGGTAAACAACAGAGTGAGTAGATGATGTTTTGAGGTTGGAAGTAAATATTCTTACAATGATCGAGGTGAGGCAAGTTCATCTATAGAGCTCTATTCGAAGAGCAGCACAATTTAATGTACAACATGTAGAATTTTTGGCACTATAATGGTTAAAAATTATATATTTCTTGTTGGGTAGCATTAGATGTTATGGGAACGACTGCTACATAATGCAGTGTGATTTGCTGCTGGAAGCTGCCTTCTGTTGCGGCATCTCCTTCATGTTTTGTGCTACTTACTTGTGATGAACCATGATTTTTCTCTGCTGTTAGTGGTTTTATGTTGCCCATAATGCCCACGATGCTTTGTGAGTAGTGGGCCAAACCAGAAAGGCCACTTTTAACACCTTTTCTCCCTCATTATGTGAAATTGTTGTTTAGTAGTTGTTTAGTAAATGCACCTCATGGAGCACAAAGAAGTAGAAGGCAAAGACTGGCAGAGCTCAGCAGTGCTGGTCCGTATTAGTCATGTTATGTAAATTCCACCACCAGGGGGCGCTCAAGCAAAACAGTAACAAAAGATCATGTCCAGAGTAGCATGGAATCATGGGTGCAATTTCCTGCTCCTCCAACCCCATCCATCCATCTTTTTCCGGTTATTTTGAGGTCGAGTTGCCGTGGCAGCAGGCAGACTATGTCAACCCAGGCATCCTTCTCCCCAGTAACACTTCCTGAGGGATTCCAAGGCACAAGTTCTTGATCTACCCCAGGATGTCCTCCCAGTTAAATGTGCACCCTCATGGGGAATCTCATTTTGACCACCTGTGTCTGTGGTATAATTCTCTTGGTCATTATCCAAATCTCATGACTTAGATCTACTGGTAAATCAAAAGCTTTCTCTTCTGGCTCAGCTCCCTCAACAGTGCAGTACAATGCCTGCAACACTGCTGATGCTGCACCTATCTACCTGTAATTCTCATGGTCCATTCTACCCTCACTGGTGAACAAGACCCCAAACTCCTTTACTTGGGGCAAAGACTCACTTCCTCCCTGGAGGGAGCAATCCATCGTTTTCCAGCAGAACAATCACAGCCTCAAACTTGGAGGTGCTTGTTCTCATCACAGTTGCTTTGCACTCAGCTGCAAACCACTTCAGTAACTGCTGAAGATTTCCAGCTGAGGCAGCCAACAGGACCACATCATCTGCAAACAGAGGATGAAATTCTGAGGTCCAGTGACCCCCTAGGATAAAGATAAGGTCTGTGTTATGGCCATAACAGTCTGAATGGACCATAGTCAAGAAGAATATAGTACTAAATACTAGAATGGCCATCTGAGGAGGCAGACTCACGCCTAAGCAGCGCCACCGAGGAACTTACGCTCCCATTGATTAGTATGGTGTTCAAAATTTCAAGGTCCGAGAAAAACCGAACAGGTGCACGGATCATCACCAAAATCTAATCGATTCTTCCCTGTCACTATCCCAATGCTCCCTGAAAGTTTGGTGAAGATCTGACTTTTCGTTCTCGAGTTATCTTGTACACATAAAAACAAAGAAATAAACAAACGAACAGACAAAGATACGGAACCCTTTACATAACCCCCTGCCATTTTCATCGGCGTTGGTTAATAATGTATAGTATTCAGCACATAACACGAATGAGATACAGCAACAGATTGGTAGCTTCCAGTAGAAGTTCCCAATTCTTTTTGAAGCAGTGTTTGATGCACCATCCAGTGTTTCAGTGGCAACAATAACCGTATCGTACTTGTCATAGCAGACAAGACACATCAAGTTGCAGCTTTTAAAGTTAGGAGGTTCTTGGGCTTTGAAAGCTGTTGGAAATATTTGACATAATGTAGTGTAACTAGAGATGTACAGTCAAGTACAAACGTTTTAGGCATGTAGGGTGCAAAGGATTCATCACAGGGCCCGTTGTGCTGCAACCTGGGGCTCAAGCTCAACGGCATCTCTTATGTCCGAGCCTTTCCACCCCTTGCAATACACCCATAGACCGCTGACAGTTTTTGGACACTTGGGACATCCACAGCACAACCAGGGGCTCATTGCAACCCTATAACCCACCTGAACAGTACCCTAGGCCAGGGCTATTCAATTCAACAGGGCCAAATTTTAAAATCAAGAAATGTAGCCAGGCCAAACATGTTCGGCACCCAGTATGCAGCTGGTAATGTCAAATTGGAACCAATATAGATCAATTTGATGAAAAATATGGACCTTTTATACATAGTCTCCCTTTTTTAATTCGGCAACATGACAAAAGCACATCAAAAAGTGCATAGAAACACAACAACAGCTGTATTTGAACATAACCTGAGGTAGCAGAAATGTTTTTTTTTTCACTTGAATAAAAATGAAATGAATATAATGAAAAATTAAAATGAAATAAATAATAGTTTTGGTCATGTCTTACCTTGTGGCTACTTCTGTCAGCTTCACCACCCCTCAAAACAATGCAGTGCATTGTAGGCACACTGTTGCTAGGCTACACAGAGTGTTTGATTTACAGTCTGAAATACTGGGGGAATTGGTGAAAACTTGCGAAACAGGCTGCCCCCTACATCTCTGGCATGACCACAGTCTGGGCCACTTGGGGGGTGGTTCTGGGTCACATGTGGCCCCTGGGCTGCTAATTGAATAGGCCTGCCCTAGGCCATGCTTACTCACCAAATCCACCCCTTTCTCCACCCTAAAGGTGTGGACTTTGTTGTTTTTCAACAGATTATTTTCTTATGCCCCTGATAACATGCAAGGACATCCAGAGCAGGGCCAGGGTTGTGTCAATCCTCCTTTGCACCTGATGGTGCCATCAAGTGGCCTACTCACCACATTTACGCCTCACTTCAGCCTCAATTTTTGGCCCAGACATGCATAAAAGTTCTGCACAGTACTGTAAAATAGGCTTAACTTTCTTGATTAATATCAGCATTACATTTTTAGTACACATGTTGTAGCGTAACGTCACCATTGCCTTTCCCATCTGAGGACTTGGAGGCTAAATATTTTACCTTGGCCTTTATCCTCTGAAAAAGAATCAAAAACATCTTAAAATATATTTCATAAACTTATCAAGCTTCATTGCATTTTAAGCAAAATAACCATCAAAATATCAAAAATATTTAACGTAATGTAAGCACTCAGCTAAAACATATCATGGGTTTTGTTATTCTTCAATTAGTTTAGACATTTCAGTGTAAAAATTCTACATATTGTGCCTTTAAATTACAAACTGTATTCCAATTTAAGCCCAGCAAACATTAAATTTGCCATTTTTAAATCCGTGAATAATAACACCTTTGCAAAGACCTAAGTTTTATCATAAGGTTGTTTTCTAAAAGGCAGAACACCAGAGAATGCACCTCTAAGTCATTTAGGATGATGCTGGAATTGTAAACATGGATGTATTTCAAAGATTGCACCTTCATACATGGTTGTATGAACAATAGCATGATGACAAAAAAACAAAAATATCATAAAAAGCTATCAATAAACAAAGAGCTAAAGACTTTTTAATCCCTTATTTTATCTCCAGAAATATGAACCGCCTCTTAATTTTACAACAGTTTGGCTGACCCAAGCTTTTATCGGCTGTTTCTACCATTTTTGAATCCAGAATTTCTGCAGAGAAATTGTGGCAGGATATTCTTCTCTAACTCTCACATTTCAGTCAACATTGAACCATTCCTCTGCCTTCACATCTGTTTAATGTGTGTATTTGGTTCCCAGTAATGTACTGTTTATATCTTTTAATGGTTAATTCTAATGCACATTATTAAAAGAAGAAATTGCCTTCTTAATGACAGAAAACTTGCACAGCCTCGGGGCAGAGCTGCTATGTGTCTAAATGGATGTACCCCCCCAGGTCCACCAGAGTCAGCACATAAATTATTTGTAATTTGCAAAGCAAGAGAATGGTAATTTGGAGTTAAATCATCTGCCTCTGCTCCCCTGCAATCAATTAAAAAATGAGTATTATGTGTGTCTAATTATAAAACAGTTGACAGGAGTAGCATTAGTGTGAATATTTTGCCCTCAAATGGACTCAGTGTATAGGGATGAATTTTTAACTCTTGAAATTGCTGTTAAATGTCAATCACTGTTTCTCTTTCTGCTATTCAGGGTGAGGAGGGAGACCAGGGAAGTCCAGGGGAGGTCGGATCCCAGGGACCAACGGTTAGATGCTGACTTTTAATAGATGGCATTAGCCATCCTCTTTGTTTTTGTTTGTTTTTAACAGTTTAAGCTGCTTTTTTTTTCAACTCACTGAAGCACCCATGGGATTTGTGTTTTATTTCAGGGTCCCCAAGGACTTCCTGGAGCCACAGGAATGATGGGCTCCAAAGGAGAGATGGTAAGTGCTTCAAGGCTGTGTTATCTTTCATATATCCCACCTTTTTTGTCTTAAATTTTCTAATAAAACATTTATTACTCTGACACCATTGCTTTTGTTGTCTTGCAGGGTCCTCGAGGTCTTGATGGAGACCCAGGTCCCCAGGGTGTTGCCGGGGCGACTGTAAGTTTGACCCACAGTATAATTGCTCTAATTTTTGCAGTCAACAATGTCAGCTCATGATTTTACTTCCTTTTAGGGAGATCAAGGCCAGAGGGGTGTGATGGGCGAGTCTGGGCCTAAAGGTGAAATGGTCAGTAGATGAACCCACGATAAAAATAAACACAGACTCTCTAGTTTGTTAAAACAAAACAAATGGAAAATGTGTTGTTGCTTCGCTGTTCAGGGTGCTCAAGGGAAGAGAGGAATCACAGGCTTGCCGGGTCCTAAAGGAGAGGCCGTGAGTGTCTAATTGATAACTAAATAAAGCTTTAATTCTCAGATATTATATATGCAAAATCTGATATTTTCTGCTTTCATTACCAGGGCTTGCCAGGAGTTGATGGTCGTGAGGGTATTCCTGGGATGCCGGGAGCAAAGGTAGAGCATTATTTATCACTATTTTCAGTTTTCTTTTTTTTCCCTCTCTTATCACATTTAGTTTTTCATGATTGTCAGTGGGTTGAATAACCAGTGTGGTCAGCCAAAGGAAAGATGTCTTTCATAATGACCCTTCATTTTAGGAAGCAGGATGAAATACTCCTGGATTATGATGTGGATATTTATTGATTATAAGCAAAACTTTTAATCATGTTGAAGTGACAAAACTAGGGTTAACATTTCCCAGCGATGCACGTAAAAGACTTAACCCCATGAGAGGGGGCTCCCTGACTGGTGGATCAGTGGGTCAATCAAAGAAGCAGCATAGGTTCAGTTACACAAAATTTTGTAAGCTTGGACCAAGCTGCTGCCCCCAGTACTGAAAAATGAAGCCAGTGCAGAAGTGCCAAAAGCTGCAGTTCCCTCAGTGTCCACTTGAGGCTGGCTGCAAAACCCAGAGAAGTTACCTTTACACCCATGTTGATGTCATTTTTACAGCTGAAATAAACATATTCACTGCATGGGTCAACAAGTAATTTGATACACTATGAATGTGGGGTGAATTTTTGTTGAAACTCATTCATTTTATTGCAACACTGAATCCAAAAAAGTTGAGGCACTGTGTACAATGAAAAGATAAACAAAAGGAATGATTTGCAGATCTCATAATCACATAATTTATTCACAGTAGAACATAAACAACATATCAGATGTAATAGATGAGACACTTTACCATTTAATGAAACATATCAGCTTTTTTTGAATTTGATGGCAGCTACACATCTCAAAAAAGTAGAGACAGAGCAACAGAAGGCTGGAAATATATGCAGTACTTATGAAAAACAGCCAGGGGAGCATTTCACAACTAACTGGGTTAAATGGTCAGTGAAATGACTGGGTATAAAAGGAAAATTTTATAGAGGCAGAGTCTCTCAGAAGTAAAGATTGGCAGAGGTTCACCAATCTGTGAAAAACTGAAAAATAAATTGTGGAACAATTTTAGAAAAATGCTCCTGTACGTAGGATTGTGAAGACTTTGGATGTCCCACCATCTACTGTACATAATATCACCAAAAGATTCAGAGAATCTGGAGAAACCTCTGTGCATAAGGAC
This sequence comes from Cheilinus undulatus, assembly GCF_018320785.1. Taxonomy (NCBI): domain Eukaryota; kingdom Metazoa; phylum Chordata; class Actinopteri; order Labriformes; family Labridae; genus Cheilinus; species Cheilinus undulatus. Next base: position 46,640,619 of record NC_054870.1, on the reverse strand, counting down.
AAGGCTGAAGGTCAATATTGGACGCTTGTGATCTTTGGGCCTTCAGGTGGCCCTGCATTAAGAACAGGCATAATTTTGTCATGCCACCCACAAATGTAAGTTAAAGCTGTATTATGGAGAAGTCATATTTGAACAGGATCCAAAAAGGCAGCCATCTATTTTGGGCCAGAGCTCATTTATAATGGACTGAGGCAAAATTGAAAACTGTTCTGTGGTCAGATGAAACAAAAATGAAATTTCACAGAATCCACAGATGCAGTGACTTGCAGACTAAAGAGAGGAGGTACCATCCAGCTTCATATCAGCGCACAGTTCTAAAGCCGGCATCTCTGATGGTATGAGGTTGCATTTGTGCCTATGGCATGTGCAACTAACACATCTGCAAAGGCAGTATCAATATTGGAAAGCATATAAAGGTTTTAGCACAACATATGCTCCAATTCGGACAATGTCTCTTTCAGGGAAGGCCTTATGTATTTCAGCAAGACATACATCCACATCCATCACTACAGCATGGCTTCACAGCAGAAAAGTCAGGGTGCATGGCCCTGTCCATACTTTTTTGAGATTCAAAATGAGCTCATATTTTTTGGTGAAATGATAAAACTATCTCAGTTTCAACATCTGATGTGTTGTCTACCTTCTTTTGTGAATAAAAAACGGGTTTATGTGATTTACAAATTATGACTTTCTGATTTTATTTACACTTTGCACAGCATCCAAATTTTTTTGGAATTGGGGTTTGATTTTAAGAATGAAATTTTTGCATAAATTTCAGGAGTAACTGGTTAATTCTGTTCATAATCAGCTGAAGTTAATATTAACACTGACAGTCTCGGGGTCCACCACAGCATGTTTATCGTCAGTGTGTTCTGCATCAGAAAGGGTCCCCATGATTTAAACTGAGAAAAAGATTTAATCCAAACACATTACATCCAGAAACATCCATGGGCTGCTAAAAAAAGAGGATGATAAATGATGGCATCAACAACCCAGTAACTACTTTAGAGCTGTATTGATATTGGAACATCTCTGATATTTGTCTGCTTTTTAAGCACTGTGAGCTTCATCGTTTTTTACCTCCTTGTTTCTCTGCAGGGATCCATCGGGAAGGCAGGCGCTCCAGGAGAGGTCGGACTTCAGGGGCTTCCTGTGAGTATGACCCTTGACCCTAAACTGTCAAGACTGACTCTGATTGGATTCACCTGAGTAAACCCACCAGGAGCACTTTGAAGCACCATTGCACATACATCACTGTACCCATTCAACAGCACACCTTTACTGCAGTAACTAGAAGCTGCCTGGAGAATACCTCTGCATATTATAACACTGTATAATATACAGTAAACATATATTTTTTTCTATAGGTGGAAATTTAAATCAATTTAATCTGTAGGGTTCCATTCCTTCACCCCATACTGTGCAGTGTTATCACAGTCTTAATCAGGTGAAAATGAGGCATAAGTATTGCAGCCCTCAAGTCTGTAATTATAATGACTGGCACTAATGAGATTCAGTTAACAGACATGAACTGCCCTACTGTGGGGGCATTTAAACAAGATTTTATTGGCATTAGAGTAGCTTTATTTAAATATATGGTGATTTTGTATTACCTTAAGCTCAAATCAATAAAATTTAATATCAGAATGTCACCTTAAAGCTCAAGTATTACTCAGAATGAGGAGTTCTCCTGGGAATATTCAGCCTCATCCACTAATGTCTTCCTGAAGATTTTCTTAGATTTGATCATAAAAAAAGCCTTAGGTAGATTCTTGATGCTGTTCTTAAACTGCTGAATTATCTGCACCTTCTTATAAGCTGGAAGCTTGAGCATGTTTGCTAGAATTAATTGACCCTTTAGTCAATGAATGAATTAAAACATAAAAAGTAGTTTCATGCTAGATGATAAGTAAAAGAAAAGCATGCACACATGCTGCACCGAATGAAACCCAAACAGACAAATTTTATTGTATGTCCATATTCTGTCTATACACACCCCTTTTTGCAGCTATATCAGCCTCTACGCCTCTTGGAAGGCTTTCAGCAAGATTTTGGAGTGATTTTATGGGAATTTTTGCCCATTCATTCTGTAGAGCATTTATGAGGTCAAGCACTGATGTTGGATGAGAAGGCCTGGCTCGCCATCTTCGTTCCAGTTCATCCCACTTGCTTGCTTGATGGGGTTGAGGTCAGGGCTCAAGTTCTTCCACACCAAACTCATTGAACGATGTCTTTATAGTCCTTGCCTTGTGCACTGGGGCACAATCATGTTGGAATAGAGAAGGGCATTCTCAAAAGTGTTGCCTCAAAGTTGGAAGCATAGCATTGTCTTAAATGTCTTGGTATGCTGAAGCATTAAGACTGGCCTTCACTGGAGATAAGGGGCCTAGCCCAAACACTGAAAATCTGCCCCATACCATTGTCCCTCCACCAAGCTTCACAGTTGGCACAATGCAGTCAGGCAGGTAATATTCTCCCAGCATCTGTCAACCCCAGACTCACCCATCTGACTGCCAAACTGAGAAGCATGATTTGTCATTCCATAGAACACGTTTCCACTGCTCCATCACTTTGCATTGGACTTGGTGATGTGAGGCTTGCATGCAGCTGCTCGGCCATGGAAAACCCCCGTTGCACTTTTGTTGTGCTTACACTAATGCCAGTGAGAAGTTCAGAACTCTTCAGCTATGGATTCAGTAGAGCACTGGTGACTTTGACACAACATGCTCCTGAGTAGTTGTTGACCCCGCTCTGTAATTTTATGAGATCTCCCACTAGCTAATTTGCTGTTGTTCTTTAACTCCTCCACTCTCTAATAATATCACCCACGGTTGAGAGTGGTAAAGCCAGTAGAGATGAAATTTCCCAAACCATCTTATTGCAAAGGATGCATCCATCACAGAACCATGCTTGAAATCACTGAGCTCTTCAAAACGACCTTTTTTGTTTCCCAAATGTTTGCAGATGGAGACAGCATGGCTAGGTGATGGATTTTATTCAACTGTGGCAACAGGTCTGATTGAAACACCTGAATTCAATAGATAATAGATGTGGCCAAATACTTTTGTCCATACAATATGTTTGATTCATGGCTTTTCAGCCAGATGCTATATAGGAACACACATGGTAATTTAAACAGTTATCAATTTGTCCTGACTCAGTAAGAATAGTAGGCACTTATAATGATTATTTGGAGGCACTTTTTCCATCCAGTGTGTCGATTACATTCAAAGCTTAACTGGCAAGTTAGATGAAATGTTGCATGTTCACAGTATAAGTGTAATGCAACCAAATCATGCCTTTTTATTTTTTTAAATAGTGTAAAAGTATACACTCATGAAAACCTAATAATCAAAAAATCTGCAGTGTCAGATCAGCTCCAATGATAAAGCAGAAAGTCTTGACTGGCCTATCCTCAGGACCCACTACCACCTCCTCCATGAGCAATTACGACCCAAATTTCTGAAAAATTATAACCACTTACGATTGATATTGAATAGAATAAAATAGATGCACAGATACAGGACAGTACAGGTACAGGTACGTTGGAATTTTTGTGCGTTGCTTCCTGAGTCAGCTCTACAAAAGACTATAAAGGGTAAAAATATAAAAATATAACAGTGTAACCAAGAAGACTTGTGGTATGAATAAAGTTGTATTACCAGAAATACACAAGGAATGTACACTGTACACAGAAACTCCCTTATAAATATGAAAAATACAAGTGTAAAAAAATAAAATAAAATAAAGAAAGGTAAGATAGATAAAGTAACTTATGTAACATAACATTTTGTGATATCATGAACAATGTTATAGTTTGGACTGTAGATGTACATGAACAAAGTGACAGGACAAAACAGATTTAATGTGCATGGTTACAGAAGCCTTAAAAGGCCAAGCATGTGTTTTACATCGCCCCATCTTCCCATGATGATGTGTAATTTCGGGTTGTTTTCTGGAATTGCTTCATCATGAGAAAACCATTGTTATTTCCCAAAGAAAAGTAGGCAAGATCACTTTAAAACAATCAAATTTTATTTGTTATCACAGGAAAATAAAGTAGAATAACATGTATTTATACATGTCTGCTAATAGACTCTTTTCCACAGTTCTTTCTCCCTTGGCACACATTTGCAGCCCACTGAAAACTAATCCATGACCCACTTTTAGATCCCAACCCACAAGATGAGAACCATAACAGCAGAGTGCTCTTGAGTATTGTTAGATTTTGATGAAAGCTATGAAGTAATCTTTGGTGAATGTGAGAATCTCCTTAAAAACTTCATAAGTAGGTTTAAAGAACACATTCTCTTTTTATGATGTTATATCTCTTTAAGAAATGTTCTGTGTTTTCAGGGTCTGCCTGGATCACCTGGACCAAAAGGCTCGGGTGGCTCTAAGGTTAGTTTTCTTAATCAGTTGCTGATTATGAGTATTTTTTTAATTATAATTTCCCAAAACCTGAACTGTGGTTGGCTCTGTGCAGGGAGATTCTGGTCAGCCGGGCTTACCTGGGACCATGGGATCTGCGGGTAAAACGGTGAGTAAAAGCAGAAGGTGTTGGATTGTTGTTTTTAACACCTCTGTTGTCACCTTGATGTGTCACTGGATCAATTTTCTGTTACAAAACAGGGTGAGCGTGGAGAGCAGGGAGAGGTCGGGCCTGTTGGACCTATCGGTAATCCTGTAAGTATTTGGCCTGCTTGAAAATCTGTTGTTTTGATTGCTTTGTTGTTAAGTTCAAGCTTAATCTGTTTGCTCTCTCTTATCTTCTGAACAGGGAGATGTTGGAGAGCAAGGCCCCGAAGGTCCAGCTGGAAAGATGGGTGCAAGGGTGAGGAAACCTGCAACTTTTTTCCCCATTTTTCCTACAGGTGTCTGTTTTATGCATTCCCTTTCTCCAGATCTTGCATACACAGTCTCTATATAAAGCGTTCTTTCCTTTGGATGTTTTACCCTTCATTGATTTTATAAATCAATCATTTTCAATATAATTTAGCTTTCTTGACCTCACAAAAATACAGAAGACCTCATTAAGTTTAAAGTGAAATAGATTTCTACAAAGTAATATCAATTTAATACAAATATGTAATGTAAAATAAGTGACTATTTAGTAGATGCACCTTTGGCTGCAATCACAGCACTGAGTCTGCATGGCTAGGTCTCAATCAGGCACATCTGGACACTGCAATTTTGCTCCATTCTCCTTTGCTAAACTGCTCAAGCTCAGTCAGATTGCACAGGGATCGAGAGTGAACAACCCCTTTTCAAGTCCAGCCACAAATTCTCTATTTGATTAAGGTCTGGGCTTTGACTCAGCTGCTCCAGAACATTCAGCTTGTCTCTGTAAAGATTTCATTGCATGCTTTGGGTGATAGTTTTGCGGGAAATAAATCTTCTCCAAAGCCGTCATTCTCTTGCAGACCGGATTAGATCATCCTCCAGGAGTTTCCTATAATTTGCTGCATTAATTTTACCCTCTACCTTTACAAGCCTTCCAGGGCCAGCTGCTGAGAAGCATCCCCACAGCATGATGCTGCCACCACCTTGCTTCTCAGTGGGGATGGTGTGTTTGTGGTGGTGTGCCATGCTAATATTGTTCCCAACATCATTCAGCCCCTTTAGTTTAAACTTACAATATTTTAGCATTTTATAAATTTATCAGTTCCTGTTTCGGCTTAGTCTCCCGTTTCATAAACTGAATTATTGAATTTTGAAAATCTATGAGAAGTTTATCTAAAAACCTGCTACTTTTTAGGATTATTGTTAACATATGAGGTCTAAAGCAAGATAGATTTTTATTGAAAATTAGTCATTAAGGGATTCTCTACACATTATTTTGTAAAAAGAAGCTTTAAACATGCACATGAGGACATGAATAAACAGTAAACTAGAGAATTGAATGCAAAAAGCTGAAAATGGAGGAACCCTCAGCATGTATGGTCCTGGCTGTTGTTTCACTGGAATGTCTCAGAGAATAGAGCAGAGCTGAATCTCACATGAGGCCTGTTTTCACAGTAAGGGGAGAGCAGTGAGCTGAATGAGCTCTCTGTTCAGCTGACATTCCTCAGACAGTCAGCCAGTGATCAAAGAGGAGGGGGCACGACTCACCAACAGGTCTGAGAGGACAAGAAGTGATGCTGAGCTGTGTTCAGAGTTCATTATGTTCTACATCTAAGCTTATTTGATTCACTTAAGCAGAATAAAAGAGTCTAAGGTGCTGCAAAGTGCTGCTTTTGACCTTTAAGATTCTCTGTATAATCATACTAAGGGTAGAGTAGAATACAATGCCTTTATATGGCACATTGAGCAATGAAATTAGCAGTGCATCTCCTAAAACATATGTACAATCTTACATATGGGCCAAAATATCACACACAATATTTAATTGTCATAAAATGCAAAAAAACAAAAAAACAGTTAAAAATGAAATTAAAGTGCATGGAAATTACAGTTTTATATTGTGTTTTAAATGCTCTTGCAGGTTACTCGTTGCTGCCTGTAATGCAGGCATCTTTCACTACTAAAGCAAATTCTGTACGAGTAACATGCAATGCACTGTTTTTCCTCTGCTTACATCATTTACATACTGTTTAAATGTTTTTGCAAGTCTTTCACATGTTTATACCTTTTCACTTGTTTATACTATTTAGTTTTGAGTCCTTTTGTTCTGAGTTTTACTGACATAATCCCTGCATAATCTGATGTTTATATTTATTTGTCACAGGGACCCAAAGGTGACCCCGGCTTGCCTGGTCTCCCTGGTCCTCCTGGTCTGCCTGGAGTGAAAGGAGAGAGGGTAAGATGACACCACAGTCCCTTTCAGAGAGCTTTTTAGGCACCATTGTCTTTAACAAGAGAGGGAACAGCTGATCGACTAACAGCTGATTAGCTCCCTCTAGTGTGCACTAATGGAAATCTTCTAAATCCAGCAACACTTGAGGTGTTTCTCAAGCCGGTCCCTTCATGCTCACTCCCATCACACCCACGGCTGAGTTAAGTGCTCATCATTAAATGTGGAGCACTGGGACAACCTCCTCTCACTCTGGAAATGGTAACTTTATGTAAATACAGTTCCAAGTCACTAAAATATTAAATAGAAACTCAAAAAAATTCCTACACCTTTATTTTTGGTCGCATTTTATTTTTTTTACATCCTGTTGTTTTCAGTCTGATGTTTATAAGAGTCAAGGCTCTGCAAACTGAAACACTTCACCGTCAATTTAACACACAAAGCCTGCCATATTTAAGACGATGTAATAGTTATTATACCCTGGATATAATGTAAAGCTTGATCATTTTTACATCAGTGTGACTCTTTTATTTTAATGAGAGCTGTTTCATGTTCAGAGCAACTATGATGATCAACAGAAAAAGGAAAAGCATTTTTTCTGTTAGCCAGCACTGGTGCAGACTTACTGTTTCAGTGTTTTAACCAGGGATGGGCAACTAGTGGGCTGGTGCCACCTGTGACCATCTTCCTCACTCATTGTGCCTCATGAGTCGATTTCATATAAAGTGACTCAAGATAAATTGAAATCATGAACTCAGACAGTTTCAAACTTTGTTACCAGTAAAAAATTACATACATATATATTTATTTGGTGGTGTGGCTGTTCTGGGAGATCCCCGTCTTCCACAAGCCTACATCGAAAGCATCGAGCTTTCGATGTAGGCTACGCTATGTGCCTACAAGGAAAGCCTGAGACAGGGTGAGGAGCAGCAAAAACCCAGAGTAGAGCAGACATCAGTGATAACAGAATGGCATTTATAAAGTATAGCATTTAGGAGGAGCTGGGGTGGAGGAGGGTTGCAAAAAGTAGCTTGCAGAGGGGGCAGCAAAACGTAGCCAGGCTAGAGCAGTTTAAATAAGGTATAACATGAAAAGTATAAACATTTCTATTTTATTTATTACTGGAAAATGTTTTTTCCCTTTCAAGAAAAAACACAGACAATGCAATTGCCTGTCATTTTGCATTTGAAAGTTGTATAAAGCATTTCTAAATGCACTTAAGAAATAAAAGAACTGTATATAAAATATACTTTAATAACGGTTTTAAAAAATGTCTTTAAATACTTTTACTCTGGCTTTGTCTACTTAATTGAGCAATGTTAGTTGCTTTTGAGCTTAATCCTTGTTTGGATTCCAATTCAGGCAACTTTATTTATCCTAGAGGGGAATTACATTTTTGCAGTCTGCTTAGACCACATGTACATTTACAAACAAAACACCAGACAGCAGGATGCCAGAGACAAGATAGAATAGCAAAATAAATAAATACACCTTGATGTAATGAATTCTGGTTAAAGATTTATTTCTTTTGGGGTTTTTTTTGTTTTATTTTTTATTTTTTTAATTACAAGTAATTACAATTATTCAATTGAGACAAGAATAAGCTTTTATTTGTGACAAAGTATAAAACTGGCCCACTTGGTACCTAAAGTCAACAGAGGTTTTTTGGTCCAACTGAGGCACTGGTTTATGCAGGAGTGGCTTTCCATATTTGCACTCAGATACAGAAATGAATAAAATTTATTTACCCTTTCTGATTCTTCTAAATAATCTAAATACAGTTTATAAATACAGTTTAAACTTCTAATGCTAAAGTGTTCAACAGATGTCTTATTCTTGTGCACATGTATTTATTTATAATGTGTTTTTACTTACTTAAAGTAACACAGCAGGGTTACAACATATTGTATACTGTAAGCCATCCGAGCCTCATTTTGAAGGCCTTAGGACTGGGGTGTCCAAACAATGGCCCTTAAGCCAAATGTAGCCCATGATCCATTTTTGATTGGCCCACAGCAAATTTAAGAAATAATATTAAACATGGACCATATTAGAATGTGAACCTTGGGCTTGATTGTAGTTTACTTAGTTTAAGTGCAAGTTGGTACTACCATGCTTATTCTGTAAACAAACATTTTGACGAGAGGAATTTATGTTTTTGTGACTGTTTTGAGGCACTGTAAATAACAAAATTTGACAGCCAAAGTCAAACAATACCTTTATTTACCACAAACTGATGGTTTACATCTGCTTACAGCAGTTTCAGTTGCAAATTACTAAGTATATTACGCTAATCATCTTTGGCCCAACACTCCTATAAAGTTTGGCAGCTTCATGAAGTTTGCTTTGGTTGGGTTTGAATGTGGAGATGAGTATTGCCCTTCTCTGCTTCCTGACTAGAGATGAAGCCAGTGGTAGCTGGGATAGCGCTAGCAGAGCCTCCCTGATGTCTGACTGGCCTCTCAAATATCCTTAAAATGCTATTTAAATCACTTAGCATTGATTAACTTACATAGGAATGGTTTTCCTAACTTTGCTATTCTAAAAGGGGGTTTTAAGGAAATAGTCCCACCATCCTGATATTTTTTGTATATGACCCTCAGTGGACAAATGTTTGGACACCCCCTACTTAAAATATAAGTATTCACTATTTCAGGTATTAACAAAAAGCAAATGTGCCATGCAAAGAGAGCTACAAACAGCCTACATAGCAACCCCCTCCCAAAAAAGGATTAAAGTACAAGTCCCTTATGATAAAGCACATGGCTAATCATAGTTAAGAATTTAAGGGTGGCCAGTCATTATTTCTAGGGTGGCCCAGGCCACCCCCTGGATATGCCCTTGCCCACCCCTGGTTTAAACCCACTCTCACTCCACAATCGGAGACTTTGGACTGCTCTCAGTGTGTTGGACTCTTTACCTGAGCAGGAAGAGGGTGTAAGGATTAGTTTGAGAAAGACCTTTACTTTTGCCTGCTAACATGTTTGTTTGATTCATTACAGGGAGAACGTGGAGAGTCAGGACCCAAAGGAGAGCAGGTATGAAATTTTGATTTCAATTGTCTCTTAATACTGATAGTAATGAAATATTTTAATGGTCTGTGAACTGCTTTGCATGAATAATTTAGGATTTTGTTTTTATAGGGAGTGCAAGGTGATGAAGGAACTGCAGGAGAAAAAGGAGATGTCGTAAGTTTTTGCACAAACAAAAAACTTTTTTAAAAGATTCAACATCTTAGAAGAATCTAACACATTTTCTTTGTTTCCCTCTTCTCCTGAATGTTGTTAGGGTGAGCCAGGAGAGTCTGGAGCTAAAGGAGAGGTGAGTTCAAACACATTATTTTAACACTTTGTCTCTGTGTTTTCCTTTGCTGTCAAACTGTTCAGAAACATCTGAAGCTTCATGATATCTTTCTGTGAAGGTCGGTAACCCAGGAGAGCCTGGCAGAAGAGGTCCTGAGGGTAGTCGAGGGCAGCCTGGCATTGAGGGCCCGCCTGGCTCACCTGGACCACGGGGCATGCAGGGAAACAGGGGAGCACCTGGAGTCAGAGGGTCTCAAGGTCCCGCGGTGAGTCACCAGAATTTCAGAGTGAAGACAAAAAAAAATCTATGTTCTTGAAATCTTTAATCAACATCTTCCAGGGATGATTTGTTCCTTTTAGACAAACTTAATTATGCTGCGGCCCAGTTTGAGATCTGAAAAAGCCTCATACAACACACCACAAGTATTAACTGCCATATATTTATTTTATAAACAGAGAATTTCTATGCAAAGGCTCAAATTTCAGACATTAATCAGAAAATGTTTTCTGTGCCAGAGTATTGCCATTGAGCCGTAAATGTTTATTTTGTTTGATTCAGGCATCTGTATAGTCATCAATATTTTCACCTGTATGATTATCTAATCCAATTAAGCCCAAGCTTCCTGGTCTCAAATTGTAAATATGAAAGGTGTTTCATATATATATGTTTCCAAACTAGGATACCTCTGATTAACAAAACTGTACCCCAAGCTGAAATATTGACAAAGAACAGCCTGTGGAATTATGCCAAAACACAAGTGCCTTTATAATGGCACCTGATTGTCAGCACCTTTGAGCGTGGGCCCTGCTACAGTGGTCAGCAGGTGTCTGCTCCAAGAATCAGCATGCCACGTTGGACTGTTCTGGATAGGGCTCATGCAACAGGACAACTTCAAACTGGTGTTCTGCAAAATTAAGTTGCAGCATTATTTTGAGTGAGCCCTAGAACCATCTCTAAACCGAAGACCAAGTTACACATAATGGGGGATGTCAGAGAGTGGCTGCAAAGCGGGCGTCCCAAGAAGACGACACCCCAAGAGGACTCTTTCCTCATCCTATCAGCACTTAGGAACCATAGGCTGTCTTCTATGGCTGATGGCTCTCCGCCCAGACAATCCAGAACAGACTGTATGCAGCCAGTCTATGGTCTCATAGGCCTGCCATGACTGCCCTTTACCGTCAGGCCTGTTTGCACTGGTGTCAGCAAGATGTGCACTGGAACCTGAACATATGGAGGAGCGTTATGTTCAGAGTCCAGACTCTGCCTACAGTAGCTGAATCACAGGGTCAAAGTTTGGAGAAGACACTGAGAACACTATTCTTAATGCTGCACCGATAGAGTACCATCTTTGGTGGAAGCAGTGTGATGGTGTGGGGCGGCATTTCCCTCACTGGAAAAGTTAAAGTTGTCATCATTGGAGGCAATCTCAATGCAGAGAGATATCGGGATGAGATTATGCAACTAGTGGTAATTTCATATGTCTGGGATCAAACTCTGTCCTCCAAGATGACAAAACTCGCCCCCCACAGAGTGGGGTTTTTCAGAGACGACCTCCAGAATTTGGGAATGGAGAGGATGGAATGGCCTTCCAGCAGTCTTGACCTCGGCCCCATTGAAAACTTGTGGGATCAGCTTAGGGGTGCTGTTCCTGCCAGAGTGGCCAACACAATCACATTGGCTGACTTGCAACAAATGCTGGTTGAGGAATGGGATGCCATCACACAGCAGTGTGTGGCCAGGCTGGTGACCAGCATGAGGAGGAGGTGCCAGGCTGTTGTGGCTGTGTATGGTTCTTCCACACACTACTGAGGTTCCTGTTTGCTAAATCATATATTGTTAAATTGCCAATATGTCTTGTTTCTTCAGACTCAATCAGCCAATCCACCAAACAAGTCAATGGCAGAATAAGCTGTTTGGCATTGCCAGAGAAGATTTAGCAGACAAAGACAGCAATGCATATTCACTCTGAAATCCAAATATGGTTACGTCTGGAAAAACCAAGATGTCAGTGGTAAAAATGCCAAGATTGATTCTTAAAAGGGTTTTTACCCTCCAAAGGTACTGCCTATGTATAGAGAAGAACAAATTTATCTCCAAAATGTGAACATTTCAGTGGAGGAGAGAGGAAGTCTCATTTTTAGCTTCAACCTGGTGCACTTAAAGTTCATTAAAAAAGGTTTAACAAGCCCCAGGGTAACACGATTTCCTCCTCCTGTAGAGAACCATGTCAGAAAAACAGGAGGAGCTCTGTTTTCACTTGATAACAGTCCTGCTGAGTCTTTTCATAAATGTTTTAGACGCTGTCATGAAATCTATTAAGCTGTCTTTCTTTCTTCCAGGGTAAAGAGCCCAGTGATCAGCACATCAAACAAGTTTGCATGCGAGTCATGCAAGGTAAGAACTGATGGGCCTTTGACCCCATTTATCATTCCCCTCTGCCTCGTTTTTCTGGAGTTTAATCTTCCCCACAATGCCTCATTACACCACCACACACAAAGCCGCCCCTCCGTTGTCTCATTGATCCGTGAGGCTGCTGAATCCTCTCCAGTTCAAAAAAGGAAAGATCTCATAAGCAGAACATGAAATAAGCTTCAGCCTTTGTTTGTATGATGGATGAAAGATTCCTTCTCGGAGCTTTAGAAACGTCTCACTGAAGTCACAACCTCTGTTCTCTTCATTCTCTTGCTCTTACGTCTTCACAACTCATCTCCTACACTCATGATTTTTTTATAGCCAATGTGCTGAAAAATTAATTTCACCTCCAGCAGACCTGCACTCCTCTGCTCGGAGCAAAGAGTCTGCCTGGAAAGGAAATCTTTAAAAAAATGTCGAGCAGCGGCTGCATGAATTTTCATCAGGAGCGAGAAAACTAGAATCTTAAGATCAAAATAGCATGCAGAGAGGAACCACGGGAGATTAATATTAGATCTTTTGCTAGATGAACATACATTTTCTGCTGCTGATTGCTGGAAATAAAGAGTATTATCTCCTTGCTGCTCAATTTACTCAGTGTGTATGAAGAAAAGTTTGAAAAACAGGAACTGCTCAAGGGATATCATGCCCATAGATTCACCTCTTTTCACATTCAAGTTAAAAAACAAGAGCTGTCGGACCATCTCATCCATGAAAGCTGCTTTGGGCTTTCAAAGATGAGGCATGTTTTGCTTCAGAATGATTTATTACAAAGTATCCGATCTTAAAAGTTCCCCCGACATCTGTAAACTACAACAGTTAGGAAACAGACGTTGTTTCTGTGTCTACAGTTCACTGGCTTCTTCCTCTTCTTTTCTCTGTCACCCCACAGAACAGCTAGCTCAGTTAGCGGCTAGTTTAAGAAGACCTGAGTCTGGCGTGGCTGGTTTACCTGGGAAACCTGGACCCCCAGGACCTCCTGGAGCACCAGGAGATAATGGCTTCCCTGGGCAGGCTGGTGCAAGAGGCCTCCCTGGACTCAAAGGGCCGCCAGGAGCTCTTGGAGCCAAAGGACCCAAAGGTAACGAATGCACTTGCAGGAGTGATGTAAGGCATCAGACATCAAAGCTAAGACTAATACAAGTGTAATTATATATCATTTGAAGCATGAAAAGTAGTGGATACACCTTCCTGATTCAACAGTGGAGGATGCAGTATTGCTTTCTGTAGGCCAGCATGGGGTAACTGTGTTGTTTCAAAGACTAGTCAAATCGTTTTAACCAGATTGGACAACTTGCCTGCTTTTTAACCAATTTGCCATGAGATTACCGTCTCAGCTGATGCTCAGATAACGTTATTAGCCTTTTAAAATATTTTGCTTTATAGTTTATAATCAGGGGTGAAGGCTTACTGTTGATGCAGGTGCAAATATGGCAGCTAGCATTAGCTGCTAGCACCACAAATGATCAAAAATGGGTTAAAATTTGATAAACAGACTTTAATAATGGGTTTACTGGTGTGGATTTAATCTTTAAATTCCCTGGAAAGTCACCCAAGTTTAAGGCTCGCTAGTCGAGCTTCCATGAGGACTACAAGGGCGTGGATAGCAGCATTAGAATGGCAAAATGACTGGTTTCCAGAAAAAAAACAATAAGTAAGAGTCTACAATTTATGGCTGAAAAGTTAGTAAGGTTCTTTTAAACTGCGTCACTTCGTCCCATATGTGACAACGCCAGTCTGAAAGGGTTTTGAAGTGAAGGACGTAATTCAAAAAAAAGAAAAGAAAAAATGGTCCAAAAATATACTTCGGTGGCCTTAAATGAAACTTAGTGGCCCTTCCAAGTGTCCTATGTGTAGGAAACATTGCAGGGTTTGACATTTGTTGCTGGACTCCTTCCCATTTGAAAGTATTTAAAATACCCCACAATTTCACTAACTTTTACGTAAGTTAGTTGATTTGATACTTTTATAAACTTGATTTCGGTGAAAGCATAAAGACAAAGATGCAGTAGGCTACAATTAGAAAACTCAAAGTCATGAGAAACTATTTATTTTACAAAGTTTGACTAAAGAGAAATTTGCAGTGTCTTGGGTGATTAGACCCCATCATGATGACTTTATGTACTTGAATGGGTGGTAGTAAGGCCGACAACAGGATTGTATTACTTCCTTATGGAGTCCAGACACTGGTGGTGGTGATGAGGGATGCAGGATCAGATGAGGAGCAGAATCTGGACAAGGACACTGTTGAGGTGGCTTAGAGGAGGAAGAGATGTAGGTATGCAAGATGAGATGAGCAGGAGACTTGTGAGGATCCGGACTAGATGCTGATGAGCTGGTATGGAGGTGGCTGGGGTGGAGGAGGGTTGCATGTCCACACTGAAAAGACAGGCTGACTGTGGAAGAGAGGACGAAAGATTTAACAGGGGCATGATAAATGGTCAAATGAGGCTGTAGCAGAATCTGATTAGCTTAGTACTTAGGAGAGTGAACACCAATAATCAGTTTATAAGCAAATAAGTTTGCTATTAAGTTGTGTTATTGCGACTTATCATTCCCAAAACATCACATATTGTCAATAACAAAAATGTTGCTTTGACTTTGAAAAGTGTTTTCTAATTCTCAACTGTGCTTGTCCTCAGACTCATATCCAAATGAGGAATGCTTTGTTACTAACCTTCGGTTTAGGGAACAATGAAAAACACTCCCTGGCTACATTGTGGATATCTTAAGTGCTCTGGTAGACATCAAACCATGATGAAGCAGCAAAATTCAGGCCACAGTTTCTCTGTAATCACATTTGGGGGAAAGCATACTATAACCAGAGAATACTGGGTAAAGGTTCCTTCAATTATAGTATATAAGACAGTAAAGAGACCAAGCATTTTCAGCTCCTGGTTTCTAACAATGGGTATGGGTTATTATGCCAAATAAAGTGATTTTAAAATGAGGGTTTTGCATACAAGTAGGCAATCCCGTGGTGACTGTTTCCACTTTTTGGAGTCTATGATATTGCACAATTATCCTCATGCTATGATGCATGTTACAGGTGAAATGGGAGACAAAGGCTCCAGAGGGCCCACTGCAAGAGGACCTAAAGGTCAGCCGGGACCTCCTGGACTTCCTGGTGAGTAAATCAGGCTTTTCAAGCAGTTAGGAAAGACAACACAAAATTTTTAGTATAAATATTTATCATAACTATTAAGGTGTATTTATTACCTTATTTGTAAAAAGCCACATATATCTAACACATATTTTTTAAATGCAGATTTATATAACTGTTGCCAAAAGGGTTTCTGCATGTTGTTTTATCGAATGAAAATGAAGCACTAAGCTATTTGGTATTCTAAAGAAATATTGCCTCCAAAAATGGTCATATCTTAATAATAAATACAGTTAAAAGAAGCTAAATTCTACCCTCAAACTTGCTTTGTCATCTAAAGATAAGAAAAAAACCTAGAAGTGTAACAACATTTAATATTTTGCCCAAGATAGGACTAAAAAGATCTATTCTCAACATTTATATGTATGAGTGAGTATTTCTTTACTCCATGAAGACTTGAATGAAATGTAATCTCAGCTTTAAATGCTGCTGCTACCTTCCTAAACGAAATCTTGTTATCGCAGGCGAGCCAGGCAAACCTGGCTATGGTCAGGATGGTCGAGACGGGCAGAGGGGACCTCCTGGCTCTCCTGGGCAGCCTGGTGTACCTGGTCCTCCTGGAGCAGCTGGACCTAATGGTTACTGTGACCCGTCAGCCTGTAACCTCCCGGCAGGAGCCGCCCATCAGAGTCTGGATGTGAAAGGACCTGCTGGGAACTAAGAGCCACTGTGGCAGAGACAGACAGACTGTTTGATTAGCTCCCTCGAGCACACAACATTTTTCACACCGTCTTCTAAGGGGCTGTGGCTGCAGCAGAGCCTTCAATCCAGTATCCTCCAGTCCTGTGAGCGTGTTTTGTGCAAGCTAAACATCCATCTCAAGGAGCCAGACTTTGCAAGATTGGAACAACACAAACACTGTCATTTTTAGCTGGTTGTGGAGTGTTTGATATTTCAAAGATGGTGTTGTCACTTGTTTCGAGACAATATGAAATGATAAGAAATGTTTATTTATCCCACTCGCGTGTACCTGTCATTTTCTCCTCCTAAACTGTTTTCAGGTTGTTCAAGTTGACATCTTCACTAAAAAGTAGGATCAAAAATCCACCAAAGATAAAGAGAATAAGGGTCATGTTTGGTTTATGTGCCTTTTTCAGCTGACTTTGATTTAAATCTGCCAAAGATAAACCTTCTTTATGTAAATGTCTTCTTTTAACATGCCTAGCAATTCTAAATAAAAAGGAGAGAGGATGACAATGTCACCAAGTCACACTGACTTCAGTTCATGTTGTAAATCTGTAAAAAAAAATGTTTGAATTGTGGTTAATTATATTTCCTACAAAACAACCTGATGTGAAATTTTGCCTCATTGTATTGAATGACAATGAATAAGAAAGTGTCATTGATGTTACAAATAATTAAATAATGTTTAATTTATTCTGTATACTGGAATCATTCTGTTATTTTTGCAACTGCAAGGGGAAAATTCTAGATCCTGATAATTTCACTAAAAGATTGCAGCTAACATAATTACATTTTAAAGTCAATTTAGTTGCTATTGCACCTTTAAATTATATGACACAATCTTCTGCAGCATATGGAGTTTGTGCGCAGCACAAGATATGACTGAGATACAGCAACAGAACGGCAGCTTTCCCTAGCTTTCCTACTTCCCGGTGTAGCAGTCATTGACATTGAATTCAGTATTTTTTTTTAACTCAACCATATTGGCTTTAAGGATATGACTTGCAGGACAGCACATTGTAGATGCAGTCGTCACAACACAGCTGGGCTGCAGATTGCAGATCTCTACTCTGAGCCCTCCTCCACTGTCAGGCCAGGAAGTGATGATAGAAATTACAGAATAAAACCAGTTTGATAAAACCTGTTAAAGCCTCGACATTTTTACATCTGTGATGGGCTGACTAAGAGTATCATATCTGCACTCAATATTGATGTAATCTAAATTACAATGACTATATTCAAGCTAAAAATTGTTAAAGGTCACATATTATGCAAAATGCACTTTTTCAGGCTTTTCCAACAAAAATGTGTCCCTGGCCTGTCCACAATCACCCCTCTCTTTCTTCACCTTTCAGAAAATGTGTGCTGAAACAGGCTGTTCTCAGATTTTCCCCTCATGATGCCATGTGGGGAGTTAGCACCACCCCCAGTTTCGGTTGGCCCTCCCCGCTTAGAGGAAAGTTCCGCCCTCCTCTCCTGATCATCCTCTCAGCAGCCAGCTCAGAGGATGAATGTTCAGGAGTGGCCGAGTCAAAGCCCAGACCTCAATCCAACAGAGAATTTGTGGCTGGACTTAAAAAGGGCTGTTCATGCCTGATCCCTGTGCACCCCGACAGAGCTTGAGCAGTGTGGCAAAGAAGAATGGAGTAAAATTTCAGTGTTCAGATGTGCAAGCCTGATTGAGATCTATCCACACAGACTCAGTGCTGTGATTGCAGCCAAAGGTGACTCTGCTAAATACTGACTTGAAGGGGGTGAATATTTATGCAGTCACTTATTTTACTGTTTTCACTTTGATATTAAAGAGGGTTTCTGTAAAAAAAAAAAAAAAAAAAAAATCAAAAAGGGCTAATTATATGTGTAATGCTGTGTACATATGCACTTAAGAGTGCACTTTCAATTTAAAAGACTAAATCTAAGGCAGCATGGTCATCACAGCAGACTGGCGTTTATCATTTTAAGGTTAATTTTGACTTTTCAGTGCTAAAGCCCCTATTATATCCTTAATGCCAACAACTGCCTCTGAAAACACCGACATATAAAATAAAGACTTGCTGTAAAAATTGTGTGAATACATAAAGATAAACCACAAGACAGGCTGGAAATAAAGCACTGAGTAACATTTATTGCACACGAGTAAGGCAGGTGCCGTTAATCATTGTAAATGAAAGATGCTGCAAAGTAAAGTGTAAAATTAAACCTCTGATTCCTGGTAACCACATACACACAACGAATCATCTTCAGCAACAGGGACATGATCGCCTCTTTATCTCCAACTGAACATTCAGGTTTTTATCTTTTTGAACACATGAGGCTGTTTTTTTTAGCAAAAGGCAAGAGGCAGTGATGTGATTGTTTTTATGTAGACGTGGTAAACCAAGACTGAGGTAGATCTCAAACAAAAATGTTCACACAGTAAAGTCACTCAGCTTATACAGAAGAGGAGAGGAGGGGAGCTACAGTGAGAGCAGCAAGAGGACATTTTTAATCCCAGGACCCATGCTGAGAGGCTGATTCGCTCTCATTACAAGCTTATTTACAAGATTAGATTACATGTGGCAACAGGATCAGCTTACATTACTGTTAAATAATGAACATGAAATAATGATGTTATTATAAGTCAATTCTGTCCATAGCAGGGAGCATGTAATGCCTCTTGGATCCTGTATTAATCTTAGAATAGTCTGGATTTCACTTGGAGAAAAGCCCCTGAATTTGCAATCAAGTGGGATTCAATATTTAACCAAATGAAAGTCACAAACTGGAAATAAAAATGCAAGCTAAATTAAAAATATGCAGAGAGCAGCTCTCATTGTGCACCAACAAAAAGTTAAGGCCACATTAAGTTTGCTGAGATGGTCTCATTTAAATTTGGTCAAGGTCGACATTATATTCTCCAAGGGAAGCCATTAAACTGAATATGAAAATTAGAGTGATGAAAGGACAGAAGCCAATAGAAGGAGGGGGTTTTATGTAGCCCATAACCCAAAGAGAGACTGTTTTCCATTCACATAACAGAGAAAATAAATACAAGTCCAGCAGGGGGCTCTTTCAACTCACAAATGAAGCTGGTTGCACACGTTTGATTCAATACCCAAGTATGAGCTGATAAAATTGAACAGAGATTAAAAAATAAAAAGAAGAGCCTGGATGCCGTGAAAAATATAAAAATAAAATGTTCTGCAGCTTCAAAGTAAGATTTGAGTTATAATTCACATGTACAAGAGAGGCATGATGATGTGAGACGTGAAGTAAAAAAGTGTCAAGCAGATCTTGAAAGATGAAAAACAGATAGAACAGGGTGCCTAATGTCACAAGATATCACACACGCCCACAGAAGTTCTCTAACATTGATCACAGCAGGAGATTTTAAAGTTAAATTAAAGCCTTTGAGTCAAACTCTCATTAAACAGCCCTCGACAGAAGCTTCGAACAAAGATGTTTACACTGCATGCCAATTATACTCCTCTTGTTTGGTGTTAAGTGTAATTAAGAGCTTTAGGTTGGATTAACGAATGGAGGGTTTCTAAAAAAATCTTTGACATAACATCAAATTTAATCTAAAGTTTGAAATCACGGAACTTCACTTTTTCTCTTGGAGAAGTTTGGCCAAATAATACTCAGTTAAACGTTTTTTTCCACAGCAAGTTCCTAAATATGAAATGGCATGTTTCAAAAAAAGTTGACTCAAAACCTCTGAAAACAGTTGTTGAACTTTAAAATAACTGTGAGGCTTTACATAGTAAATAAATAAAATCCAAAGTCCAGTCTTAAGATTCCCCGAAAACACAAAGATAAAAAGACTCAATGGACTGTATAGAAAGATGGACATTGTGACAGCTCTCTTAAAAGTGAAGCCAAAATCTGATGCACCCCCTACTGACAGTACAGCTCATTACTGTCTGCCTGCTCCATGTTAACAAATAATAAAAAAATAGATTTTTACATACATGTCAGTATTTTCTCAAACAGGGTTTCTGTCATTCTTATACTGATTTTATTCCAGCCTGTCTAATAGGTTGTCTTAATAAAAAAAAAACTGTATTGCAATGCCGAAAATGTGAATAAAAAAGGGTTGCACTGCTGAAAATTCAGAAATGTGAAAAAATAAAGCTGACTGTGAGACTGACTTTCATAGCAAGCTGAGAGTAACAGATATTAATCTAAAAATTGTGACAAAAATATAACAAAGGATAAAAATGCTGAAATTGCTAAAGAAGCATGTCAAAGATTGTTATGAGAAAGCTGATTTTTTTGCTAAAATGCTTCAGTCTTGCTGAAAATTATGAAGAAGACTTTCAAAGGTGAGAATTTGGCTGAAAATATTGACAAAAATCATAACAGCAAAAATGTAAATGAAAATGTAAAAAATGAAGATATTGCTGAAAAAAACAATGATGCCCAAACTAAATATCAAATCCATTGTTTAAATAGCCTGCAATAAAACTGAAAAGACTCAATTTTGTACTGAAAATGCTCAAAATTTACAGAAGAAAATAAAGATGACAATACTTGAAATGAAATAACAGTGTTGGAAACATTGGGAAGGCTACGTGTCAAGAATGAAGTTGACAATGCTGAACTTTGTGCTTAAAACATGCTGAAGTTGTTAAAATGATGAAGGTGAGGATTATGAATTTGCTGAAAATGATGAAGATGATAAAAATGAAGCTAAATTATGATCATAAGACAACACATCATGAGTGGGATGATGAAGATATTGTTCGAAACTATGGAGATGCTAAAATAGCAGAAAATGATAAAAAAAAGAAAAAGATGGTGCTGATAAGACTGAATATATTGCTAGGAATGTTTTTAAAACTGGCAAAAAAAATTAAATTGCTGAAGAAGCTTTTGAAAGATTATGAGAATGCTGATTTTTCACAAAAACTCTTCAGTCTTGCTTAAAATTAGGAAAAAAACTATAAGAATTATAGGATGACGAAGACACTGTTGGAAACGATGAGGAAGTTAAAATTGCAGAAAATGCTGAAATGGACAAAGATGGTGCTGATAAGGCTCAATTTGTTTCCAGAAATATTTTCAAAACTTGCTCAAAAATTAAAGAAGACTCCTAATAATGACAAAAAGGAAGATGCTGAAAATGATGACAAAGCTGAAAATATTAGAGGCTAAAGTTGAAGAAAAATGAGGCTCCAAAGGTCCAAAGGTGTACATCTATGCTGTAATTGCTACATTGCTGCAATGATGCTCAAGTTGGTGCTGAAAAGAATTACATTTATGCTGAAAATGTTTAAATATTATACAAAGTAATGGATTTGATGTTAAATAATCCGTAAGTGCCAAAAAGGTGCTAAAAGGCTAAATAATGTGTTGAGGCTGAGGATGAAAAAGTTGATAAGATGGCTAAAGAAGAGTAGGATGCTGAAAATGCTGAAACAGGTGATTAGGTTTTTGATATCTCAAAAGGGGTTGTATTGCCATACAGCTTCTGTGGTGCTTTGTGTGCTAAATTGGCGGAACAGCTTTTTGCAATGGGTATTTTGGCTTCACTTTTACAAAAAGGGGTGTCACAATGTTGTCCATCTGTATATGCAGCCAAAGGTGGATACACAGTGCAGGTCAGTGAGTGAAAATCCAGAATAAAGAGCATGATATCGTTAGAACAAAAGAGAGTTCAAGTATGTATCTGAGTATTCCCTGCACCAAAATAAAGTATGAAGTCATTGTGAAAAAGTCTGATTTCCTTTGTGAGGTTGAAAAACAAAAATATACACATAAACCAGAGAAATCATCAAACACAACACCATGTAAACATTGATACCACAATCTCAAACATACACACAAAAATATAGACACATAAATCGGCAGCAATTTAACTGATAGTACAACCCAAGAACCTTAATGTGTCATAAATATGACAACTTATTAGTGTTGTAGTAAAGTAAGGTCCCATTAAAAGCCCCATTAGACAGAAAAAAACACCAAAAATCTCTCATTATTTACAAATTAAAGCATGAGTAAAGGTTAATCTTCGGTCACAGCACACTTCTTTTCCACAGTTGATATTCAAATTACATTCTTGCATGTGAAAAGTCTGCCCTTGATGAGCATGTGTCTTAGAAAAACTGTTTTTATGACAAAATATATATGGCAAATTTCTGACTCACAACTTACCATGGGAAGACGATGTTAATCAATGATTATACTGCAGATTTATACAAAGTGATAATCACGCACAGTGCCAATGTGTCACAAGTGATAATGTCATAAAAAGTAATCCAGAGATATAAACTCACTGATCACTTTATCAGGATTATCTGTTCAACTGCTAATAAATGCTAATATCACATAAGCTGGTTACAAGGCAGCAATAAATGCATTAAAGTCCCAAGAAAATGGTCAGAGATCTGTGTTTTAGGTTTGTTGTATGACAGGCCACTGTGTTATGATTTCAGACATGAAAAACATCTCTGTTTATACAATCAAAGTTTAAAAATCACGAAAATGAGGCAGTAAAATCCGCTCTAGGATGGTGTGGGCCTGTCGGGTGAATGAGCTGAAGCCACGCCCACTCATCGGAAATACAATCCTCCAATCTTAAAAAATGCTACATGGAGAAACTTTCATTTCTCGTCTTGTATTTAACTCTTCAGGGCTTTCTTAGTTATGTCTCTCTCCCGTTTACAAGATGTCTTTTTTAAGTTGCTGCTGAAAACATTCCATTTCCTGAAGGTGCTCTTCAAAATAAAAGTCTCCAGTGATAATTAGCATTGAATGCTTTTATTGTGACAGACTTGGCAGGAATAGGATGGCTCTATAATCAGATACTTTACTACATTTAGTATTTGATGTTAACAGACAGGAGGGATCGAGTTGTTGCTGCTTTGAGAGAGACAAAGCCACAGTCCTCTTCTTTTAATCATCCAGGACTAAATGCAGCTAAATATGGATTAAAACACACCTTCAGGTGATAAGAGGCTTTTTCCTGTTGCATCTGGTTCAAGTGAAAAATAGACACGTGCTCCAGTAATTAGCCTGCCCCCTGACCTTACTGTGAGCTCTGGTCAGAGCACGGCTGCCTGGCTCTGTGCCAGAGATAAAATTTACTGTTTTCTGGCACAAATCTCTCTGTTATGATGCTTTTGATCACCTGTAGGCCACTGTGGCTGATGGATTTGGGAAATTTGCCTCAAATTGAACAGAAACACAGCAGGAACATCGGATAACAACAGACGGTATTGAGATGTACTGCTCCGTGATTTTACATCATTGTAGCTTTAGGGAGACAGTTTAATTCCCCATAGCAGCTGGTGTCATGGTGGGTCCCTGCCCTAATTAAACCAAGCAGAAAAGATGTTCCAAAATATGTCGTGTGTTAGGACACAAATTTTGGATTTAACTTCACAGAGAGTCTAAGGCATGCAGACGTGGTCAAGATGATGTGCTGAAGTTCAAACTGGGCATCAGAATGGGGAAGAAAGGTGATTTAGACGACTTTCTGTGATCGTTGATGCCTAACAGGCTGGTCTGAGTTTTTCAGACTGCTGATCTACTGGGATTTACACTTTCAACATCTCTGGGGCTTACAGAAAATGGTGAGATAAAGTAAAAATATCCTGTGGGCAGCAGTTCTCTGGGCTAAAATGCCTTGTTGATAGCAGAGGTAAGCAAACTGGTTCAAGCTGATAAAAGGGCAAAAAAGTCAGGTAACCACTTGTTTTCATAGAGATATGCAGAAGAGCATCTCTAAAAGCACAGCAGATGGGCTACAGCAGTAGAAGACCACACGTCGTACCACATCTGTCAGCTTGGTTTGAACTTAACCATGTCTACATGCACTGGTTGCTGCCTTGTGATTGGCTGATTAGATATGTGTTGCTGGTTGAACATGTACACCTAATAAAGTGATCAATGAGTGTATTTATCCACTCATTAGTCATAATGTTACTGAATATACGTGCTACATTTAATTATTAGTATTATCTCTCTCTTTTAAATACATTCTTAAATAAATAATTTCAATATCAGACACCTCTGATGTACTTTGGTTTCAAAACATTGATTATTCTTCACAGATTAAACAACAACACAGGTTGTCTCATTCAGCTAACCTCTCTCTCCCTTTCACACACACAAACAAGCCAACACACACATTAAAATGAGATGTAAATTCTGCCCGCATATCGGCTTATCTGAATAAGAACAGACGAAGTAAATAAAGACGCCCAATAAGGGGGCAAACAAATAATTAAGATTCTGTGTCAAGAAGAACTGAAACTGATGAAACAAAGTCATTTCATGGTCTTGGAGGACAAAACAAGAGATGAAGAGGAATGCATTACATCACAGTCGAGGATGTGAAAACAAGAAATAACTTAAAACCACAGAATTGCAATAAAATCCTTTCCTATTTCATTCAAAACAAACAAAACTACAAAAAAAAAAACAACTTAAAAAAACCTGACTGCATCAAAATGTTGTTGTAAAGTGAACAAAAGAGGTCAGTTTGAGTCTGTCAGCACCAAACTCTGAGCCCGACGCCTGCTTTCAAATCATCCCGGCCCACTCTGCTGGCCTCATCGGGATGGAGGAGGGCAGTCCAGGGGGTTGCATGTCCCAGGAGGTCCACGGGGTCCCGGGGAGCCAGGAAGTCCATGCCCAGGGATCCCAGGAGGGCCTGGCCAAAGAATAAGATATCATTAATTCCTGCTTTGTGGTGCACTTTGTTTGTTTAGTAGAGCTTTCCATCTGGGACAAAACAGACAAAAGTTTGGTAACTGCAGAGGCCAGGAGAGCTACAGGATGTCAATGTTTTTAGGTAACCAGTAGTCAGACAAATAAGTGTTAAAAATTGCATTGAAGGGTATTGTCAGAGATGAAAGACTTCATTCAAAATGCTACAGCATACCTCATCTTAATTCTAAATAAAACTGTAGAATTTGTACACAGGGGTCTACATTCTCCAGTGATTGTACATTTACAGTCTATACTGTTCTGACCAATCACACACCTACAGGCTTTGGTGTGTTCAGGATATACAGTCCACGTGGAAAGCAAAAAAAAATGTTGAAGGTTAAAGACGCTTTGACAAGCATCATCTCTGATTGGTGGAGACCGCGGTTGGAGGGGCAGCGGGACACAAGTGCAGACAACGGGTTTCCAAAAGTTACTGTAGAAGGATAACCACTAAATCGCAAGCAATTAAAGACCTTGTAAAGTTAAAATAGATCTGTATTTAGGTTTGTTTTATGACAGGTCACTGTGTGATGAACCCCTAGGTCAAATTTCAGTCAAATAAAGCGTACTGTTAGAGGGGCGGAGTCGACTGTGGCTCGTGACATCATGAGCTCACATATCAGCCCCGCCCACATTAAACCCAGCCTAGAAAGAGGTGAAAAACTTTCTGATTGTCTAAATCCAGAATTCAGTCACATGTAGATCTCAGTGTTTTCATGTTTACAGCAGCCATATTGACATATCTGGTGTGTGAAGACAAAAACTTTGGATTTCACTTTACAGGGTCTTTAAAGGAAAAGGGGACAAACAAAAGCAGAAGGTCATAAGCCAAAACCAAAATTCTCCCATTCCTGATAATACTGAGAAAAAGTGGAAACTAAACCACTGTAGCTGGAAAGAAACTTCTAGAAAACTATCTTCAGAAGAAACTCAAAGATCACCACACTGAAAACAGATTAACAAAAAAGCTGCTCTATAGTTCCCAGCACAAGCAACTTTCACTATGGGGAACTGGTTATTCTCTTAAAATTTACACAAGAAAAAGTATTGGCAACTTTTAACTTTCTAACTGACAAGAAATAACACAAGTAGATGCTCTCAATACCTCTGAAGG
Source organism: Cheilinus undulatus (assembly GCF_018320785.1). Taxonomy (NCBI): domain Eukaryota; kingdom Metazoa; phylum Chordata; class Actinopteri; order Labriformes; family Labridae; genus Cheilinus; species Cheilinus undulatus. The sequence continues at coordinate 46,614,450 of NC_054870.1, read as the reverse complement.
TGAGATAATGAGTCAGCACAGAGTGCTGCAGCCCATGAGTATATATAAGTTTGTCACACCTGGCCCCAATCAGTGGCAATCAGCCACACACACGCACACACACACCTGGCACTGCACTGAGTGACTCACACTCAGTGCTGCTACTGAGGTTAATTGTCAAAAGGAGGCTCTTGTCACCAGATTAACCAACAGAGACATTCACTTGCAGTAGCTTGCTAACATGTTGAATTTTTTGCAAACTCCAAGCAGACATTCACATGTTTTACACAGAGAGGCTTCCATCTAGCCACTCTGCCATAAGCCCAGACTGGTGAAGGGATGCAGTGATGGCTGTCCTTCTGGAACTTTGTCCCATCTTCACACAGGATCTCTGGACCTCAGTCAGAGTGACCATTAGGTTCTTGGTCACCTCTCTTACTAAAGTCCTCCCTTCCCAATTGCTCAGTTTGGCCAGGTAACCAGCTCCTGGAAGAGTCCCAGATCTTTTCCTGGCAGCAATTCTTTGTCTAAGCTCTGCAGACAGTTCCTTTGACCCCATGACTTGGTTTTGCTCTCATATGCACTCTCAGCTGTGGGGCCTTCTAGAGAGAGGTGTGCCTTTCCAAGTCATGCCAAGTTGATTTAATTTACCACAGTGGACTCCAATCAAGGTGTATAAAGTTTTAATGAGAATACAAATATTTTTTCTGACTTTAGCATTGGGCTGCAACATAACAAAATTGAAAAAAGTGCTAGGGACTCTGAATACTTCCTGAATGCACTGCATAAAATAAATGCATAGGCTTTAGTCGTGGAGAGTCACGTTCGACACATGTTGAGACACATGTGTCGCTTCAAGCTTGACTTCATCTCTATCTATCAGGGGATTTTCACTCCTGGTAAATAAGCCAGGGCCCTTGGGACATCCACAGCACAACCAGGAGCCCATTGCACCCCTACTAACTGCCTAGACAGTACCCTAAGCTGTGCTTACATGCCACATCCACTTCTTACTCTGCCCTAAAAGTGTGGACTTTATTATCTCTCCAGAAATTATTTTCCCATGCCTCTGGCAATACCCAAGGACATCCAGAGCCCTACAAGGGTTGTGCCAATCCTCCTTCCTGCCAAATGGTTCCCTCAGCAAAGCTTAGTCACCACATCAACCTTTCTTCAGACCCATATTTAGCTGAAACATGTCTAAAAGCTCCGCACAGTACTGGACATGCTGCTGATTTTCATCAAAAAAAAAAAAAGTGGTCTTCGTGAATCAGAACTTAGATTCCTAAACTACCCAGGATGTGTCAGAAATGACCTCCATTCAATTAAACATCATTTTAGAAGTTTTCTTCTGTTCTTGAGGACAGGCTTATGTTTTTACAAATCTACATGGTGGTGTTGTTTTGGCAAACCTCATAAGGACTGGCAGTAAATCACAACAAACGCCTCGGTTCCCTGTTCTCCAGTAATGCTTGTATTCCATTAAGCCATCACAGAAAGCTCTGCTGGAGCTTGAATGATAAATCTGGTGATTATCAGCAGATAACTGCTCATTATTAGTTTGTGTTTCTGTGGCCAGTAATTAATAAAATTCAAAGTCTGATGTGATTGCATTGACCCCCCACCCCCAAAAAGTTATTATTTTTACATGGTAAAATGGAGACAAACCTGTGGATCTACTTCAGTATTGTTTGTTTTGTTGGTTGTTGAAAAGATAAAATCTCTGGGTCAGTGGTTGAGTGTGTATGGGAGAGAAAATATCACATGTGGTGTAAAGGTGCTTTAAGTGATTAGCAAACTAGAAAAAAAAACAGATTGCTGGCTCCAAATACAAGAAGAAAAAATATGATGTGGCCTCTACAGTAAAATTAAATTTATAATCAAATTAAAATTAAAAGCAGCTTTGACTGAATTCTCATTGGGTTTTATTCAGCTTCAACCTGCAGAAATTCATTGCAATGATAAATGGAAAATAATGTGATTGCATGCTTCTGAGCTCAAACTATAAACGACAAACAATTTTGAAAATAAGTGCATAGTTTGAATGATTTAGTCGAGAAGGAATGCCAAATATCTGTTGCTTTCAGCCTCCCAAATGAGAAGAGAAACTGTGCATGCTTTTTTAAAAAATGTTAATGTTTGAAATGAGGTCTGTCCCTTTAGGGTCTCAGAACATTTAAAGCTTCTGTTCAGCATTTTTTGACATTTCATAACCCCAAAGATTAAAACACGCTGGGAACAATACAGACACCGCGTTCCACATTATTATGCAAATTATATTTTTCTCTGACTTTCCTGAATAATCAGTGTAAATGACAGTCAGTATAATTTTCAATTCATCACCCATTAGAGCATAATTCAATTTTTATTGAACTAAACTTCCTGATGACTTTTTTTTTTTTTTTCAAAAATAAAAACCTCAAAATGCACTGCTCCACATTATTAAGCACAACAGAGTTTCAAAACATTTTATAGGTTGTAAAGACCTGAAAATAGTCATTTGTTGAATTTGCAGCATTATAGGAGGTCATATTTACTGAAATCAAAGCTATTTCAATCAATAACATCTTAAAAGGCAAAGTTACATGTTAACATAGGAGCCCTTCTTTGATATCACATTCACAATTCTTGCATCAATTAAACTTCTGAGTTTTTGGAGAGTTTCTGCTTGAATTTCTTTGCAGGATGTCAGAATATCCTCCCAGAGCTGCTGTTTTGATGTGAACTGCCTCCCACCCTCATAGATCTTTAGCTTAAGGATGCTCCAAAGGTTCTCAGTAGGGTTGAGGTCAGGGAAGGATGGAGCCACACCATGAGTTTCTCTCCTTTTATGCCCATAGCAGCCAATGACACAGAGTTATTCTTTGCAGCATGAGATGGTGCATTGTCATGCATGAAGATAATTTTGCTACGGAAGGCATGGTTCTTCTTTTTGTACCACGGAAGAAAGTAGTCAGTCAGAAACTCTATATACTTTCTCGAGGTCATTTTCACACCTTCAGGGACCCTAAAGGGGCATACCAGCTCTCTCCCCATGATTCTGGCCCAAAACATGACTCCACCCTTTCCTTGCTGGCATCGCAGCCTTGTTGGGACATGGTGGCCATCCACCAACCATCCACTACTCCTCCATCTGGACCATCCAGGGTTGCACGGCACTCATCAGTAAACAAGACTGTTTGAAAATGAGTCTTCATGTATTTCTGGGACCACTGCAACCGTTTCTGCTTGTGAGCATTGGTTAATAAAGGTAAATATTGGAGGGCCCTGTGGTATAAATTTTTTCTGGGGGCCCTAAATCCCTAGCTACGCCCCTGCCTATTGCATTAAAATTGAATTAAAAGGACGGTAATGGCACAGTGTAAATAGAGTAAAGATTATTCTACTGTCTTTGACAGATGATGGAAGTGCACTTTAGTTTTTATGACGCACAAACTTTCCAGAGATCAACATTACCATTACCCTGATTAAATTCACTGTCTGTTATTCTGAATATTTAACATGGTTTGCCAAAATCTGTGCGATGGGAGTGGACACACCTGTTGCGAGTGCGAGCAGGATTGGACAGCACATGCTGCAGGAGTGGGATTAAGAAAAGAGTCCCATGCAGGGCTCTAGTTTTAACAAACTCTTCCATTTTACCATTGTTTGTTTGCTGTTTGATCATGATATTGTCCTGTTTTGGCTTTTTGTGCAATGCATTTTATTATTTTTGTACAGTGTCTTTGAGTTCTTGAAAAGCGCTCTATAAATAAAGTGTATTATTATTATTATTATTACCATAAGGAGAAGAAAGAAAAGAGAAAGTGCATTTTTCAATTTGGAATATATTAGGTTCATAATCCTTACAATTATACCTACCTTCCTTGGAAACAGCCTACTTAAGAAGAAAAGGGACCCACATAGCTTCCTTATGCTTAATAAAACACAAACACTAGAAGCTGATATTTCTCCCAAAGACCTGAGAAACCTGGTGTAATCCAGGCACAGGAGTGAGCATGAAATCAGTCAGACCGCTCACAGCTGCAGGGAGCGCTGCCTCCTTTATAGTGTAGACGGAAGGAATCACAGGTACTGCCTCTTCTTTTTCCTCCCCCCTGAAAACACAACCTGCCCTTTTCATCACTGCATCCATCTCCTGCTAAACTGCTCTCACAGACCGTCCACAGCGCTGTGCTTCTGCAACAGAAAGGTGTAACAATCTTACAAAGATTTTTATCCCTCCTTCATTTGTTCAGTGTGCGTGTTTGGGTGTCTTCCTACAGCTGTTAGCTCTCTCTGTGCTAATTAGCTCCAGCGCTGAACTACTGCCCTACAGGCGACCATGACTTAGCAAAAGCAACATCAGGGGTAATTACTATCAAAGTCTGTCTGAGAGCCTCTACAAAGACAGCAGATGGACATTGCTCACTCTCATATAAGCAGCTCTAAAGCGGTTGTACTTTTCATTTACTGAGATGTTCCCAGCATTGTCTTCAGTCTTGTAAAGTGCTAAAGAAAACCCCCAACAATAAAGTTTACGCTAGCCTGAGAGGATTTTACTCCTTGATAGTAAAAGTGAAATAGTAGTTGGACATTTCTTCGCTATGTGACTTGAATGTCACTGTCTATGGAAGGAGTAAAGCTGTGTTATCATGTATAAAGCTCCTTTCATACATATTCTCCTAAATGTGCAGGTTAGGCCAGACATATACTTGCTGTTGATGATGTGTATGCATGCACATGATGACTGCATATCATCCTCTTCATCTGTTTGGCACGCTGGCTGTGTAACACGATGTGGACACGGGATGCAGTATGCACATGGCAAGAGGGGCAAGGGGGACAACAACAGAGGAAAGTTTTGGAGAATCTAGAGCAGGGGAGTCCAAACTTTTTCCACTTAGGACCACATACAGAAATATATAAGAAAGGTGGGGCCACTTTCATTTTCCCCACCTTGAGGATATTTAAGCAAAACTAATCTAATGCAAATCAAACATTCTTAGTGACTGAATATACCTAAATGGCTTGCTAATGGCTGACAAGGCAAATAAACAGTCATTTTCAGAATTTAGGTGAACCAATCAGATTTCAGGGGCCCTGTTTGGCCCTGGCTACCGCTGGCTCCGCCCCTGAAAGGCTATTGGTGCTGCTATTTGCTGCAGTAATCCCTCAGAGTCAGGATATTATTAATCAAGATTTTTTTCTTGTCAAAATGTTTGTTTACTGCCCAGTGCTGAAACTAAGAAGTACAATACAGCTGAGCACAAGCTTATCTAATGTGGACCATATTTCATTTTATTTGCTGCAGGCCGAACAAAAATGGTCTGCAGGCGGCATTTGGTCCCTGGGCTATAGTTTGGACACCACTGCTCTAGAGTCATTGATACTGCAAAGAGACAAACATGACTGTCAGCCAGTGGCTGCAAAACATATTCATCCCCTTGGAAGTTTTACCCTTTAATAGATTTCATAATTCAGTGATGGTCAATATAATTTGACGCATTTTTAAAAAAAAATTACAAAAAAACCTTCTTTAATGTCGAAGTAAAAACTGATTTCTACAAAGTAATATCAATTCAATAAAAATATGAACTGTAAAATAAGTCCGCGCAGAAATATTCACCCTCTTTGAAGTGAATGACTTCATTCAACACAGGTACAGCCAACTGGTGCTAGGAGTCTCACAATTAGTATTCCTGGCTACCATTACACCATGAAGCCAAAAGAACACTCCAAGCAACTAAAAAAAAAAAAAAAAAAAAAAAAAAGGTCATTGATACTTCAGGGGATGGATGCAAAAAAATTCCAAGGCATTGAAGATTGCTAGAGCTAAGTTAAATCCATCATATATAGTTGTATTTAATTGCACTACTTTGTAGAAATTTGTTCTCACTTTGACATTTAATGAGGTTTTTTGTAACTTTTTTGTCAAAAAGCCAAATTATATTGACAGTGATTCTTTATAACATTTATTTAAAAAAGCCATTTACTTCCTGCAACTCTAGTAGTGCCCTGGTAGTGGCAAAACTTTCCTTCTTGAACAGCTATTTCAGTAAGTCAAGCATTACATGTCCTCTTGTGCTGTTGGAAAGTATCAAACACAAATTGAGTGAGATGAAAGCATGTGTACAGCTGTGAACATATACTTAAGTCTATCTTCATCAGACCAATCTGGATGGTCTACAGGCATTTTTACAGACAAGCTGAAATCTTAAATTGTGGTAAAATAATGAAATTTGTGTGTGGGTATCTCCTCTGCAATTTCTTCAAATCAGTCCACTTTCTTTGCTTCACACTTGTATTCTGCTCAACTTAGACTTTGTGTTTTGTGATGAGACTCCTACTGTCACTGCAGAAATGTGGTGAGGTAATCCCACTTCCCATCTGTCCATCCGGGCATGGGGAGTCATTTTTTAGTTCACAGGAGCAGAGGACAAGCTGACACCCCGAGTTGTGTTCATCTAAAACTTTAGTTCAAGAATACCACCAGCCAGGCTTTAACTTCCCAGAGAAGATGTCTTTGCAGCATCACCGCAGCATTTTGTTCTCTATCGGGGTCCCATTTGTGTCACAGCAGTGTTCGAGTAACAGGAAACATAATGCCATTTGGGAGCTGTGTTTATCTCTTACATGCTGAGATACTGAACCAAGGCTGTAAGAGACTTTAAGGCAGTGTTACTCAACCCAGCTCAACCAAAGAGCCGAATTGTTGAAAAATACCTTTGCAAGAGCCACAATCTAAGTGGTGAAAAATGGCAAAATGGCTTGAAGTAGCAATAAAAATAAATTAATGGTGGCAAGAATTGTCAAAAAGCAGCAAGAATGGGTAAAGGGGCAAAAATGTGAGGAAACAAAGGAGAAAATGGGGAAAAAGTGGGAAAAGAGTCAGTAAATAAAATAAAATGGGTGAGAAGTGACAAAAAAATGAGTACTAGGTGGCAAAAAATGGTCCAAAAGTGGTAAAAACAAGGCAAAAAATGGAGTGAAAATTGACTAAGATGGGCAAAAAGGGCAAAATTGGAAAAAAATAGGCTAAAAGAAGTGGCAGAATTGGGGAAAAGGGAAATAAGTGGTATATAACGGCAAAAGGCAGCTTAAAGGGGCAAAAAGTGGCAAAAAATGGGGAAAATGGCAAATAGAAGTGGCAAAAATGGAAAAGTAGGAAAAAAGTGGTATTTAAAGCCAAAAAGTAGCTTAAATGGATGAAAAGCGGCAAAAAAAGTTTTCTTTTTTTTTTAAGGTTTTCTGGGGGAATAATATTTAAAATTGAGACTTAAAAGAGCCAGAAATCATCACAAAAGAGCCACGTGTGGCTGTAGAGCCACACGTTGAGTATCACTGCTTTAAGGTATGAAACAACCCTAACTCTCTTATTTGAGATAAAACAAACTTCTTTTATTTCAGTTTATGGATTTGAATAACTGTCAGTGCAGTTTATTCTGTGGTATTATTGAAGAATTACTGCCACCTAGGCAAGCAAAATGCTTAATCCTTTAATTGAATGGTCTAAAAGAAGCTTCAGACCACTTAGATGAGTTTTACATTAACCTGTAGTTAAACTAACAGCTTACAATTATGAGTCACAGCAGCATTGTTTTAAACCAAAATTTTAACCCTTGCAGCAAATACAGTCATTCAGAAAGATTCTACCCTTAGTACCTCAAAATAACCAAGTGGAAACAGAATTTTAGATTTTTTTCTTTTTTTTTTGCAAATTTATTCACAATAAAAAACTGAAATATCCTTTTCTTAAGTATTCAGACTCTTCACTCAGTACTCAGTTGAAGCAGGTTAGCCGTGACGTAAGCAAGCAGAATAAGAGGCCGGTGCAGTTATGGCGGAAGAGATTAGCGTGGTTGCTGCTGAAGTGTAAATTTTACCAGAACCTGACGACATTTCTTCGTTAAAAGAAGACCAAAGAACAGCATTGAGTCGTTTTCTTTTCAAATCAACAAAAGTCGTTTACTGACATGTCTACAGTCGCCATGTTCGCCTTATGGAGTTCTCTATGGAGTTTACTCTTTCGGTAGGGGTGCAACTCGTTAGTGGCTACGTCACATGTTTTGTTGCTCTGATTGGCCCGTAAAGATGTGACAGACAGAACGTTCATCCAATCACCCTCCGAGTTTTTGTTTTTCAAAGGCTCTGCCCTTTCCCAAAAGCTCTCTGAGAGTGGTTTTCTAAATGGATGTGTGAAACAAATCCATCTGGCATGCCAGGTTAGTACAATCTAGGATGCTTCTTTGTGCATTGTGCAGTTCTTACCTGGTGGCCCCATGGGTCCTGGATCTCCTGGTAACCCCAGACCAAGCTGTCCTCTTTCTCCTTTCTGTCCCCTGTATCCTGAGAACAGATAAAAAGAAGTGGTTGAGTGCAAATACTGCAAAATGAAGTAAAAGATGTGCTATCATGCTGTAGTAAAGTTAGTAATATTAGTTCAAAGTGCACATAACACAAGGATGCACTTTTCATCGGTCCAAGTCCTCAAACGGATTAGCTTCTTGGAGACATGAAGATCATGAAAGCACAGCACTGTCAGGCATCACGTCTGCACTTATTGTGAGAGAAGCAGCTTTTGTTGCTTACTTGGAAAAAGACTAGTTTGGATTCCCAGTCTCAATCCCAGCCCTTTGAATAATAAAAGTACATGCTGACATCCTGTCAAAAAAGAAAATCATCAAACAAGCCATCCGTGTGTTAGTGTTTCCAGAAGGAGGCGATGAGGGCCTGTACAGTTTTCTGTCAACAATGGGGCCACAAGCACTCATCTTTGAAGATTTCACAGTGGACATTTTTTTCAATTGGAGGTCGGATAAGTGCGCTGCTAAAGGTAGTCAGAGAGTGGAGCCGCGGGTCTTCTCAAAGGTGTGCTCATTCATCAAAAACCAAGTGCAACAGATGCAGAAAACAATCACGCCTTTCATGACAGCAAGACTCTGGATTTAGAAACTCAGCTTTGTTGTGAAAAGAAAAACACAGCATCTCATGGTCATTTTATGGCTGATCATTGAATTGACAGTGATTGACTGTTGCATGCCTACCGTATGAGAAAAAAACAGACATTGATGAGCTCAAGGACATGCTTTGTTTGATGAGTGAAACAATAACAAGGAAGGCACCGATCTTCAAGTGTGCAGAGTGCAACAATATGCACTAGGGATGTAACGATAGCCCACAATACAATTTCAAATCAATACAAATATAAGCATTTACAGTTGGCTTCTTTGATGCTAATGGCTTATAAAGACTGCTGTACAGTAAGGTGGAAACAAATGGAGCGGTACCTGCAAGCTAGTTCAGACAGAAAACTCAAGCTGTGCTGAGTTCCTACCTGCCATGCATCGTTACCCAATCACCTGACAAACACGCTCCCAGTCGTTGGTCTATTCAAGCAGCAAGATTTCCGGTCTCTCCCTCTGCCCTGCATCAGTCTGCTCTTGCTTTTAACTCACCATCACTCTTGCATCCACGACAGGCTCTGATGGAGGGTTTAAGATGCTATACTAAAACTCTGCATGTAAAATAAATCTGCAGACTGAGGTTGGAGCCTCAGAGCCAAACACAAACTATGTTATGAAAAAAACATGGGACTGCAGAGCTTGTCTTGTCCTTACAAGAAAAAGTTTCCAACATCTTCATTATGCTGACATTTTCTTTCAGTAGAGCAGGACTAAAAACCCAAACTCCAGCCTTCTTCAGGAAGTTACAAAACTGGTATGGCAAAACATAAAGACAGAGGATATCAATGGGTGCCATTTTACAGCAATCAGAGTCAATCACTCATCTACAAAGTAATGTCAATTAAACAAAATATGTTCTGTAAAACAGGTGATTGCATAAATATTCACAACCTTCAAGTCAGTATTTAGTAAATTTGGCTGCAATCACAGCACTGAGTCTGTGTGGAAAGGTCTCAATCAGGCTTGCACGTCTGGACACTACATTTTTACTCCATTCTGCTTTGCAAAACTGCTCAAGCTCTGTCAGTTTGCACAGGGGTCAAGCTCGAACCGACTTTTCAATTCCTGCCACAAATTCTCTACTAAATTGAAGTCTGGGCGTTGACTCAGCTGCTCCAGAACATTCACATTGTTGTCTTCAAACCACTTCTGTGGAGCTTTCTCTGTATGCTTCAGGTCATTATCTTATTGGAAAAAAATCTTCACCAAAGCCGTGGTTCTCTTGCAGACGGAATAAGATTGTCCTAAAGGATTATCCTGTATTTTGTTTTGTTCCATTTACCATCTACTTTAACAAGCCTTCCAGGACCGGCTGCTCAGAAGCATCCCCACAGCATGATGCTGCCACCACAGTGCGCCACAGTGGGGATGGTGTGTTAGTGGTTATGTGCAGTGTTTGGTGTCTGCCAAACATAGCACCTTGTCAGATGGCCAAAAAGCACCATTTTGGTCTCATCAGGCCAATGAACTTTCTTTCACTTGACCATAGAGTCTCCCACATGCCTTTTGGCTAAATGTAGTCCAGATTTAATGATTTTTCGTTCAGTATCTTTCTCTTTGCCACTCTCCCATAAAGGTTTGTCTGGTGAAGATCAAGGGCAACAGTAGTATGCAGAGTTTTTCCCATCTCAGCTGCTGAAGCTTGTAACTCCTTCAGAGTAGTCATAGGTGTCTTGGTGGTCTCTCTCACTTGCCTCCTTCTTGCACGGTCGCTTAATTTGTGAGGACGGCCTGATCGAGGCAGATTGACACATGTGCCATATCCCTTCCATTTCTTGATGATAGATTTAACTGAACTCCGTTGGATGTTCAGTTCCTTGGATGTTTTTTTTGTAACCATCCTCTCTCTTACACATTTCCTTTACCTTTCATCTGAGTTGCTTGGAGTGTTCTTTTGTCTTCATGGTGTAATGGTAGCTAATAATACTAACCAGTGACTGGACCTTCCAGACACAGGTGTCTTTATACTAAAATCACTTGAGACACATTCACTGCACTCAGGTGATCCCAGTTACACTAATAGTGAGACTACTAGCACCAATTGTCTGGACCTCTTAAATTAGATCAGTCACTTTAAAGAGGGTGAATATTTATGCAGTCACTTGTTACATATTTCTATTTAATTCGCATTACTTTGTAGAAATCTGTTTTCATTTGGATATTAAAGAGTTTTTTTGTAATATGTTTATCAAAAAAACTAAATCATATTGACCACAATTGATTTATAAGAGCAATAAAAGGGTAAAATATTGAAAAAGGCATTGGGCAAATGGACGACATCCAAAAAGCTTGAGCGTATTGTTACATCCCTGATATGCACATTCACAATTCAATCAAAGGATTGCTCACTCCATGCACAACCTGCAAATCTTAACAGTTAAAAAAATGTCAGCATACCGAGTAAAAACTGAGGCTCTGCGAGAATATTTCCCTGCGAGGCACTTAAAGTAATGGAGTCTCAGGACCAGTGGTTGCATGGAGTGCATCAGAAACATTGACAGGAGTATCAAGCATTGCACCGCCTGGCCCAAAGGGGAAACGCTTCAACGCTTACATGTCAGTGAAAATCTCAGTGTAAAAAAAAAAAAAAGAAAAGGCTTATGAATGCTTTCAAACAGAGTCTCACAGAGAGAGAGGCTATCCTCACATTGCCACTATAATGAGACTTCTCTCAGCACTCACAGAGCCTGGGGCATTCATTCAGGAAGGAGACGTTCCATGGAGAAAAGAGCACTGTACCTTCAGCAAAAAACAGCAAACAGCCTACCACACAGGGTGATGAGCTCTGGTGGCACGCTGGATTGGTGCACTCTGATAAATCGAAACATGCTGCACTGGGCCTGTATTTGGTTGAAAAGAAATGATATCTTGGGGCACTAATGAGCAAATCTTTTAATAAAAAAATAAAATTGCCTCAGAGAGTGTATCCATGCTCTGAATGAAAAGACTGCAGCTCTACACATGTTGCACAGTGAAAACAGTAATAACAGTGATATCCATGTTTCATGCTGCGGCTTACAATGGAAAACAGAAACGTCATTCTTTGACCGGCTGCTCCATCAACAACAATCACTGAGATATTTACTCATATTCTGACAGAGGAGAGCACAAAGCAGAGCAACCTTGAAAAATAAAGAACTTTTTTTCAGTCAGTATCACAGCTCAACATACCAAAAAGTTGGGATGTTGTGCAAGATGGTAAAACAGAAAGTGATGAAACACAATTTTAAACTGAAAATATTAGAAGAGAATATGCAGTTGTTTAAAGAGAGGATTGTGATGATTTTTAGGGGAAAAAAGCCCATTTCAAATTTGATGCTAGCAACACATTAAAATAAAGTTGGGATGGTTCACGTTTATCTCTTTGGACCTAAAGAGACCGGTTTCTGTCATTTTGAAAATTGAATGTTTCTGTTTTTGCCTAGTGTGGGATTTTACATGTAAAATTTGACCTGTTTATGATTAATAATGTGCCAGATTAATGCTCAAAAATTAAAGGAAAACTCAAATCACATAGCAGATCTTGTTGTAGAAACTACTAAAGTTGTAATTCTTCACTGATGTGCCTCCATCTATCCATTACCTTCTACATATCTGGAGCTGGACAGCATTAGCAGCAATCTATGTCCGTCCACACACTACATGATTTTTTATTCTGAAACAATCTTAAAACCGTGGGAGACTGCAGACTTCAGGATAATTTCCAAGGATTTTTCATCTTTAATCCTCTGAACACAAACACCAGACGACTCAGCCAGCCTGTCAGATCACTGGAGACACCTGCCGACCTGACTACGACCTCACGTGATCATGTGACTTCAGAAAACAAACAAAACACGGACCTCTGTCAATACCGTCTTGCTGTCTCTCCACAACAGGCTGTCCTGGTATGCGTTACAGGTGAAGCAAAAATCATAAAACAAGGGAAAGACTCGGGATGAAATCATGGCTGAAAAATAGTTAAAGTTGTGTTCATGGTTGTGAGTGGTGAAAGTACGTATGATCTGGCTGTTATGCTACCCGGTCTGCTCGCTCTCACTGGTTATTGTAGGTACTCCGTCAGCAGCACTACGACCTAGAATGGTAAATATCAAATGTGTTTCATTGTCAACGATTCAGGATTTTGAAGGCTACAACACGATTTGGAGCAGTAAAATAATCGTGTTGACACCACACACATGCAGACTACTCAGACAGTTGTTTGCGACAAGGCTCCTCCTATGATTGTTGGGGGAGGCAAACTATCCTGTAAAATCCTAAGCGATCCTAATCCTAAGCGATCAACCCAGACTTCCCTCCCCCTTTCCAACTCCTCCTGCAACTTTAGCTCTAAATCTGCCCTGGGGTCTGCTCTGAGTTGGATGTGCCCGTAAGACCTCCGAAGAGCGTTACCCTGGAGACATTCTGGTCAGACGCCTGAACCTCCTCAGGGCGGAAATCTCCAAGCTCTTTTCCCTCTTTTTTAAACCTGACTTATGCCTCTGCATCTGAAACTCTGCTGTAGGTCCACATAGCCCTGAACCAGCTGTGTAGGGGGTGTACTTTTAATTTATAGTGGGTAGACTCTTCGTTTTAAAGTGAAAAAACTATTGTGACAAAAAATAAGTGGGCCTACTCGGTATTTTTTATATATACTGCACTACATCACTGCCTTGGATCCTATGTAGAGGCCAAAAAAATGTATCTATACATCAAAACTATGTAGAGCACAAGCACTGTGATTGGTCTGCAGGTTAGCACCGGTGAACGTCAGTCTCTAAGAAAGTTTACTGGAATACTGTATGCACTCAAGCGATAAGAGGTAGAGTGCCTATAAAAAGCATTCACTGCCTTCAATGTTTTATCCTTATATTGTTTTAAAAAACCAACCATGGTCAATATAATTTGGCATTTCTGACCAAAAAATACAAGGAAACCTTTTGGATAGGTCCTAATCAGGCTTGTAAATCTAGACACTGCATTTTTATACCATTATTCACTACAAAATTGTCCTAGCTCAACTGGATTGAGTTCTGGTCTTGGGGGCTCATCAGGGAACTATACTTGTCTGTTGATAAGAAAACAGAAAAAATATATAGTTTGTGACAAAGGTATAAATTCTTTTGGATTAGGGGATGTTTTAGTTCCAGCACTATGCAGTGCTCCCATGCTAATTCTGTAAACAAACATTTTGACACCACAATTAATTTATGGGCTTTTTTGTGACTGAAACTGAGACAACACTGTAAATTCTGTAGTACATGCAGCGTCATTCTTGTTCTGACCACGGTGGAGCCAAAGGGCTCCCCTGAAATCAGACGGGCCTTTTTTAAACCCTTGAAGTCACTGGCTATTTGCCTTGTGAGCCATTAACCAGCAATTAAACCATATTTTTATCTATGTCTTTTTAGTCAGAAAAGCCAAATTAGATTGACCATGATTGATTTATAAAACAAATAAAAGGGTAAAACATCCAAGGGAGTGAATACTTTTTATAGGCACTGTAAATGGTAACAGATGTTGGTCAAAGAACTTGCTGACAACCAAACGTATCAGGTGTGTATTTTCTTATCCATGTCTCTTAGTGGCCAAACATTCCCCCATCCTGTCTCAGCTGATACAGCAGCCAAGGAGTCCAACTCTTCTCTTCTGTTATTTTCTTCCACTTTAATCAACTGCTACTCAAAATGCGTCAGCTCCAACATCAACATAATTTTCTCAGCTTTAGCTGCCGTAGTTTTCTAACTAGTCTTGGAGGAAGCTCAACGAGTGGCATCCTCCTTCCAAACCAAGATCATGGCATCAGCGAGCTCCTGGACAGTCTGTTTTGATACATGGCAGCATTGGACGCACGATACATACAATAAGTGCTTCATTGCAGCAGGCTATAGGAATGAAAGGGGCAGCTAATGACATCACACCCTTCTTGGCAGCTGCCTGCACACAGAAGCCACATGAGACTGGCTATTATCCTACACCAGGAAAACTCAGGGCTCACTGCACCAGTTTAAGGTCTGATAATCACTGGGAGATTTTCATCCTGGTACTCAACAGCTGTCAGGTAAACCGATGGAGGTCTGTGCAACCCTCCTCAGACCATCACTGACCCATCACAAAACCGCTCATGCTGGACGATGTTACAGGCAGCATAATGTCTCCAAACTCTTTCACGCCTGTCACATGTACTCAGTGTGAAGAGACAGAGGTGCTAATGGCTGACCTGCCAATCCTGGTGTTCTCCGTTGAATGCCAATCGAGCTGAATGGGGCTGGGCTGTGAGTACGGGTCACACTAAAGGATGTCTGCCCTCATGCCACACAGGTGGTTCTGGCAAAAACATGCACACTACACCATCAGCCTGGTGGAGGTCATTTTGTAGGGCTCTGGCAGCGCTCCTCCTGATCCACCTTGCACAAATGAGCAAATAAGGCTCCTGCTGCTAGGTTGATGCCTTTCTACAGTTCTGTCCTGCTCTCCTTTTGTAACTGTCACTCTTCCGGTATTTCCTCTGTGCTTTTAAGACTGTACTGAGAGACACAGAAAACCCTCTTGTGACCCCATCCTGGAACTAGTTTAACAATTAAAGGAGACTTGGATAAACACAGAGCCCTGTGTGCCTGCTAGTAAAGGGAAATAAGGGTTAAAATAGTAATGTAAACAGTAAAATAAAAACATCTTTCTATACATTGTAAACTGAGAAACATTGGAAGATACATTGGAAACTGAGACAACACTGTAAATTCTCTAGTACATGCAGCGTCAGTCTCGTTCTTACCACAGTGGAGCCAAAGGGCTCCCCTGAAATCAGACTGACCTTGTCAAAACCCTTAAAAAACTAGCTATTTGCCTTGTGAGCCATTCACCAGCAATTAAAGCATATCAAATCACTTAGCATATCTTTACTGAAAAGGACTAGATTGACTAATTTTGATTCATAAAGGTGGGGTATATGAAAGTGGCTCACCATCCTTAAAAATTTTCTGTATGTCCCTCTCAGTGGAAAGAGTTCGGACACCGCTGTCCTTATGGGTAAGATTTATGAGCTGCTGTTGTATTAAATCTCTTGTTTCCAAAGCACACAGATGGGCAGTCAGTTCAAAAGTTATCATTCTGTCAGATTAAGTCCACATGACTTGATTTCTGACGTACAGAGGAATAACTGTGAGACATTTTAGCGATGCTCCGTTAACACCCTGCTGCCTAGTAAGCACCTACCAGTGATGTAGCTCTCATGTAAAGGTAAAAGGTAAACTCGAATCACTCGAGCTTAACATCACTGAGCCAAACCATGGTGAAATAAGCTATGATAACAAGCATCAGAGCTTCAGTAAACTGATCTTTAACGGTAAAACTAGTGCAAAGAATGATTTATGTTACCAGCCAGGGCTCCAAGGAGTGATTCACCCGGACCTTTTGACGTAGAGATCAGTTATAATTCAGAGCGATTTATCTTTACACCACTTGGTAACATGGATGAGAAAGTTTACCAACTGCTGGTGCAACAGAAAGCAAAGAAACAGGATTATGTTGCGTTTCTTAAAATGATAGAAAGCCAGGAGTTGGACATGAGTTATGATATGTGAAAACTGGGCAAAAACAAGGTAAAATACTGCAGCAACACCAAATCCTTGCCAGGTTAATCAGCAGTTAGCAGTAACAGCTAGGCTTGCTACAAGGGGCCAGTGTGTGTCGTTAAACAGGATGAGGAGATGATAAGCAGCACTTAAGGCTTTATCAGTAAAGACTTGAACCGTACAGCATAGCTGATAACAGAGGATTATTCTTCTTTAGGAGTAAAATTAAGGCTGTTTAATCCACACTTGCTGATTCATTACAAAAACTGTAGTGCCTAAATTTTACTAACATGTGAAGCAAAAATATGTATTGTATTGTGATACATATCATATAATTAGCTGTGGGGAAAACCCAGCCCTAGTAGCTAGTTAAACTTATCTAGTTTCTGATGTTTGCTTGTCCTCTGTTACCACTTTTTCAAAGGTGCTGCTGGCTTCAAACTCAAAATGGGAATATTTTTGTAACAACTCATCTTAATTTCATCATTTCCTTCATTGTATTTCTGATATTTACATATAAAAAATTGGATTTTTCATTGTTTGGAAAATCATCACATTCAGTTTCAATCTATATTTTGCACAGTGACCCAACTTTTTAGGAAATGGGGGTGGTAATCAATATACAGAGTGCACTCAAAAAGCAGATTAAAAATGGATGTTAAAACAACAACATGTAGCGTTAATGAAATATGCACTTAAACATAATGACTTACATCAGTGAGTATTCTCAGAAGTAAAGGATAAATAGAATGATAAATGAGCACTCGGTTATAACAAAGTAAGAAAAAAATACAAAAACAAAAAGAATTGCACTCCAGCAGCGTCCTTATGGGTGTTCTTGCACATTGGAGACTTTCACCCGTGTGAAATCAAACCATGGGGGACGAAAAAAAGAAGGGTTATTTTTCTCCATAAACAATTCATCTTGGCGTATTGGAGAAGAAGTCAAATTGTATATTCCAGGGGAGCGCAGTCTCCAGCAGAGGATGACGAGAAATAATGAGGAAATATTACCCCAAACTCTCTCCCCAGCTGAGCGGAGGCACAAGTCAACAAAGAAAAAATTAAGAAGTTGTTGAGATTTTGATTTATCAAGGGACATTGCCTTCTTTTTTTGTTTTTAATAAATATCTATTGCAAAGCTGCGTTAAGAATCACCTATAAAACACTCTTTCAAGCATAAAAAAGTAAAACAAGCTAAACAAAATCAAAACATGTGTAATGCAAATGGCATTAACACAGCAGAACTATTTATAGGCGACTGGTTGCCTACTTTTACTATATTATTCATGAAAGAGAGCAGCATTTCACGTTAAAGCATTGGGTGAAATGGTCTTGAATAATGTGAGGTAGATACAAAGCTCAAAGAGAAAGGCCAATGCGCTGGAGCTTTGAAAGCACCAACGACTAACACACTCTTTCTCTTCTGAAGTTAAAAAATGGTAGTTCTGCTGCAGACACAATACAAATCTAAGCAAGTTTGAGGTAAAAAGCCTGACCAGCAAACCATTAGTGTTGTATGAGCAGCCAATACCAGTTTGATAAAGAATGTCCACTCTCTTTTTCCTGACTATGCTCCTTTTTGTTCTTTAGAGGCTTTCTGTCCTGGAGTGAGGTATCAATACTGGGGCTCTTTCCTGTCCGCATTGATACTACTTTCTCTTATTCACAGCCAATTCTTCATCTGTCTTCATATTTCCCAGAGAGAGAGACGCTGTGCACCACACTCCTGGCCTTTTCCTCTGCTTCCTGCCCCTCAGTCTGCATTGATATATGGGTGTAAGCAAGAGAAAAATACCCATGAATCCCTACAAAGTGCATGTGTCAACTCATATTTAAGCCCCCTTCCCCTGCAATTCAGCATGTGTGCGATGTTGTTTACTCTGCACAAGTCATGTAAGCCTGCAGCTTTCTCTATGAAGCAGGAAAAGCTGCTTCTCTAGAATACGTGTGATAAAGCAAATGGTAGTAAATTAGGTACATACATATACTATATAACTATTACCATAAAATCTGGAATATAAGTTGCACCAGTATTGACCTTTTGCAGCCATGCAGCTATGATGAAGCCACCCTCTAAAGCTGATGGTGGAAGTGCCGGTGTTGACACTACGCTACTATGAAGCATACTATACTAAACAGTGAGGCATCTACCACTGCTCTTTGTTTTCAACTTCTGATTTGGTTAAAAAAAAGTCACCAGTGAACAAGGTCATGTTTCAAACTTTAGTGTTTACTAGTGTTGGCATTAGACTATTCAGGGCTTTTATTGCAAATGGGCCATTGCTTTGGAAAACACTTTCTTTAAAACTTTATAAAATGATTCACAGGCATAAAATATGACAGTTCAAGCTTTCCACACTTTCTGTCTAGGTGAGGGTGAGTGGAAAAGACTGTGTGAAATCAGATGCAAATAGTCTATACCAGGGGTGTCAAACTCAAAGTTAAAGTGGAAGTGGAAAAATTAAATCTGGTCTGTAAGATTCTATCATATTTCTGTTTTAACTGACCCATCAGTTTGAGGTCTGTGGATTTCCTCAGGTATAAAAATGTAAACTTATCCTTGATGATTTAAGATATCCTTGTTAAGTTACACAATCTGAAAAAGTAAGGAGTAAAATAATTTGATAAAAGTCGGGAATATGGGAAAAGAAACTAATTTGTGTTTTGATTTCACAATTTCAATTTTGCATCTCACAATTAGAACTCAAACTTAGATTTTTGTACTTTGAGCATTTCAACTCATAATTTTGACTTCTCATATAATATTTTGAACATCTAGATTCATAATTTTACATTTAAGTCATATTTTGACTTTTTTAACTAATTATTTTGTATTTCATCTCATGTTTTCAACTCTTAACTTTGACTTCATAATCCCATAGTTTGACCTTAAAGACACCTGATTAAAACATTTGACTCATATTCTGACCATTTACTGTCCTGATTTTGACTTTCTTTTGAATATATTCACCTTTTAAAAACATTGTTTTTCCATTTCAATTTCATGTTTTGACCTTTTTGGACAAATAAATATACTTTTCTCAGATTTTATACTTTTTTCAGATTTTATACTTTTCTCCTTATTCACCAGATTTTACGGTTCATCAGTATAAAAATGGTTGATTATATTATACGATTATAAATCGTAGGGTTAAACATGTTATTTCTAATCTCCCTGAAATGGTTATGTTGGATTCCCCAAAGCTCCTACCTTGAGGACCAGGAGGTCCAGGCTCCCCTGGAGGGCCTGGTAATCCGCTCTGACCAGGAGGTCCTGGAGGGCCTTGGATTTGTGGAGCTAAGATGCCTGCAGGTGTCTTCTGTGGTATGGCAGTGCTTGTCAGCCTCTCTGCAAGGTGGGACGAATGAAATTCACATTTACAATGCAGAAGAAGAAGGAGTGAGAAAATGTAAAGAAAATATTTTACATACCTTCAAAGACCTTCAAAACTTCACTCCTGATAAACATTTTGAGTTCTTCCTTGAAGCCAGGATCACCCTGAGTGTGAACAAGACGGATTATAAAGAGCCAATTACATTGTTCTCTTTCGGTGATAGAGAAGAGGTAGCAGAGGAGACACAGTATTTATCTCAGCATGAAAATCAAAACAGCTCCTGGATTTATTTAGACTCAAATATACAACAGTTTTATAGAAAGCATCTGTGCTGGAACAATGACAGGGAGGAGGAATTATAGCAAAAACTGTAATTTTTTGGCTCTATGTTTACTGAATTCCCGCCTGCATTATAATATAACATCTGTGCTTTAAACTCAGCTAGAAATAAAACCGATCCAGTCGGGATTATAAAATTAGATGTTCTGACTATAAAGAGACTTCTTGGTGATACTGTCCAATTCTATGATAATGCATCATCTCATTTAAAGTAAAACCACAGCCTGTCAGACCAGCTCTATAAGCCTCTAAATGTAGGAGTTTTTCAGGTAGATATATGTGAAGATACAAACTCTGTCACTCAAAGGGTGTGAAAAGTAAAATAACATGGTTAGGAGAAGGCTGTATGCTTATGTCAGCCATTTCAACCTCACAAATATTACTGCAGCTCTCCAGGGCTGCAGCCATAACAATGGCAAACATGAGTAGCCTTGAATCTTTGCATTCATCTCTGTTTTTTAATCTTTGCTGTGAATGTTATATAACCACCACGACTGCGTACTGTATGTGTAAAATGTCTGTGACACATGGAGGTGTTCTCGCTGCTCTGCAGAGCTCCAGGCACACCCACATATCTCTGTCTTTCCTCTCTGTCTCCATCTCTCTCTCCCTCTCTGACCTTCTGTTTTGCCTGGATGAGGAGTGGGAAGCAAAAAGAAAACAGCAACCTCCCTTGCACAGCCCTTGTTTGATGTTTCATGCAGAATATGTAGCTGCACCATTCTCCACGCAGAAAACTGAGCTAGTTACACAAGCTGAGGAAGGAAAAGAGGCTCATTAAAGGGTTTTTCAACACCTGAGAGATATCTGCAAATGCACAACTCACCAGGAGGTTTGCATTCCCCAGCTGTCCTGGAGGGCCAGGATCACCCTTTTGGCCCACAGGTCCAACTGGCCCAGTAGGGCCCGGTTCTCCTGAGCGACCCCTCTCACCTTGAACACCTCTTTCTCCAGGAATCCCTGGATCACCCTGCAGTTAAAGAAGCACAGTCACATCTTTACATGACACTGCACTGAACTGTTTGGGTTGCACCAGCTAGACAGTTAGGCTTAAGTTACAACTGAAATCATATGGCAAGTTTCAGGTTCAACATAAAATCTGTAAACTTTGTTAGTGCTCTTTTATCTTGTGTTTTCGTATGCATCAGATAAGTCATAAACCTTCTTGTAAATATACATGATATGATATAGGCACACTTAAAAAAATAGAATATCATGTAAAGTTAATTTTACCTGTGGATTAACTCAAAGAGTGAAACTTCCATAAATTCTAGATTCATCTCATACAAAGTGAAATTCACTATCTCAAAATATTAGAATATCACAAAACATCAGTCAACAAAAGGATTTATAAAATAGAAATGTTGACCTTCTGGAAAATGATTCTACTTTATACACTCAGTAATATGTTAGAGCTCCTTTTGCACATTTTACTGCATTTATACGACATAGCATGGAGCCAATCAGTCCGTGGCACTGCTGGGGTGTAATGAAGCCCAGGTTGCTCGTCTGTACTGTTGAGTCTGGTGTCTTTCATCCGTCTCTTCACATTTCCCCAGACATTCTGTATGGGGTTCAGGTCAGACCAGTTGGCTGGCCATATCAAACACAGTAACATCATGGTCAGCCAACCAGTTTCTGATGGTTTGGCTTCACTGTGGGCAGGAGCTGAGTCCTGCTGGAAAAGGAAATCAGTATCTCCACAGCTTTCTCAGCAGATAGATGTATGAAGTGCTCTTAGATCTCCTGATAGACGGCTGACAGCATTGACTCTGGATTTGATAAAGACCAGTGGACTAACAGCAGCAGATGACATGGCACCTCAAACCATCATTGACTGTCGAAACAGAAAACACCAGACATGAAGCACCTTGGATTCTGTCCCTCTCTGATCTGAAAACAGGATTTTTCCAGGTGAGATGCTGATGACATCTGTGGTTCAGGATTGGCTTCACACCAAGAACACAACAATTGTAGTCCATTTCTTGGACCAGCCTGTGTGTGGTGGCTTGACAGTCTTCTGAGCTAATCTGATGCTTGAGCACCTTTTCTTACCACACTTTCCTCTTCCAGTCAACTTTCCATTCGGCACTCTGAGAACAGCCTGCCCTTTCAGCACAGACCTTCTGTGGCTCACCCTCCTTGTAAAGGGTATAAATTACTGTCTTCTAGGCAACAGTCAAGTCAGCAGTCTTCCCCATGATTGTGGTTGTGTGTACTGAACCAGAGTGAGAGAATGAAGGCTCAGAAAATCTTTGCAAATTGGACTTTTCCACAATATTGTAATATTTAGAGATAGTGGATTTTTGATTGTCATGAGCTTCAAGCTGTGATCATCAAGATTAAAAGAAAAAATACTTGATATGTTTTGCTTTTTATGAGATGAATCTTGATTATATGGAAATTTAAATTTCTGAAGTAAATAACAGGAAAAAAATCGACTTTTACGTGATATTCGAATTTATGTAGATGCACCCATATGCATGTCTGCCGGATGATACTTAGAGCATAAGAAATCTCAGGATGCATGAAAATACCTGATGTGTAGCATGCAAATTGCAAACATAGAGGCACCAAGGGAGGCTACAATAATGTTAAAACTGGGATTAGAGCTAACATTTGAATATAAATAATCAATAGTTGCAGTAGATCATCTCAGGCTGGTGACTAGTGGTCTGCACTTCCTTCCTCTAACATTTTTATCTACCCATGGACTTTACACTTCTAGAGTTCTGCTTTAATCAGTGACTGTTAACTGGTACTTTTATGTTTTAAACTGTGTCACAATATCTTCATCAAGCATGCAAACAACATAGATTTCTAACAGAATCATGTGTCGCCATATGGTTTGGCAGACGTATTTGCCTCTGTGCAGAGACAGTGAAAATGGACACGGTTTATTGGTTTGTCTTTACAACTTTCAGCTGTTGTTGTCTCTGCTGTGTCGGCTGTAATGCCTCCTCTGCCTCTGGTCGTTATTTACATACTGCATCTTGCCTGCATCATGTTAATTTCTGATGAAGTACACTACTGATGTGTCAAACTGATGCAGGCAGAAAACTGCATGCAGCACTATGAGGCAAAGACAAATTTCCCTCTGGAGACATCAAAGTACATTGCATTGCATGGTAAAGTATTGCATTGCATTGGATGGTTAGTGTTCAATCTCTGTGGGTCAAGTAAATAATGCCATGAGTGAAAGCTTAACTAGTGTGAATGTGGAGTTTGGTACCATAATGTCAGTCAGAACTGACACAACAGGCAGCTGCTGTTCAGACTTTCACTAAAAGCTGTTTCTTGAAGGATAACAGCTTCTTCATGAAGGCATGCCTTCTACCTAACTATTTCCCAACATGCTGAGCACCCTGTGCTATTTCTGCTAATGTTACCAGTCAGTCACCTGTCTTGAGGTTCTGTTAGCAACTATTAAGCTAAAAGCCTCATTTTGCATCCTCTATTTGCCACAGATTACTGCAGAAGTGTGACAGAGCTCTTTAATTTTGCCTGGAGAACACAATAGGAAACTGCACTCAGTGTTAAATGCCTTTATCTGGTGCTTATGTGCTTGTGGGGATTAGTCATATTTGTGCTGAAGTGTAGACTTTCATTACTATTCATCAGAACCTTTTTCTGTGCATTACAGTCTGAGTCATAAAAGGAGCATCCTGTGAGAATAGCAGGAATGACTCTACTTACACGCTCTCCTTTGGATCCTCTGTCTCCGGTTCTACCTGTAGCTCCCTGACAAACAAAAGCAAGAAAACACATTTAATGATTTGTTGTCACAGAAAAAGTAAAGTTATAACATCCAAGTAAGTGTAGAAGAACACATTTCAATTTTTTTGTTTTTTAAAGCCACCACAATGCTTCAGTAATTTTACTAAATAATCACACAAAATATAATGATCATGAATAGCATATTGACTGTTTAAACAAAGATGGCATGAGCAAGCACAGGCAGATGATCTTGTTTTTACAAAGGGCACATTTCTATCTTTGTTTACTCACCACGTTTTTACTGATTGGTTGCATTTTTTTTTTACTTGGAATTACAGAATTTTTTCCAGAAAATACACCATTTCTACTGGAAATTGTTGTGATTACAAATGTTTTTGGTTTACACATGTTTATTTACTTTGTGTGCATTGGAACAACACCAAAAAAGCAGAAGAGAAAAGCCAAAATGGACATAATTTTACACAAAACTCAAAAATGGGCCAGACAAAATGATTGGCACCCTTTTAAAACTGGGACTAAATCATTTGATTTCAAGCATGTGATGCTCATTTAAACTCACCTGTGGCAGTAACAGGTGCTGGCAGTCTAGAAATCACACCTGAAGCCAGCTGAATGTCTAAAAGTTGACGCAACCTTTGTGTTGTGTGCCTGTGTGTGTCACACCAAGCATGGAGAAGAGAAAGAAGAGCCCAGAATTGTCTGAGGACTTAAGAAGCAAAATTGTGGAAAAATATGAACAATCTCAAGGTTTCAAGACCATCTCCAGAGATCCTGATATTCCTTTGTCCACTGTGTGTAATATAATCAAGAAGTTCATAAACCATGGAGCTGTGGCTAATCTCCCTGGACGTGGATGGAGAGAAAAATTGACAAAAGAATGCAACACAGGATAGTTGGAATGGTGGATAAACATCCTCAGTCAACTTCCACACAAATTCAGGCTGTCCTGCAGACTCAGGGTGTAAAAGTGTCAGCTGAATAAGATGAAGCGCTATGGCAGGAGACCGAGAAGGACCCCACTGCTGACAAAGACATAAAAAAGTCAGACTGGAGTTTGCAAAAATGTACCTGAGTAAGCCTCAATCCATCTGGGTGAACATTTTGTGGACAGATGAGACTAAGGTAGAGCTTTTTGGAAAAAACATGTCATTCTACTATTTACAGAAAACAGAATGAGGACTACAAAGATAAGAACACAGTACCTACAGTCAAACATGGTGGAGGTTCAAGGAAGTTTTGGGGTTATTTTGCTGCCTCTGGCACTGGGCGCCTTGACTGTTTGCAAGGAATCATGAAATCTGGAGACTATCAAAAGATTTTGGGATGCAATGTAGGGCCTAGTGTCAGAAAGCTGGGTCTGTGTCAGAGGTCAAGGGTGTTCCAGGAGGACAATGACCCCAAACATACCTCAAATAGCATCAAGAAAAAGTTGGAGACAAAGCGCTGGAGAGTTCTGAAGTGGCCAGCAATGAGTCTGGATCTAAATCCCATTGAGCACCTATGGAGGGATCTCAAAATCGCTGTTGCAAGAAGCACCCTTCAAATCTGAGAGACCTGGAGCAGTTTGCAAAAGAAGAGTGGTCCAAAAATCCAGTTGAGAGGTGTAAGAAGCTTGTTGATGGTTATAGGAAGTGATTGGTTTCAGTTATTTTTTCCCAAGAGTGTGCAACCAAATAATAAGTTGAAGGTGCCAACAATTATGTCCGGCCCATTTCTGAGTTTAGAGTAAAATTCTGTCAATTTTGGCTTTTTTCTTCATTTTTATTTTGTTTTGTTCCAATGCACATGAAGGAAA